>NC_048229.1:64735451-65035451 GCF_002007445.2 Ailuropoda melanoleuca
CTCTCTCGCTGGCTGTCTCTATCTCTGTTGAATAAATAAATAAAATCTAAAAAAAAAAAAAATAAAAAAATAAAAAAAATAAAAAAAATAAAAAAAAAGAAAACAGGAATGTAAATGTAGTCATTCATACACAACCATTTTGTATCCTGCCTTTTTTACTTAACCTTGCATCATAATAAACGTTTTGGCTTATTCCTACATTCTCTTCATGAGCATAATTCTCAGTAGCTGCACAATATCCCAACAAGAAGGAGATCATGGTTGAAAATCGCCTTCTGGATTTTTTTTCTGCATTCACCTAGGAGAGGGAGAAAAAGGAAAAATGGCCGGGGAAAGCTTCTGCTGTTCAGGATTCCAAGAAAAGCATGTCCAGGTCTGGTTTGATATTCGGTTATCGTTCTGGTGTGCCCTCCTAATCCTGACCTTCCAGCCAGCATAAAAGAACCTGGCCCCTTAGTAGGGGCTGACTGCTTTGCCGCCAGCAGAGCAGAGGCCCCTTAATTTGAAATGAAAACGATTCTTCCATCCAAGGAGGGAGAGAGAAAGAGAGAGAGACTGGAGTTAAAATCTCACCATTGTAACTGCAGGATGGAAAAGTCCTTACACCTGCTTCGTCAAACATGGCCCCCAGAATGGGTCCTGATTACAGAGTACTTGTCGGTAAGAGGGGCAAGTTATGAAAGGATAACTTTGTTGGGTTGTAGCTGCCTTGCTGTCGTCAAGGCACATACTTTCCACTCAGAATTATGTATTAACTAGTGTTGCAGACTAAGCTGCCTTGAAGAGGAAGCCCTGTTTAGTCAGCTGGGGGACATAACCTGCTATTCTTTGGAGGTCAGTTTAAAATCACCTTCATTAGCTTTGGGAGGTTTTGATTATGGTCAGCCCAGAGAAGTTGACGGGATGGAGCCCGGAGGGATGGCTTGGCTGCCATCCCCCATTCTGCTCTGCTTCGCTGGAAGCTGCGGGCTGCATGCCATCGAGGAGCACTGAAGCGTGAGGTCAGAGGGTGGGGGGGGCAGCTGTGGAGCTAGTGTGCCCCCCACCCCTTGCGGCCCCGTCACTCACTAGGGGACCAGCAGAGGCCACCTGGGTCCTGGCAGGCTTGTCCTGCAGCTTTAAGCAGTAGCCGTGATGAGGGAGGTTGAATGGCAGACTCCTCTTGGTTCAAGGTGTTTGAGCATTTCACAAGTTTACATTTGAGAAGTGGAGGAAAGGTGCAATCTTTGTGGACCTGTCAGCTTCAGTTAACTCAAACCCTCCAAAGTTTGGCATATGGCCCTTTCAGCCCTTCAAACTATAGAAGTCTCTTTCTCTTGATGATTCCCCCACCTCCGCCCTCACTTGTGCCCAAGATAGTGACACGGCCTGCCCACAGGGACAATTCGTGAGGGCAGCACCAACAGGGCATGCAGCCCCCCTGTACCCCTATGCTCTGGTTTATCGGCTTTTAACACACCTCCTACACTTGTTCCCGCTCCTGAGCCCCCAAACCGCAGCTCAGCTGTCCCCAGACAACACTTGTAATTTATTCCCACCTCGCTCAGACTTCTTCAAGAGTTCTCCATCACTGCCTTACCTTATTCAGTCATTCAAGGCTCCAGAATCTGCCCTTGGCATCCTCCTCCTCAGCAGCTAAAACTCGTCAGGCACTCCTTAGAGCAGGTACTGTTGCAAGTTCTTCTTTCTTTCCTTCTTTCTTTCTTTTTCTTTCTTTCTTTCTTTCTTTCTTTCTTTCTTTCTTTCTTTCTTTCTTTCTTTCGATTCATTTATTTATTTTAGAGAGAGAGTGCGAGCAGGGGGAGGGGCGGAGGGAGAGGCCAAGAGAGAATCTAAAGCAGACTCCCCTTGGAGTGCAGAGCCCGACTCAGGATTCGGGGCTCCATGCAGGGCTTGATCTCACGATGACCCCCTGAGATCATGACCTGAGCTGAAACTAAGAGTCAGATGCTCAACTGTCGGAGCCATCCAGGCATCCCTACCTGCTCTTGTTCTCAGGCTCTTCTTCCCATCTAGAATGTTCTTGTCTTTCTCCATTGTCAGCTCAAGTTCTCCATGAAGCTCTATTCAGCCCATTCCAGTTCACAGAGATCTCTTTCCTGAAATCCTCAAACTCTTCTAATTGGGTTCTCTCATCAACATCTAATTATAAAAACTGCCTTGAATGGTGACCACTTTTCAAGTGTATTTATCTTCAAAATGGAGAACTGTCTAGATGGCAGGGACCAGCCTGACACTTCTTGGTGCCAAAGCATTATTCCCTTCTCAGGGCTGGTCTTCAGTGTTTGTCAAATGAATGTCGAAATGCAGCATGCATTTTCTACTACTGAGCAGAATAGGGAGGCTTATCCTCTGGAACCCATGTAAAAGCCAATTCAGTAACATCTGAATTCATGTTTTTAAGTAATTGGGTGTGGGATTAGTCCTATTCTGAAATCCCCAGTGGTAAGCAGAGATAAACTTGTGCTTTACTGTATCAGCCCCTTAAAGATTCCTCTACCCTCCTCTTCCCCTCAAAGAGATGAACGCAAATAGGGCACTGCAAACTGGATGTTAATTACAAGCAAATCCTCCCTGGCACAGGCTGGCCACAAAGGTAAAGACTCTCCTTGCTGCCTGGTAACATAGGGTCGTTGGCCCTGCAGATCTGAAAAAGAGAACTTGCTTCTCAGGGGAAGCCATTTAGGGGACCAAGCCAATTGGTAGGGCAGAGTGTTTACTGTTCTTATGATGTTGCATCTGGACCCGCTGTTCATTTAGGAGTTTTTAATTGACTAGCCCACCACCTATAAAACTCCCCGGAGCCCACTGAGTGAGATAGGCAATAAGCCTGTGGGACAAAGTGGAAGCCTTAGAAATTAACTAGGCATGAGATGGTCCTGGAACAGCCGCAGGAAACTTGCTCCCAGAGAAGTCATGCTGCTGTTGTGTTGAAGACAGACAGGATCTTTCCAAACTGGCTGCTCCATTCCCTCAGCTTCTAAACAGGTCACTTACAAGCAGCCAGTTGACTGTATATGACTCACAGACACATTTTGCCTGGACTGTGAACTGGTTCCTCCGCCCCCACCCCACAACATTTGAATTAGTTGCCAGGACTTAAAAATTCTGAGATTTCACATAAAAATCTGGATTTCTGGGGTGCCTGGGTGGCTCAGTTGGTTAAGTGTCTGACTTGATTTGGGCTCAGGTCATGATCCTGGGGTCCTGGGTTGAGCTCCTCCTCATCCAGCTCCCCGCTCAGCAGGGAATCTGCTTGTCTCCCTCTCCCTCTGCCTCTCCCCCTGCTCCCATGCTCGCTTGCTCTCTCTCTCTCTAAAATAAATAAATGAACCTTTTTTAAAAACCTGGACTTCTGATTTCTCTTGACAACCGAGCACCCTTCTTACAGGGATGTCTCTAAATGGGAAATTCACTCCCATCAGGCTGATTTATTCATTTTTGTCCCCACCTAGCCCCTGCTTGTTTTCCCTGATCTATAATGTTGCAGATTGCAAATCTGGGTGGGAGGTAGGATCAGATAGCTCCTCCAGTGTCTGGCTCTGTGATGATGCCCCTGGATGTGGAGGAGGTGGCCCCGGGGCTCTAGAGAGTCCATAATGCTTTGAAGACGAGGCAATTTTCATTGACATTGATCTCTGAATTTCTGGTCACCGAGGATTACATCCTGTAGGAATGAGCTTCTAGAATCCGGAACACTGGCAAACAGATGCCAATCTCTGGTTGAGGATCATTCGAGTTAACTTGCACTGAGCACCTGCTGTCAGCCAATCTCTTCAGTTCTTGTAACAACCCTGTCAAATACTCAGTCCCGTTTCTGGGTGGAAGATGCTGAGGTTAGTGCCACACAGCTAGTGGCAGAACTGACTCCAAAGCCTTGCTCTTAACCAAAGGCTTCTCTCTCCCCCTGTGCATTATTAGCTCTTCTTAGGGCCTGTCTCAAGTTCAAAACATATACCCATTGTGGATTCGATACTAGTTTTTTAAAAAGACACAAAAAAGAATATTTAAACCATGTAGCATAGTAGTGATGATTTTCTCAAGCCAAAGTGTGAAATTATTTGATTTCTGTAATGCAAGATGGGAGGGGGTGAAGTAGGTGTCTTTGCCAGGGGTCTTTGTTTGCCTGGGGGACCTACCAATGAGCTCTTTGGCCTAGAGTGAGTGAGGGTGGACAGGCAAGTCCCTGAGCCCCTAAGATTTCTAAGGGGAGCAGCTTGTATACTGCAACTAATGTTCCCGTAAATTTGTTGCAGCTTGGGAAGAAGTGATGGAAATTATTTCAGGTGTGTTTGGAGGACATGTAAATTCATTTTTTTACTAGTCTTTAATTATATCTCTTCAAGTTTTTCCAAGATTTAGAGATCGGGTTCTAATTCAACTGGTTCTAAACTTTCTCTGCTAACAACTCCCCACTTTTTCCTGACCCCACCCCATCTCATCCAAGTCCAGCACCAGCTTTGGGGGACCTGGAATCCACTGGCTATAAGGTCAGTTGGGAATTTAGGAGGTTATGCATGTCGGAAATAAAGGTGTAAGAAAAGGGGCGGAGGAATTGGTTTTGGCTTTAAGACACCGGAACTTCCAAGGTTCCTGCAAAACCATTTGGAGCTTTTGCAAACCCTTAAAGTCATCAGCGCCCCACTGCGGAATCCAAAGCTAAGCTTGTCACAATTGTTAACACCTTCTTTGAACAGTCTTTTTATATTTGACAATTATTCTCTTCTGCGCCTCTTTTTTTTTTTTTTTTTCCTTGCCGGCGGGAAGGTTCTGCTGTCTTGCTTTTAGGGAGTACCCTATAGAGCGAACAGCCCCTCCGCGTGCCGCAGTCGGGGAAAGATTTCCATCGCCTCGGCGGCTTTGCAGAGTGAGTAGATTTCGAGGCTCAGAAAGCCGGGCGCGGGGAGGCGGAATGGAGAGTTAACAGTTTTGGACGTCCCTAGAGGTTATATTGAAAGTTAACAACGCTTCAGGTTCTAGGTTGAGCACAATGACCGCCTCCTCCTGGGCAGCTGGCCCCGGGGCGAGGCGGAGGAGCTCGGCCTCTGGCCGCCTTGGGAGAATCCACCTTCCCAGGGCGCAGAGACCGACCGAATCTGGAGCCGCGTGCACGCGGGACCCCGCGTCCCGCAGAGCACCGGCCATGTGTAGCTCCCTCCGACTGAGCCAATAAGGGGGTGCTCCTCGCGGCCCTCGGGGGAGCCCTCCCACTCTTCCCAACTTTCCCGGCCCTAGGGCCGGAGGAGGGCGCCTCTCCCGGCGGAGACGCGCTCGGTACTTAAAGGCGGCTCCGTGGGGCCGGCGCTCGTCAGTCGGAGCGCTCGGCGGCGGCAGTGCACCGGGGAGAGAGGCGCGGCGGCGGCGAGGAGCGGGAGGAGGGGCATGGAGCCGCCGCGGGCCTGCTGAGCACCGGAGCGCGGGCAGCGGGCGGCACGGTGAGCGCGGGCCCGACCAGCCGGCCACATCGGAGGGGCGGGCNCACCCCCACCCCCACCCCCGGCTGTGTGGGCGCTGCGTCCCGCGCCGGGAGGCCGGCTGAGGGCTGCAGTATCTCCAGGCTTCCCGGTGGTGGTTCCTGCAGCCCCCTCCCCACTGACCCCTCCTCCCTTTCTTCCTCCATCCTCTCCTCCTCCAGCCTCGCCTCCCTTCCTCCCTTGCGGCGTCTGTTTTGTGAATGGATTAGGGGGCGGACGACGGTGCGGGGCACGAGGCTGGTCGGAGTCTCTCCCTTCCCCACTCCAGCCTGGGGGTTCGCACCTGTCCGGCACCAAGATGCCCGGCGCTCTGGGCCCTGCGGGTCAGCCGGGCCACGGCCGCCAGTATCCGCGGGCCCTGCCTCCCCTACCCCAGCGGGCTCGGAGGGGCCGGGAGGGCGGCCGGCCGGCCAGGCGCAAGGGAAAAAGCCCCAGCCCCGCGCGCAAGTTTCCATCCCGCCGCGTGTGGGCCTCGTAGCAGGGCACACCTGTCAGCTGGAGAGGCTGCACACTGGCAGCCCCGCAAAGTTTCGGGTGTAGATTGGCGGCGTGCGTCCTTGGCTGAGGGTTTTCTCCTTCAGTTATGGGGGGGGTGTCTTAGGGAGCGCCCCCCAACCTAGCGCCCTTGAAGCCGGGTGCGCATTAGCCTGCGGGGACCGAGCTCTAGCGGATCTCTTCTGAACGAAACGGGAGTGGGAGAGAGGTGGTCGAGGCCCCCCTCTCCCCGCTTGAGGTGGAACGGCCCCCTATCTGGGCAGGGGCGCCTCTGCCAGAGCCCGCACCAGCACCTAATTGCTCATGGGGTTTTGGCTGCGGGGCATTTTTGGTCCTCGGTGGGGTACGGGGTGCCAAGGTAGTGCCTCCAGTTCGCGTGCGGCGTTTGGGGGTCCTGCCCGGGAGAGGAAGGGGCCGGCGACACCGGAGACGCTGCCTTTGTCTGCAGGCACAGTTTGCCAAGGTAGCTGGGGCCCAGAGGAGATGAGTGGGGCCTGGCCTGGCTGATTCCTCGGGTTTTCCGTTCCTTCCCCGCTGAGTCGTGGGAAACCGGCACGTGGGTGTGGCCGGCGCCGCCTTTGCTAGAAGGCGAGGCTCAGGCGGGGGTGAGCAGCCTGGCGAGTGCCTTCCCGGCTGTATTAACCTGGTGGGCACCGCCTCCGGCATTGCACCGAGGCGGGGCGCCAGCACCCGGCAGGTTGCCGGGCTGGCCTCTGTGCCCCGGCCCTCTCCCAGAGCGCAGGTGGGCAGTGGTGCCTAGCGGCGCCCCTTTGGCTTGTAAGGTCTAGAGGGCTAGGGCCGCGGGGCGCTCCTAGGGTGGATGCAGGGCCTCGGGCCCCCTGAGCCGCAGGCGCATTGGGGGGGTGGGGGAACCAGGGGAGGCTGGGAGTCCTGCAGAGGAAGCAGGCTCCCAGGAATGGCGGGGCAGAGCGCCTGGAGGCTGAGCTTCCCGAAGACCCGAGGCTGCCAACAGCACTTTCCGGCCCGCAGCTGCTGGAATGCTGCTGGTGCCTGAGTCTCAGACCGGCTTAGGCAGTGACTGCGTGTTCCTCTCCCATCCTATGTGGCAGGAAGGTGCTTTTGTGTTGGAGCAGGGCTCAAGGGGTGGTTCCAGTAAGACCTAGAGTTGGAGCAAGCTTGGAAGCGAGACCCCCGTTGTCTGTAGAGGTGGGTGGTGTTGCAAATGGGATTCTCCAGATCAGGCAGGTGGCAAAGAGAGGAAATTGGGAGAAGGCGTCGGTCAGAACGAGGAGTGGGGAGCTGTCTTCATCAGCCCCTCCTCTCTTCCCCAAGCAGCCTTCCCACTTGGGTAGTCCTTCAGGGCAGGAAGTGCTTCTAATTTCAGGGAAATTATTTACCTGAGACCTATGGCGTAAGAAACCATTAGAACCCCTCTTAGGGGGACCCCAAGTCTCAGACCGCTTGGGCAAGGTCAGACAGCCAGGAGGTGGTAGAGCTGTGTCCCAGGCACAAGTCTTAGGTGCTGAGTGCTAAGCTCTTTTCATTAAAACCCAGATGTTCCCGACGGAGCAGATGCTGGGAGCCCTGACTTAGTGCAGACGAAGGCTGGCAGCATTGTCAGGAGTGGCAGGGCAGGTGGATGAGCACAGAGATGCCACGCGGGCACTAGGACCAAGTGGATGGGGCTTCTCGGGCAGCCACCCCTCCCGGCCTGCTGCAGCCACCACTAGGGCTGCTGCAGTGGTGGCTGCAGTTCCCTCTGGCGCCGGGACTGCTGGGCTTCCAGGACAGCTGTCCACACCCCAGCTCTCATTTCCTTTCTTTCCTTGTCTGCTTTTCCCGGTTGCTTTCCCTTTTTTTCCTGCCTCTCCAGTAAATGAGAAAAAGGTGAGACAGCAGAGAACACAGGGAAACTTTCTCTTACTGATTTTGCCGTTTCAAGAGAGAGAAGTTGCCCCCCCCACCTCTTTACATTTCCTGCCGTTTCTCATCTTTTCCTCCTCCACTTTGTTTGTGGGCCTCATGGGTGGCTGTGCTTTACTTCCCCTCCCACTGTGTAGTACCCTGGTGGGTACAGAGCAGGCAGAAGCTCTTGGCCACTGGCTGCGTCCCTGGTCATCCTTCTCTTTCCCCTCCATGGCCCCTCATGTGCTCAGAGCTGCTTCAGGCTCACCGCTACTGAGGGTTGCCTAGAAGAGTTTTGAGTCAGGCAGATCCCAGGACCGCCGTCCACCAGGTGGGGATCACAGTGTTCTTTCTGGCTTTGGTTTGTCTAACAAGAATAAACGCTCTTCGAAATGCTTTACATATGTAATCCATCTAACCCTCAAAGATGCTACAGGATTAGTGCTGTAGTCCACGTTTCACAGATGAATGAACTCAGGGGCAGAACAGAGTCACACAGAGAGTAAGTGGCAGAGCTGGGATTCAAACCCCAGTAGCCTGGCTTCTGAGTCTACACACAGTCTTAGTCACGCTCAGTCAGTGGCAATGGTTTTCGTTAGTGGGTCATTTTCCCTGTTCTGGACCCAGTCCGGAGAAAATGCCCCCACTCCCACTGACTGGAAATGCTGCCTTTCTGCCTGATTCCACACCTCCCTCCTTCTCCCGCCAGATGCCGGTGCAGCTGACGACAGCCCTGCGTGTGGTGGGCACCAGCCTGTTTGCCCTGGCGGTGCTGGGTGGCATCCTGGCAGCTTATGTAACAGGCTACCAGTTCATTCACACAGAAAAGCATTATCTGTCCTTTGGCCTGTACGGTGCCATCCTGGGCCTGCACCTGCTCATCCAGAGCCTGTTTGCCTTCCTGGAGCACCGGCGCATGCGGCGGGCAGGTCGGCCGCTGAAACTGCCAGCCCCGTCGCAGCGCTCCGTGGCACTCTGCATTGCCGCCTACCAGGAGGACCCCGACTATCTGCGCAAGTGCCTGCGCTCAGCCCAGCGCATCGCCTTCCCTGACCTCAAGGTGGTCATGGTGGTGGATGGCAATCGCCAGGAGGACGCCTACATGCTGGACATCTTCCATGAGGTGCTAGGTGGCACTGAGCAAGCTGGCTTCTTTGTGTGGCGCAGCAACTTCCATGAGGCGGGTGAGGGGGAGACCGAGGCCAGCCTTCAGGAGGGCATGGACCGTGTGCGGGATGTGGTGCGAACCAGCACCTTTTCGTGCATCATGCAGAAATGGGGAGGCAAGCGAGAGGTCATGTACACGGCTTTCAAGGCTCTTGGCGATTCAGTGGACTACATCCAGGTAAGAGCACCTTTATCAGGAACATGGGGTTGTGTGGATGTGTCTGGCCAGCTGGGCAAACTGGGTAGGAATTGTAGGTCCGGTTGAGGTCCCTTGTGTTGTGTACTTCCTTCCTCTGACCTTCACAAGACAACGAGGCATCTGCTGCTCTGAACAGCAGTCCTGGGTCATAAAGACCTGGGATGGAATCCTCGTTCTTCTTCTGTTGCTTAGCTCTGTGACTTAGGGCAGGCCTCTGGACTGGTGTCCCCAATACTTATAAGAGCTAACAAGTGGGTGGCATTTAATTCATACCACACACCATTCAAGACGCTTCATACATACTTTTTTTTTTTTTTAAGATTTTATTTATCTGTCAGAGAAAGAGTGCAAGCACAAGCTGGGGGGGCAGTGGCAGGCAGAGGGAGAAGAAGGCTCTCCACTGAGCAAGGAGCCCAACACAGGACTCGATCCCAGGACCCTGGAATCATGACCCGAGCCAAAGGCAGAGGCTTAACCCACTGAGCCACCCAGGCATCCCTCCATATTAGTTCTTTTAACCCCTCATAATACTCCTAGAGGATAAATACTGTTAGTATTTCCACTCATAGAAGGTAAACCTGAAGCACTGAGAAGTGAAGTAACTTGCCTACTGTCACACAGCAGTAAGGTGCAGAGATGGGATCTGAGCCTAGGCAATCTGCCCATATCCACTGTGCTATACTGCCTCACCACTGGTAACGTGGGCTTGAATTAAACACTCAACTATTGTTTTAGTTATGGGCCAGAGAGCCCTACTCTACCCAGTGTCAAATTTGTGTTTGTGAAGTGGGAGGGACACAGCAGTGACTCAGCCCTCAGCTTAATTCTGTAGCTGTCATGGCAGGGCTAAGATGCTGAGCAGATCCTGCCCAGCTTCCGGTCAAAAAAGTCATTGACACCAGGCTGGAAATGTTATTAGGTTGACACAGTTAACACAGCTCCCAATTTTCAAATAACAAAACCTAGAAAGAATTGATGTAAAGCTCACACACTTAAGTACCAAGTAAAAATTGCACCCAGAACCCCAGATTTCCAGTCCAGCATCCACTGTCCATTTCTCTGTTGCATTCCTTCTCCACACATACCAGAGGGTTTGCCCATCACTTGAATGAATAGCGGCTGTCATGGCAGCCCACCTGTGTACCAGCTCAGTCTTGCTGAGGGTATGTTGCGTATACCAATATTGAAATGTTCCGTATTATACCCACCTAAAATTAGCTTGCCACAGATGTTTTGGTTTTGGCTTTTTTGAAAGTTGCATCCTCAAATGAATTGGTACATTGACCTTTTTCTGTCTTCCTAAGGCCAGGGACCTCCTCGGCCTTGTAGGGAGGGATGTTGAGGCATTTCATTCTGCAGTTCATCTAAGGTCAAGGGACCTCTGAAGCTTTCTTGGAGACTCAGAAGGCACAGGAAAAGCCCTTGAGCCCTGGCACATGCTCAAGCCACAGGGACTTTGTTGTCTACTCCCTTGTACCACAGAATTCCCAAAACCTGCCACACATCTTCCTTTACTGATCATTTCCTGTGGATTCATTCTGGTGGATCAGCAAATAGGCCAGCCTCTGTGGCTCTGGGCTCACTGTCTGGGGCAGCCTGGGCTTCAGGCCTGTTTGGTGGACTTCAGCCTATCTTCCAACAGCCCTGCTATGGGTGTGTCTTTATCTCTGAGGGAGATTGCCCTGCTTCAGCCAGTGGGGAAGCGAGGCAGCCAAGAGCTCTAACTTGCCTAACCCTGCTCTGTTCCAAAGACCTTGGAGTGAAGGGAGCTGAGCAGCATGAAGAACGCGTTAGGGTCAGGGGAGGAAGTAGCCCTGAGACCGGCGGCACTGGGAAGCCTAGGCTGTTAGCCCAAGAGGCTCTGGGAGTCTGGCCTGAGGCTCTCCAGGCACCTTCTCCCAAGGTGTGTTGGTGAGAAGGTAGGCAAGAAGAGGTGTGGTGGCTCTGCCTGGATCCCCTTCAGCCTTTTGCTGCTTGTCTGTGGCCACGTCTTCCAGCATGGCAAGAGAAATCTCGGCAGGAATGGGGTGTGGGCGAAGCCCTCTTCCTGCAGGCATTAGCAACTTTACTAAAAGGATTTTAGGCTTTCGCAAAGCCAGGTTTCGGCTCATCTGTGGGTACTGTTCTTTGCTCTGTTTTTCTGCCAGTGATTATCTGGGATCTCTGGATCATCTCAGTTATTTTCTAGAAAATAGAAAAAGAGCCAGCCACCAGGATAAGTACTCATAGCTCAGGTTCAACTAATAATGGAGCCACCTGTTAGACCATGAGCCTCCCTAGGGAAGGCGGACAAGTGGGCAGGATTTGATCTAGGCTCTGGCTGGAGGCAGCCGTTGCCAGCCTCCATGCTCATCCAGAGTAAATCCACGTGTCACATCAGGATGGCGAAGTGGTTTCAGGTGCCAGACTCAGGCTCCTGAGAATCCAGGTGAGAGCAGCCCTTGGACATACTGTGCTCTGATCTTATAGAGACTTGGCCAAAGGAGCACAGAAGGCCTTGCAGCCATATTGCAGGGGGTGGGGGGACCTATGACTGGGTAGATACATTCTCCACTTGCGCTGCAGGTTGTCCAGGAGACCAGAGGCTGAAACTGGGGAGACCACGTTAATCTATGAGCATGCTTTAGGCAAGAGCCATTTCTTGGCCTAACCTGGAGTGTCTGCTGGCCCAGGTCTAGGCACTGTACCTGACATCTGATTTCAATGCATACCTCCTTTTCTTCCAGGGAAATGTTCTGAGACCATTTTTGTGGAGCCTGGCTCTATAGAGGCTAAAAACTTGCCCAGTGCTAAGCATTTCTCCCTGACACCGAGTCTCCACGATTTCTCTCTCAGCCTAGTAGTGGCTGTCAAGCCTGTTTTCTCAACTCTCCTTTTCCTTACATTTTGTTATTCGTCTCACCTCTTCTATTTAGCATAGATCTCTTTGCTAGTGGCTGGAAGTGAATCCTAGCCAAGGTGGTTATGTCCTGGAAGCAGTGAGCAGCATGCGACGTACATAGGCTAGAGGTCAAAATGGGCTGACCACATACTCCCTCTACAGGTGTGTGACTCTGACACTGTGCTGGATCCAGCCTGCACCATCGAGATGCTTCGAGTCCTGGAGGAGGACCCCCAAGTAGGGGGAGTTGGAGGAGATGTCCAAGTAAGAAGTAACCAGGGATTCCTGCGGGTGGGGCCTCTGCTTCCTAATCCAATGGATATGCCTGGGAAATGAGCATCTTGACTATCTAGTGTTTTGGAGAGGGTGTGTGTGTGTGTGTGTGTGTGTGTGTGTCTTGGGGCGGTAGGGTGGGGGTGGTTCTTTTTTGATAGTTTTCACAGTATCAAAGGGCTCACTTGGTACCCAATCCCTTTTCTGGTCTTTTTCAACCTGAGGAAAAAGAAAATCACTGAACAGGTATGTAGTAGAGAGCCCAGGCTGCTGGGAGGGGCTCGGTATTCTGAGGCTACTGACCACGGATGGTGCCTCTTGGCAGTGCTGCAAAAAGCACCTCCCCCGTTGGACCCTTGAGAAACCTCATTCTTAAGGAAGTTGTACTGAATGGGTAGAACAAGGCAGTATGGTAAGATTAAGGGGCCAGATCTCCTTCCAGAGGGTACTGCTGGTAACACACCAGGTCTTCCTGAGCAGCTTTCCAGCTGCAGAAGGGTCAGGATAGAGGGTGGGCGGGGATACTGTGCATCCTTCTCAAGCCCTTCTCTCTGGCACCACAGGCTGTTTCCTGAGATTGAAGGTAGCCCTGACTGCTAGAACCACTTCCCTGGGACAGTCAGTGCAGATGGCAGTGAGGTACGGGGTAGAGTGACAGGGTACGGCTGGCTCCTCTAAGCCTCAGGTTTTCCAGCTCTGGCTGGGTTAGGACTCATGGCCAGGTATTTAAGCAATGGGGTACAGAACTCAGGGTAAGGGAGGCCTCATAGCCTCTGGTGTCTGTCTCCCGGGATGCAAGTCCTCAGGCGAGGAGGCCCAGCATCTCTGGTTCCCTTGCAGATCCTCAACAAGTATGACTCGTGGATCTCCTTCCTGAGCAGTGTGCGGTACTGGATGGCCTTCAATGTGGAGCGGGCCTGCCAGTCCTACTTTGGCTGTGTGCAGTGTATTAGTGGGCCCTTGGGCATGTACCGCAACAGCCTCCTCCAGCAATTCCTGGAGGACTGGTACCATCAGAAGTTCCTAGGCAGCAAGTGCAGCTTCGGAGATGACCGCCACCTCACCAACCGAGTCCTGAGCCTCGGCTACCGGACTAAGTATACAGCGCGCTCTAAGTGCCTCACAGAGACTCCCACTAAGTACCTCCGGTGGCTCAACCAGCAGACCCGCTGGAGCAAGTCTTACTTCCGGGAGTGGCTCTACAACTCTCTCTGGTTCCATAAGCACCACCTCTGGATGACCTACGAATCAGTGGTCACAGGTTTCTTCCCCTTCTTCCTCATTGCCACGGTCATACAGCTTTTCTACCGAGGCCGCATCTGGAATATTCTCCTCTTCCTGCTGACAGTGCAGCTGGTGGGCATTATCAAGGCTACCTATGCCTGCTTCCTTCGGGGCAATGCAGAAATGATCTTCATGTCCCTCTATTCCCTTCTCTATATGTCCAGCCTCCTGCCAGCCAAGATCTTTGCCATTGCTACCATCAACAAGTCTGGCTGGGGCACTTCTGGCCGAAAAACCATCGTGGTGAACTTCATTGGCCTCATCCCTGTGTCCATCTGGGTGGCGGTCCTTCTAGGGGGCCTGGCCTATACAGCTTATTGCCAGGATCTGTTCAGTGAGACGGAGCTAGCCTTCCTGGTTTCTGGGGCCATCCTGTACGGCTGCTACTGGGTGGCCCTCCTCATGTTGTATCTGGCCATAATTGCCCGGCGATGTGGGAAGAAGCCAGAGCAGTATAGCTTAGCTTTTGCGGAGGTGTGACACAGCCCCCAAGCAGAGTGGGAAAAGTGCAATGGGTAAGGGAGGGAAGGGGAATGGAAGAGAAAAGATGGGGTGGGAGGGAGGAGGGAGTGCTGTTTTAGTTTATTAACGGTCCAAAGGGCAAATCTGAAGTGCAAAGAACAGTGACTGTACAATATGGTCTGGGGCAGTTCTGCTTACAGGAGGCAACACCATTCCAGCTCAGGGGGCAGAGACTTGTTATCATGCCACAAACATCTGCTTGCTTCTGCATGCATGGTGGCCTCTGGGAAAGATTCCACTTCCTCCCCCAGGATCCAAAGGGAACGCAGAAGTGTGCTAAACCAATTAGTTCCAAACGGTGGCAACTTCTGATAGGTAAGTGACAGCCTCTGGCAAGGGGTTTTCTTAGACCATCTGAACACAACCAGAGGTGGTGGGAGAACGCCTAGGAGATCTGGACTAGGTAGTAATGTGTCCCCTACCCCCACATCTATCAATGCAATAAGATTGTGCCTGAGATACAAGGCCCAGAAGCCTGATCTTTGGGCATCAGAAAACAGGGTCCAGGAATGGTGCTTTACTATGTGACATACTCCATTCCACATCTCAACATCCCAAGGATGAGCCAAACTAGCAGGGAGTTAGCACTGAACTGCTTTTGTGTGTGTATATATATCTATGTTAAAAATGAAAGTCTGCCAGGAACAAAGATTGATGGTGGTGCTAAAGGCCAGGGGCTATATGGAGGCCTTGGGCTGAATGTATCTCACCCGGAAAGTGCCGGACATCTAGATGAGCTTGTCTGTGATCTCTGCTGGGGAGAGGAAATGTTTTGGTCATCTATCAGAAGGTGAAACCCCAACATGCTCAGAAAGGAAGTGAGGACTCAGGTACTTCACCCTGTACATTCACCCTGAATTCCTCTCTCAAACTCCACTCTAAGACAGCCTCCTTCCCTTTGCTTTCTTCGAGGTGATGCAGTCACCTCTTCCACCCTCTTTCTCACTGGTAAGTTTTTCAAGGTGGCAACTGAGGTAGAGCCTGGGCTCTCATAGGCCCCTCTGCCAAGGGCAACCCTGTCCTCAGCAGGTGGGGAAAAAACAATTAGGAGCCTCTGACCAAATTAACTGCAATCTTGGAACTGCTTGGACAGATCCCTTAGCAGCTGGCTAAGCATGCACGACTTTCAGGCTACAGTTCTTGACAATCATCTCCAATGAAAAGCTTTTCAGTGTTCCCTAAATGAAGCCTCAAATCCAAGCTGGTCATCTTTGAGACGGTCCATTCTCCTCAGTGGCTTCTCCAGGGAACTCTTACAGCCAAGTTGTGGATAGTCATTATTGCATTTGCTTGCTTCTTTCCAGAAACCGAACCCAGAAATGGAATTGGTTCCTAAATCCTAAGGTTCTTCATTTCTCTCTCATGCCCCTTGAAGCTTTTATTTTCTTATGCTTTTGGGGAGTGAGGGAAAGCATTTTCTAGAGGCTTGCAATCCAGAGACTATCCTCAGCCCTTGGGTTTGAAACCTGGGATCTTGACTAAGCCTTTGACTTCGGGGATGCTTGGTTGCACGCGTGCCTGCTCACGCTCTCCAGTGTCCATTCTCAGCAGGGCCTGCTAAACCCTCAGAACCAGCATTAAGGTAGGCAGTAGAGGGGGCAAGCCTCTAGGGTGCCCAGGTGCTTCCTACAAAGGAACAAAGTGTGCTCTGAGCCACAGACTGGCAAACCCTGGTGCTTTCTTTCATCTCCCATGAACACAAGGGTTTTCCAGGTGCGGCCAACATCACTGTATCACACAGACCTCGAGCTTCTGGTAAGACTGCTGGTTGGTATTGGGCCCGACCCAGGAAGGCTGGGAAGAGGCAGCAGGCATTTGCTAAAGGCAGTTGTTCCCAGGCTCTTCCGTGTTTTTGCTGGCCAAATAAACTATTTTGAGCACTACAATGGAGGAAATCCGGTCAGCCAACTGCAGAGCTCAGACTTCACTAAGGGCTTGTTTTTCTTCAGCTTTTACTTGAAGGTTAAGGTAGGACAGACTCCTGGGTGGAGAACTCCTGGTTGTCCTACCATCAATTCTGCCTTGCACTGTGGTTATCAACTTTGCTGAAATCAAGAGTAGGCAGGTACAAGTAGTGGGCTCACAACGTTTGACCTCGACTGGTTTTTCTAAGTTATTTTGTACGTTTTTCAGCAGCGAAACCAAACTGGGTCTTCAGCTTTATCCCCATTTCTTGCAAGGGAAGAGCCTTTATACAACTGGACACATTTTGGTTTTTCCTCACTGAGAATTTTAACCCTTTTGTATTCTTTCTACAATAATTTGTAAACATATTTATTTTTACTTTTTTTTTTTTTTTTTACTTTTCAGGTCAAATATTTTATACTGCACTTATTTGTCAAAATAAAGATTCTCACATAATGCTGGTTATCTCAACTATTTCCTCCTTGTAACTTAAACTGGGTTTATTCCAGTTTCAAAAGAGGTACTTGTGATAGAAGTAGTTTTGTCAAGATAGCTGGCAGTGGAACTCAAACACGGTTAAGTAGTCACAGCTGCCTCTGGACCTGGGGCATACAGCAGGCCCACCTTGTTGATAACTGCACAACCTCTGGTGGCTGAACTTTTTTTATTGTTGAGGATGGGCAAGGTCTCTGGTGAAATCACTGGCAGATGAGTGAGTCCTAGCTAAGGTTAAAAGTCAATGCTTGCTTCCTCCTTGAGTGACAGCATTTTACCTGGCAGATAACATAGGACTGTGGCCAAGCTGAAACAATGAAAAGCAGTGGGTAAAACTCCTTTCCTGTGGGAACAGGTAAGGAAATGGAGTGACATCGGCAGCCCTCTCATCCCATTTATTAAAGAAACGGTAAGAAAAGATACAAGCAGGAAAAACACCAACCATCCTTTCACATCAGGCTGAACGAAGCACAGTGATCTCTCCCCTTTATTCCCCCAGCCCCCCACCCCAATCCCCATATTCCCATCCACGTCAGTTTAAATTCTGAGGTTCTTTGATCGGGAGTACTAGTGGAGAGGGAGTTAGATGAGCAGTGGAGCCTTGATTCTGGCCTCCTCTAAGTCCCAGGAGAAGGAAGCTGCAGGCCCAGTCAATCAAGCAGAAATTGTATTTGGTGGGTCTCTGAAGTGGTTGTCCACCTCCCTGTTCTGTGTTCAAGCCCCCAGGGAAAGGTATGGCAGTAGAGGATGACCAGGTCCAAGCTGCCCAGGTCAGAGCTGCTGAAGTATGGTCCGTTCACCAATGCAACAATCCTAGAGAGCAGTGAGCTGATTCTCCAGTGGTGAGCAGGGGACTACATATGAAGTGGGGCCTGCAGGCCAATGTATCCCTGAGGAAAAGTCCACATGAACAATTCAAGAAACTAGTAAGAAACAAAGGGCAAAAAGCTGTGGGACAAAAGCACAGCAGGCTTCTGGCGGGCTGGAGATCTGTCAAGGTCAGGATCATTCCCACCTGCCGTAGTCCATCTCCCACATATAACATTTCACCTTCAGTCAAGAAAGAAGCAGAGGAAAAAAGATGGCTCATCTGAACTTGAGCCCCAGCTATGTACTTCAGAGTGTAGCTCCACATCTACCCTTTTACTTACAACACAGCCCCTGCCCAGAACCATGGTGCTTGAAAACCAAAGCGGTCCTGGAGAGAAAACAGTGTTTAAGGGGGTAACATTCCATTTGGGTACATTGCAGCCATTGGACCCCCTGGTCTGGGGAAAGCAGCTGGGTTTGTGCCAGGTAGGCTCCCCACTCTAGGAAATGGGACCAAAGTCTTGCTTACAGGGCCATTCATCCTTGGAAAGGAAGCTGGGTTTAGACCCAGGGTCCCAGTTGCCCTTGCAAAAGGAGCTGGGTTGATACCCACAGGGCCTGCTGGAGAAGAGCCCAGGGGCCCAGGAGCTGACCTGGGGAAAGTAACCTGACCAGGGCCTAATGGGCCAGTAGACCTTGGGAAGGCAGCTGGACTTGGACCCTGCAAGCCACTGGCCCTTGGGAAGTTAGCTGGGTTGGGGCCTAGTGGCCCAGAGGTTCTTGGGAAAATTGCTGGACTTGAGCCCTGGAGGCCAGCAGACCTCTGGAAGGTAGCTGGATTTGAAGCCAATGTGCCAGAGGCCTGAGAGAAGGCAGCTGGATTCAGCCCCCCTGAACCTGTCCCCCTTGGAAAGGGATTAGCATTTACCCCCATGGGCCCAGCTGGCCTTGAAAAATGAGCTGAGTTAGGACCTATGGGGCCAGGAGCCCTGGACATGGGAGACGGATTTGGCCCTGGAAGGCCAATTCCCCGAGAGCCAGGACCCGAGTTTGAGCCTATGGGGCCAGGCACTCTTGCCATAGAAGATGGGCTTGTGCCCATGTTTCCAGAAGCCTGTGAGAAAGCAGCTGAATTTGCTCCTAGAAGACCTGCTGCTCTTAGAATGGGGGCAAGATCTAGGCCTTGAGGTCCAGCCATTCTTAAGTTAAGACCAGATCCTGTGCCCAGGAGGCCACCCGCTCTGGTGTCCACATTAGGGCCTGGGCCCAGGCCACCTGCCCTTGGGTTGGGTCCAAGGCCTGGGCCCAGGCCACTTGCTCTTGGGCTAGGCCCAAGGCCTGGGCCTGGAAACATACCCGATCTCGGGGCAGGGTTTGTACCAACGAAGCCTGACCTCAGATTGGGACTTGGTCCTGGTCCCAGGCCAACGGGCCTAGGATTAGGAGGACCATTCCCAGAAGTCAACAGGACACCTGCTCTCAGGTTGGGCCCAGACCCTGGGCCCATAGGGCCGCCACTTCTGGGGTCAGGACCCGTTCCCAGGAGACCACCTGACCTTGGGTTGGACATAGGACCTGGCCCTGGGAGACCCCCTAACCTTGGGTTAGACAGAGGCCCTGGGCCTGGAAGAGCCCCTGCCCTAGGGTTTAGAGACGGCCCCGGGCCCGGGCCCGGGCCCAAGAGGCCACCAGGCCTTGGGAAAGAAACTGCACCTGCGCCAGTGGGATTCATCCCTCTTGGAAAAGAAGCCATGCCTGGGTCACGAGCACCAGCAGGGAAAGGTGCTGGATTTGAAGCCAATGAGCCTGATGAAGTTGGAAAAGGCGATGGGTTCCTTGGAAATGGGGCCAGATTTCCACCAAGAGAACCGGATGCCATAAGGAAGGGATCAGAATTCATGCCCAGCGGGTGGCCTGTGTTCAAAACAGGACCCCCTTGTGGTCCCAGGGAACTGTCGAGCCGTCCTCGAGGTGGCAACTGAGCACGAGTCCAAGGAGTTGGCCGCTCTCTAGGGAAAATCCGGGGTTCTTTCATACTTTCTTGGGGACGTTGGTGATAATGGGCTTGGGGCGAGTTTTGAAAAGGATCTTGTTTTTGATGAGTGCTGTCACCAGGTACCGGGTGCCAGTTTTGCAGCCAAGCTCATCACAGTCCTGCTCCAGGAGTGTGTTTGACAAGGACGGCAAAAGGTTTCTCCAGATGGATGATTTTTCCATACAGGATATGATGCCCCACGATCAGCACAGGGATTCCCTTTGGCAGAACAAGAATGAAATGCCTGAGGTTCAGGGCAAGGTCATAACACTCAGGTGCCTTCTAGAGATGCTCTTGGCAAGCAATGCTGGCACCTCTACTCCCTGGTATGGCTCTACCACTGCTGAAGAGCCACACCAGACAACCACCCTTGTGCCCTTTTACTCTTTCTATCCCCAGGTGAGAGAATTTCCACTTTTTAAAACTGTGACTTTTCCAGATTCCCCAAAGCTAACTTTCCCTGCTATTGCAGGGGTCGGGGGAGAACAAGCAGAGAGCTTAGATTAGCTAGACCTCGAATAACAAACCTGAGGGCAGTCCTCACTCTGGGTCCTGGGAGCACCACCTTGGTGTAGCTTGCTTTCCTGAGGCATTAGGCAGGGAAAGAAAAGTCCCCTCACCTCAGTGGTGTAATGTAGGTCTCCCAGGAGGTTTCCAGCTAATCCAGTGCTGTAGCGAGCCTCGATCTCCCCCTGTAGTTCCATCAGCACCCATTCTGCCAGGCCTCCAGCCCCAGCACTGCAAGCAAAGGGCTGGCGGTTACAATATTTTTGAGGGGTGAAGGATGAATAGTGTCCTACACCACCATTCAAGGCCCAAAGGAACTCTTTGTGGAGCACAAGTTCTTGGGAAATTAGGAGTGCTAGGCACCGAACTACAGAAGAAATGCAAGGATGTGTGCGAGATGCACCTAAGGACCCCGATTCTTCCAGAAAAATGTCAAACCTACATAACCCTAATCATTCAAACTAAACAAAATAGTCTCAAAATGTACTCACCTGGAAATAACAATTTGCACCATGAGCTTTCCGTCTTTAAAAAGCAACTGAAAGTAAGCTGTAGAGGAAAAAAAAATTTAGGATAATAATAATAGTAGCTAATATTTATCATGTGCTGTGTGTGAGGCATTTTTCTAAGTACTTTAAACAGATTTTATTTCATTCCCCTAACAATGCTATAAGCTGTTAATATTTCTGAACTGACATTGTATGTACAACATTGCTTAAGATCACCAAGGGTCAACAATGGTATGCAAAGCTGTTATTATAATTATGTTCAAGGTCATGTACTTACTAGTCAACGAGCCAGAATTTGAACCCAAAACATACATTATTGCCCACATTACTGACCACTATGCTAACTTGCATTTCTCAAGAATGTTCTATTTTCTATTCTGCATATTTCTAAAAAAACTAAAAAATTCACTCAGATTTTACTTTTCCCTTTGGTGATATAAAATATGAACTTCGTGTCTAACAATCTGGTTATATTTCAAGGCTCAAAGGAATTCCTTTAACAAAAGCCAAGAAACAAAAAAGTCCTTCAAGGCAACTTTGGTGAATGGTCAGCGGACACCTAACATGACACTCACCATATGCTTTGACCATCTTTCAGAGAGGTATACTCCGACAATCAACTTTCATTTTATGCAACAGTACCATCTGGTGGCAAGTTTGCGGTACTCTAAAAGAATGGGTTAAAATGAGTATTTTTTGCCTGTGACAACTGGCTTCACTTGTCTTTCTAGGAACAATAGATCCACAGGGGACTGAGGAGATGGGGGATCTAAACTACACGTTCTGTATAAGTCTTTCCAATTAATCGGTGGAACTCGGTGGAAAGTTGTTAGTCCAGTGTTTACCAACTGTAGTACTGTTATGTTAATAGGTATAATTGTTCTCAAGCTTAGCAAACATTGGATTAAAAAGTTAAACAGGTTTCCTCACTGATATGTTAACCTTCATTTTGGGTCTCCAGGGGAAAGTGTATTGCCAAGAGCCTTACAGGACGGCAGAACTTGTCTGTTCTCGAGCACCAAACATACTTTGGGAACACAAGGTCAGTCAATTCACTGGTCTTCAAATTCAAATATAAACAGTAGCTAATACTTATTGAATTTTTACTATGAATCAGATGCTGTACGTGTCTAAGAACCTAGGCCACCTGTCTTTATCTACAACCATAATCAATATGCTCCCAAAGGAGAAAACCAAGTACTAGTGAGAATGAAAGACATCAAAGCATCAGGTAGACCCTGCAGACATGGAAAAGCTGGTCAGAAGGGCCGTGGGGGGCGATCAAGAAGGCATCTGTGGGGGCGCCTGGGTGGCACAGCGGTTAAGCGTCTGCCTTCGGCTCAGGGCGTGATCCTGGCGTTATGGGATCGAGCCCCACATCAGGCTCTTCTGCTATGAGCCTGCTTCTTCCTCTCCCACTCCCCCTGCTTGTGTTCCCTCTCTCGCTGGCTGTCTCTATCTCTGTTGAATAAATAAATAAAATCTTTAAAAAAAAAAAAAGAAGGCATCTGTGAGTAAGTCAGACCTTCTGTCGCAGCACCAGTTGTGGTGCTGCTTGAGAAAAAATACATGGGGCTCAAGGGCAAAAGTCTTGTGACAAGATAAGGAGGCACTACACCACCATCAACTGAACAACCAAAAGCACTTTTAAATTTTTTCTAAGGTTTCTTGAAGAAAGGATTACAAATTAAAATCGGAAGACTTAAAGTCAGGTTCCAGCCTGTAAGTGTAGAACTTTTCACTGTGTCATCATACACAAGTCACTTAATGACCATGAGGCTAACACCTAGATTATCTGACTCATTAAACTACTGTGAAGACCACATATACGCAAAAATGCTTTAAAGACAGACAGCTATATTTTTAGAGAATGGAAAAAGCAAATCGGTATTTCCACACTATAATTTTGACTATAATTTAGAGAATGGTAGGTATATTTTAGCCATCAATCAAAAAAACCTCAGTAACTAGAAATTGCAGTTGGAAAGTTTCTAAAGGTTAATAAATGCATAGAGATTAAAGGGTTCTTGTAACTAAGCTCTTGATGACTGATAATGCACTATATGTTTCTTGATGGATATAGTTATAGTAATACACAGGTAGTTTCTGAGAAGCAATTAAGTGTTCACACAGATACACAAGTTCTAGGAAGACCATGGCAGGGGAGGAAATCAATCTTAAAGGCCTTTGGAAACATGTCTGAGAGGAGTACCTATGGACTATTTAAGGGGGAATGCAGAAATGTTTCAGTGCATTCCACATTTCCTGAACAGTTTCCCGTTAGAACAGGAATTCACAACAGTGGCCCAAGTGGGCAAAGGAAAACAGATGCCTGATAGCTAGGTCAGAAGAGCTGCACCTGCATACTCATCCCCAGCGCTTCTGAGTACACAGTTGTACCAGCGTCTATAGCAGGCCCTGCCTCAGTCAGGAGATCTCTTGATACTGGCAAACATCTAGCAATGCTCCTGAAAATACAAATTTTGGGGCCTATAGCTTTACCATTCTGCTGCTGTCCCTAGTCAGGCTGGTAAAAAAAATTGTGCTAGTCCAACTGGGATGTTGCAGATGTGAACACAAATGAGGTTCAGACCCAACTTTAAGAGTTTTAGCTCACAGGAACCTGTGGACTGTCCTGGCTACATTTACGTACGTGGGAGTGTATTTACGGAGTTAGTAAGAAACAGAGGAGAGGGCATTCCTTTAGCAAATTTTAAAACTCTACTTTAGGGGTGCCTGGGTGGCACAGTCACTTAAATGGCAGCTCAGGTCATGATCTCAGGGTTGTGGTTTGAGCCCCACGTTGGCCCAGTGCTCGGCACAGAGTCTACTTGAGATTCTCTCTTCTTCTGCCCCTCCTACTCATGCATGCATGCTCCCTCTCAGATAAATCTTCAAAATTCTACTTTAGTGCCTTAAAATAGGCTATATCACCTTATTATCCTTTTTCTTGCTCCTTGAGATTACTACTCTAGGCAACTGTTCTCAGGGCCAGTGTGGGTACTTCACCGAGGACACACCTGATGGAGATGACAGGGGATGTGTATTTCACATTGCGGAGCTGACTAAAAAGAATCTGGTAACATGCAGCCCAATCTGTCCCTATACGCTTGACAGTAGGCAGGTAAAAGAAAAACCAAGAGGTAAAGTAGTATAATACAATAATACAAATCAAATCCTATTAGTAAGAACAGATTAACATTATGATAAATATTTTCTGTATAGCAAAAAAAATTTCTAAGTCTTCAGTCTCAACTAATTCCAGCAATGACAAGTAGAACAATTTCTACATGTTTGTTCTAAGATATTGCTTGTACAGAAATTGTAGATTTATTAAAAACATCTGAAGACACAGCCTGAAAATACACTCCATCAAATCATGAAACTGAATGGAGTCAATGAAAGAGCTTGCTTGGCACCTCTCTCTCTCGAGTTTAATGCCAGATTTGGTGAGGACCAACTTACTTGTCTTTGGTTAAGAATAATAATCCTAGGGGCGCCTGGGTGGCACAGCGGTTAAGCGTCTGCCTTCGGCTCAGGGCGTGATCCTGATGTTATGGGATCGAGCCCCGCATCAGGCTCCTCCGCTGTGAGCCTGCTTCTTCCTCTCCCACTCCCCCTGCTTGTGCTCCCTCTCGCTGGCTGTCTCTATCTCTGTCGAATAAATAAAATCTTAAAAAAAAAAAAAGAATAATAATTCTAAGTTGACAATATGTGTAACTGTATAGCCAAGGAAAAATTTCTGCAATGTCACTCTCTAAAAGATGTTTAATTCACTGTACTTCAAAGTGGAGTCTCATAGGCCACAACTAGTGTGGACCTGGAGCAATGGCAAAGTGGGGGAAAAAATCCCCAAACCTCTTTCCCCTGAAATGAATTATTTCAACTCCTCCCACCCCCATACCTCAAAAAATGAGGTAATTTTTTCCTGCTTAATTGTTCTGAGCCTTCACATCACTAAATAAATATAGTTTTATATTTCTAACTTAGTCAAGTTTAGCTTTCTAAAGGAAACTTTTTCTGAAGTACTTTATATATTCTAATTAACTCTTGGTATTTTCCTGCTAAAAAAAAAAAAAAAGGCTTTTCTGGGGCTTCAAAATTTGTAGAAATGGCTTGCCCCAGATCATCCTGTTTTAAGACATGGAGCCAGTCTGGAGGTCCTGGGTAAAAACACACTACTGCTTCTCAGGACAGTGGTCCAGGTAACTTTAAGATCCCTGAACAAACTACAGCACGGCAAAAGAATCAGCATTCTCAAAACCAATCCAGAGCCACAACAGAGCCCTACCCAAAATTCAAAACACTGAGGTGGAACTGTATTAGTCTGGGACATACCTTATTTAACTGTCATTTGGCTTCTACCTCTATTTTCAATTTACTATTAAAGTTATTATTAAAAACCTGAAAAAAAAAAACCAGAGTGCAAACACAATTTTAGAAGAAAAACCCAGGCAGAGCATCATAATACAAAAAGCTTCATTTCTCCCATAGCTAAGCTTTTGCGGACACTGATTTTCTAGTTTCATCGTGAGAACCTTTAAGGATGTAAGCACTCTTATTCCCATTTTACAGATAAGGAAACATGCTTAGAGAAACTAAGGTTAAGTAACTGGTCACCTAGCCTCTAAGTGAGATGTGAACTTCAATCCCTCCACATTATGGTCTCTCCAGGAGTCCTCTCCTACAGCACCTCAAATACAGTACTTCTGTATAACTTCTGATTGCTTTACAAAGATCAGCCTTTCTCATTTCTACAAAATGGCAAGTAACCTACACAATTACTAGCCAAAGTACCTATTACATCTCTGGGGTAGGCAGTCAAAAACAAACAAGTCTTTTCATCATATTCAGTTGATGAGATTTAGATTTTTGAAATCTCTAGAGATCTACTCCAAGATTCAAAACTAAGCATAGCAAAATAAGCCAAAAGAACAGAGGACGTTGTCACTGATTCATTTTAATCTTCAAAATCGAAGTCTTATAATTTGCTTTCTGAATTTTTAAATGTTAAACTGTTAAAAGATTACTAATGCCTTACAACAGAATGAATGAGCAATGATCCTCATAACGGTAACTGCCCCCAAAATATAATGGGGCAGAAGTGTGGTATGGATCCAATTAAATAGAACATATACAGCTTTTACCCAAACAAGGGGACTCAATGGTGATTAAAAATAATTAAATTTTACTAGAGCTAAGTGGTATTTTATAAAATTTCATTGCAACCTTTCATTTTGTATTTAAGATAGGGAATAAAGGCTTTAACTTTACAATTCTTAGTATAAAAAATTCATTTTTTATTTTAAAAAATTAAACAGTTGACAAAAAAATGTTTTCAAACTGCTAGACGAACACTTAGCATTTACTGAGCTTTTATTCAGTCCCAGGGATGGTTGTTTAGCATTGCAGTGAGAACTCAAGTCGTCAGACCTGGATTCTGTCACCTTAGCCTATGTGTGACTTGGGATTAATAATCTAACCTTTTAGGTTCCAGTTTCCCCACCAATAAATTGGGCATAATAAAGAACCTATCCCAAAGGGTTGTTGTGAAAATTTAATGAGGTTATGAATGGAAAGTCCTCAGCATAGTGCCTAAAACATGGTGAGCCTTTAGGGTCAAACTACTTATTACTGGCAGGGAACGTGGCATTGTCTTAGTGTATGTTCAACAGAATGTCTAAATGCTATACTGTATAATTATTTTATACAGTATATTTTAATGTTTATAGTGGACTAAGCTTTTCTACAAAAGCAGCAGATTATCAGAATAAAACCAAGTTTACATAAAGGGAGAAAAATTCAAACGGGACAGTCAAGGTTCACCAAACTGCTTCAAGGATTAAGTTCTGAAAGGTTTTTCTCTAAAGATGACTATTTTCTATGTGCCTTTCCACCAAATAAACCAAATAAACAATTCCACCAAATAAACAATTCAGGAAGTTTTCATATACAAATGAATCAGATTATTTTTATTAGCAGTGTTATTGTGGTTTGTGACTGAAGGGGATGGTCTAAGTTTCAAAGGGAAAATCTTGTCTCCTGACAGGCTTATGTCATTAAGCACTGAAATTCTGTTTCCAAATGAGAAGCTTGCTCCCCTCCAAAAAGGGGCTGTGGAGGATAGGTGGAAATGAATGCTTCCAAACTTTTCATTAGTGAAGAGTGTGTTCAAAAACATGTGTGGATACTATGCATACACGTGGTACTTTCCCATCACATTTTAGGATTCCCATGATGGGGGGAATCAATTACTGGTATTTGCAGACAATGGGTGGAAAAGATGGCTTCAGTCGATCTGAGTTACTCCAGTTTTCTCCATCTTCTGCTACTCTGCAGCCCCATCTCAATCCTTCCTCCTCTTACTGCTAAGGACCCCCATCCTCCCCAAAGCCCCTCCTTTCTAGCCCTGCTTGAGGTCTCACATAATCCCGGATTCTCCTCCCACCGACCCCCATCTTCTCCACCCTCTCCCCCGGCCCCCTCCCATCCTTTCAGTTGGAGCTACAAACACTTCCTATGTCTAGTCCCGCCCACTTTCTGGGACTTCTCGATCCGCTTCCCCTCTCTTCCCCAACCCCCTCCAATTCTCCCCCAGACTTTCCCTGGGACCTCCTACCAATCTATTTAACCCTTTCTCCTACCTCCCAAAGGAAACAATTCTTTAAATTGCATTCCTCCACACCCCTCAAACCGTCCACCCTCCTCCTGAAGATTACTCTTTAAACGTTTTTCTTCTACCACCCTCATTCTCAAATCGTTCCCTGTTCCCTCCTCAATCTTAAGTACTTAGCTCCTCCAGGACCCGAACCCACCCCACTCTTTAGTCTCTCACTCCGCCCACGAAAGAACCTGGATCACTCTTCCTTCTAACCACCCTCCCAATTATCTCTCCCAGCAGCTTCCCCCCGCGACTTAAAATATTCCCTCGAACAAACCTCATCGTTCTACACCCCCAACCAAGTTCCCTTTCTGATATTCCCGCTACTTTCTGGATTCCAGTTCTACCCCGCTCCCGTAAGCCTCGCGTGCTGGACTCCCTCCCCACCCGGGGAAGAGCCCCTTCCCGCACGTACCTCGAGGTTCCGGCCCGCGCCGCCCCCTTCTTCCGTCCTCCGCCCGCGCTCGGCCACCCTTTCCGCCCTTCTCTCGCTCCGCCCCGCTCGCTCCCTTCCTTCCCTCCGCCTTCCGTCTATACACCGCTCCCTTCCCCCACAATTCCTGGCCCTCCCACCCCAAGGGCCCCTCTGGGCTCGCTTTTTTTTTTTTTTTTTTTNCAACGGGCGACAACCGAACCTCCCGCCGCCGTCGCCGCCGCCGCGAGCACTGCCTGCGCACTTCCGGCCTTGCGCTGCAAGCACTTCCGGGGCAGAGCACGCGAGCGCGCGCGCACGTGGGGCCGCGGCAGAGAGTGGGGAGCCCCCATCCGTAGGTGAGTTGGGGAGGGGGTATGGGAAGCTGGCGGGAGAGAAAGAAATCTGAGGGGGTGCGGCCTGCCCTAGGCCGACGCCGGTGGAGCTCGCCGTTCCCCATGTGCCGAGGCCTGGTGGGGGCTACTCCGTAGATTCCGGGAGAGGGAAGGGGCGGCGGAGTTCTAGCGCGCGCTTCAGACGCCCTCTTAGCCGGGCCGGGCCGAACGCGCCTGACCTGCCCGCGGGTTCCTAACCTTGAAGGAAGACGGGTGAGGGGGCAAGCCAGAGTCGGTCCCTGTCTACTCCGCGTGTGTATGTTTGCGGCGGTGGGGAGGGGATAGTTGACAGATGCCAGATTAAGTCCCGTGGCTTCCTTCCCTTGAGGAGCTCTTGGTTCTGCCTGCCCCATCAGCCTCACTGCAATACCTTAGCTTGAGTCTGTAATTTGGAAACTTAGCGTGCTATAAAGTTAGGGAGACGTGTTCGCTAAAATGCAGATTCCTAGTCTTCCTCCCCCACCTCAATTCTCCCCCCATCCGAGAGATTGGAATTCTCCACTGGAGCTGTGGAGTAGGACCCAGAATCCTGCGTTTTTAAAAACTATTTTTGCAGATGATTTTGATGCAGGAGTTCTGCGGATCCGACTTTTAGAGACTGTTTTAGGCTGTATTTCTTCTTGACAGTGTTAGTGGTGTTTACTCTCTTCTTCACCCCCCCCCCACAAGAAACCTTATACACAAAATAGAAAGGAGTACCTTAGTTTCTGCCTCGAATACAACTGGTCAGCACCATGTGCCTCCCTTCCTTTAGGTGCACACTCCCAATTAGAGAACGAGGTCATGTTCAGTCTCATGTCACCCCTCTTTCAAAGAGTACTTTCTTCAGGTAGTTGGCAGGATTGTTAGGAGTCTGGGGCATATGTTGATCTTTTCGTTTTTAGCTGAAGCATCCTGTGCTTGTGGAGATGGTTTCATAGATTCTTGCCTGGGGTGTGAAAGCATCATTGGTTAGATATCTAGAAGTGAACCTCAGTGAGATACAGTTGGACTCTTCCATCCAGGACAGTGATAGTAAGAAATAATACATGTGACATGCTGCTATTAACAATAGTAAGAAACAATACATGTGACATACTGCTGTTAAAACATTTAACAATAATAACTCTTTTTTCCCCCCCTCAGGAATGGGTGAATTTAAGGTCCATCGAGTACGTTTCTTTAATTATGTTCCATCAGGGATCCGCTGCGTGGCTTACAATAACCAGTCAAACAGATTGGCTGTTTCTCGAACAGATGGCACTGTGGAAATTTATAACTTGTCAGCAAACTACTTTCAGGAGAAAGTAAGTCATTTGGAAGCCTGATTCGGTGTTGCTGAGTTAATTTTCTTAAGTTCAGTTCTACATCTTGTATGTCTTCTGTATTCAAAGAGATGAAAAGAAAGTGACTCTCTCTGGAGTCATTTAGAACTATGTAACTTGTGTAGTAAATATGCAGTCTCTTGTCTGAGCTCACAGTTTTGTTCTGTATAATGTCAGGAAGATACTATCTGGGAGTTGTGGTGGCTCCCTGTCATTTGGAAACAGGTTTGCTGGTTCTTTTCGGCACAACAGAAAGGGAAGCTGTCAAGACTATTGCTTTGTATCAGTTTCTGCACCACTGCAACTTTGGTAAGGTGGCAGGCATTTCCTGCTGGGGTTGTCAGTACCCATTTCATTGTCAATTCAGAAAAAACAATGAAACATCTTAGTATCAAACTTTCTGGTGCCATGATATGATGGTAGGAAGATGGATTTCTAAGTTCATCTGTCCGAGGGAATGTATACTTAAATGCCTACATTTGGGAGTAAAAGAGGAAAATACCATTTGGGTGTATGCAGAGGGCTGTTACAGCAGCATATTTTTCAAAGGCACTGATTACTGATTTCAGGTGCAACAAAATATTCATTTTGCATTTATTGTGTTATGCGTCCTAGGCACTGAATGGATGCCTGTGAATAGATAGATGGATAAATGAATGAATTCAGTACCTAGCAGCCTAGTACTTGGAATTTAGGCTCCCTGCACTTGTTTCTAAATGAGTGAGTAGCAAGTATTAGGCATTATGACAGGAGTCAGAGGCCCTTGAAGGAGCTCAATGTCCAGTGGGGAAAATATGACTATACAGTTTCCAAACAGTAGGTAAATTTTATTATAAAGCTAAGCACAGACATAGAATCTTAGTGGAAAGTTGGCTTACTCTGATGATGTGGGCTTAGGAATCCTGAAAAGGGATGACTTACTGATTTGATCCCTGAAGAATCAGAAGAGTTAAAAAATTGGCCACCACCAATGGATCACGTTCTATACTATGAAAAACGTGCTATGGTACAGGTTTGTTGCACTCTGTGGTATTTCTTGTCATTTAGGATGATTAAAATTATATAATAGTTTGTATGTTTGTTTTTTTCCCCACTGAACTTCAAATATTATGAAGGGACCATGTCACTGATATTGATAACCGTATTCCCAGCATTTAGCAAGTGCCTAGTACAGAGCCAGTTGTGAGTTAATATTTGTTTAATGAGTATTTCAACCATTCTTTACTGAGTATTTCTTATTTTTTTTCTCTCATCTCTCCTTTTTTCAACTGTAATTAATTCAGTCTGGTCTTTTGCTTTCTCCATAGTCCTTTCCCTACTATTGTTAATCATTCTCAGAGCAAAAAAATTTGTATCTCTTAGAGTGAAAAGAGTAGGGACCAGGAATAAGAATTAAAATGTTCTTAAAAAAAAAAAAAGATTTTATGTATTAGAGAGAGAGAGCGTACGTAGCAGAGGGAGCAGGAGAAGCAGACTCCCTACCAAGCAGGGAGCCCAACGCAATGTGGGGCTCAATCCCAGAACCCTGGTATCATGACCGAAGCTGAAGGCAGACACTTAACCAACTGAGCCACCCAGGTATTCCAAAAATTCAAATGTACTCTTCACTATTTAACTTTGGCACTTTGGGCAAGCTGCTTAACCTACAAGTACTTGTGTCATTTCAAGTTAACAGAGGAAAAATTGTACTCAGTCCCTTTCATGCGGAGCAGATGTAAAAATAAAATGCCTTGATATGTATGAAAATTTTTTTAAGTGTTAAGAAGGCACTTAGAAATCTCACTGGATTGAGCTACATTGTTTATGTTCTTGTTTTTAAAGTTTTTATTTATTTTTAAAAGTTGATCCTTTTTTTTTTTAATTTAGTATTCTCTACACCCACCCAATGTGGGGCTCAAACTCATGACCTTGAGATCAAGAGTCGCGTGCTCTTCTGACTGAGCCAGCCAGGCGCCCCCATTTATTTATTTATTTTAATTTTAATGGTAAAATTGATACTATAAATAGCATGTATTTAAAGTATATACATGGGGTGCCTGGGTGGCTCAGTTGGTTAAGCATCTGTCTTGGCTGAGGTCATGATCCCGGAATCCCAAGATCGAGGCCTGCATTGGGCTCCATGCTCAGCAGGGAGTCTGCTTCTCCTCCTTCCTCTCCTCCTCCCCCGCTTGTGCTTTCTCTCCCTCTCTATCTCTCAAATAAATAAAATCTTTAAAAAAATAAAGCCTAAGGGCGCCTGGGTGGCGCAGTCGTTAAGCGTCTGCCTTCGGCTCAGGGCGTGATCCCGGCGTTTTGGGATCGAGCCCCACATCAGGCTCCTCTGCTAGGAGCCTGCTTCTTCCTCTCCCACTCCCCCTGCTTGTGTTCCCTCTCTCACTGCCTGTCTCTCTCTGTCAAATAAATAAATAAAATCTTTAAAAAAAATAAAAATAAATAAAAATGAAGTCTATACATTGATAACTTTGACCTGCGTAAACCTTTGAAACCATCACCCAATCAAGATAGTTACATTTTTTTTAAATTGGATATGTCAGATACAATTGTATACAAACTTTATTCTACTGAAAAGGTTTTGCAAAACAAGTCCTACAAAGAGAAACAAAACCAACTGTATAGGTAACTAAAATTTGGATCTAAAAAATGAAAATCTTAATAAACATGATCTTCTGGTAGAACAAAACCCCACACTAGTTGTTTCTAGGTAAGTGTTTTAATTTTTACCATGTTGCCTGTGACTACTTGGTGCTGCTAGCTGATTAATTCATGGTGGGTTGACAAGTTATGGTGTTTCTGTAGTTTTTTCCAGGTCATGAGTCTCGGGCTACAGAAGCTCTGTGTTGGGCAAAAGGACAGCGACTCTTTAGTGCTGGACTCAATGGAGAAATTATCGAGTATGATTTACAGGCATTAAACATCAAGTATGCTGTGGATGCCTTTGGAGGACCCATTTGGAGTATGGCTGTCAGTCCCCATGGTTCTCAGCTTTTGGTCAGTAAGCAAGTTATTGGTAATTTAAAGATTTTATTTTTAAGTAATCTCTTGTACCCAACCTGGGGCTCGAAGTCACAACCCTGAGATCAAGAGTCGCACACACTACCAACTGAGCCAGCCAGACACCCCAACTGTTAGTAATTTAAAGCAAGATTTCTCTTGTGCTCACTTAAAGTTTCTTCCTATGTTCACAGGAGGGTAAAGTTAAATTACGACGTGTAGTAACTCCAATCTGAGGTAGATTCCAGCAACCCCAATAAAAGATTGGAGTTGATATTGGGGATTAAAAATCACTTGTCCTTGTGCATCCTTTCTGCTGCTCCTTTGGACCTCATTTATTCATTTATGAAGTGAGGGGCGTAGTTTGGTTCAGCATTTTTTAAACTGTACGTTGGAATTGGGAGATGTGGAGGCTATTTTTTGTTTTATTGTGATTTATATTTTATGGTAAATATCATTTCAGAATATGGCATGTTAACATGAAATCCTTCCATAGATTCACAACACACTAATGTTTGTTAAAAGTCCTGGGAGTTACTTCCACAAGTTAACTTATGGAACTATGTTTTACCACAGTGTTTCTCAAAAATTGTTTGAGTGCAGACTGAGAAGATACCCCCACACACACACACACTGTTATCATTAAAACTTGGGCTCCCAGATATTTCATTTTCGGGGATAAGTCTATGATTCTTGTTTGATTGGCACTAATTTATACAACATCTTGACATGTCTCCATTTAGGTTGTATAGTTAATGGGTATTTTATGTAGGCCGTGGGTCTCTAGAAGATTTGTGCCGTTAAGTCCTACTTCTGTTCCATGTCCTATACAGGAATTGGGCCACTTATTAGCCTGTTTTCTAGCTAGGACATGAAGGCTGCCAAGAATACACTGTCAGTTTCTTGGTACCAGTAAGTTTTTTCTTCTCTCACGTAGTATTTTTCTCTTTCACAGCAAATGACAGCTTTGGGGAAGACATGTTTATATTTGTAAAAACATATATTTAGTTATACAAAATGCTTGTCTTCTCCATGTTCTATTTCTCTTTCTCTAATAGGTTGGCTGTGAAGACGGATCTGTGAAGCTATTTCAAATCACCCCAGAAAAAATCCAGTTTGAAAGAAATTTTGATCGGCAGAAAAGTAAGGGTCATTTTTGGTGGGACAGTGAGTAACCTTAACAAGAAGTTAATGTTTCTGTGCCACTGGGGATAGGCTGTTTTCCCATGTGTCCAAGTAATGTTTTGTCTACATGCTGACTTTATCTGAGTGTAGGGTATGTCCCCGAAGCCATCCCTCACTCAGATTTTCTTTATCCTGTTGCATAGTTGTGGTTGCCTACTTTAGTATTATAGAAAACTAGAAATCCAAAATAGGAAAGCTAGTGTTTCTGTGTAAGTCACTTTGTTAGTTCTCACTTATTTTCTTTTTGAAGGTTTAACATTGTGCATAAAGTGTTAAAACTAGAATTTTTAAACAATTGCCCACGTTCCACCTGGACCAGTTGACATTCACTTCTGTAGCAGGGGTTGGCAAACTTTTTCTGTAAAGGTAGTAAATATTTTAGGTTTTGCAGACCATACACTCTGTCAACTCTCTTGTCACATAAAAGTAGCCATAGATAATACTTAAAGAAATGGGTATGGCTCTGCTTTGGTAAAACTTTTATTTATGAAAACGGTGGGCCTGATTTGTCCTTTGGGCTATAGCTTGCTGACCCTTTTAGAAAATAGTACCTGTCCCTTGTATTCTGTGTCCATTAGTAATATTTATTATCTGCTAGTCAGATTCCTTTTATTTATTTATTTATTTTGGATTTTATTTTTAAGTAATCTCCACATTTATCACGGGGCTCAAACTTACAACCCCGAGATCAGGAATTGCATGCTCCACCAACTGAGCCAGCCAGGCTTGGGTGTTCCTTTTTTTTTTTTTTTTTTTTTAATTTATTTATTAGAGCTCACAAACAGAAGGAGGGGCAGAGGGAAGGGGAGAGAGAGAATCTCAAGCAGATTCCCTGCTGATCATGGAGCCTCACACGGGGCTTGATCTCATGACCCTGAGATCATGACCTGAGCCAAAAATCAAGAGTCTGACACTCAACCAGCTGAGCCACCCAAGTATCCTTTGGGTGTTCTTTTTTAATTACAAAGATATAATGCTGTTTCAAAATTTGTGTGTCTAGCCAGTGTGAAAGAGAAAATAAATATCTCTTCTCTGTAAGCAGCATTTTGGAAGTAATCTTCTAGGCATTTTTGTATATTCATAAAAACAAATACACCGGAGTGCTTGTTTTTTCACTTGGTATATCACAGATATTCTTCCATGTCAATCATGCCAGTCTGCATGGCATTCCAATTTATGGTGTTCCATAATTTATTTTAACCAAAGTCCTATTGATGATATGAATTTTTTTTACTAATATAATCAGGGCAGCAATGCATATTCCAGTATACATATTTTTGAACACTCCTGCAGATATTTGTCCTTGATTAATTCCCAGTTTAATTGCTGAGCCAAATGTGCACATTTAAATTTTGTTAGGTTACTAACAGATCACCCACAAGAAGTTGTTTCTTTACACTCCTATCAACCAGTTCTACGTTATTAAACTAATATTAAATACTTCATTATGGATTCCAGGGTAGAGTTCCTCATGTGTGATAAAACAGTTCTTCACCAGAGTGCAGTAGATGAGAGCGAAGATTGTAGAACACTAGCCCTGTAGGTAATTGTCAAAGGAGAACTCAGTTACCTCTTACTGTATATTTATGTGTATGTCCCTTTCTTTTTTGTTGTACAACTTGCAAGGTCGCATCCTGAGTCTCAGCTGGCATCCCTCTGGCACCCACGTTGCAGCTGGCTCCATAGACTACATTAGTGTGTTTGATGTCAAATCAGGTGACTGTTTTTCTTAAGTTCATTTGGGCTGTGGGTCTTGTTTGTCAGATTCACATTGGTGGTTTCCAAAAGCTTGAGCCTTTGTGCTTTCAGTGACCTTCGGGGCCTAACCTCTCATTAACCTTCTGAGATGTTAGCCATGAATTTCACTCCTTTCTTGGATTGCTGCTGCTGCTTTTGGGGGAATCCTAGTAATTCGATGAGATATATATGTTTTATCTAATAAGTATTTATCCTTGAGCAATATGACATTTACTATAAATGAAAAATTAGAATACCTATTTATATGTACTAGATCTTGGTAAAAGTAGGTGTCTCTCTTCGAGGAACATAAGATCTTGGTAGCATAATTGGTGAAACATGAGATCAGAAAGGTAGAGAACCATATACTTTCTCTGTTCCTGGCCTGCAGAATTGGCTTATGGAATCCTTCAGTGATAAGACAGAGTTCAACTTGTTAGGTGGGCCCATCTCTATGCCCATCTAAGATGGGAAGTAAAACTGGTCGGGTTTGTCTCATTTTTCTTTTTCCTCCATGCTTAAGCAAATTTTTTATTGTTATCTGTTACACGTGCATAGTCAAAGAACTCCTTGAGGCTTTTTAGAAAGAAGCCAGAGTCCCCCTATATCCCTTCTCTCACTCCTCAAAGGCAACCATCTGTAACTCTTAGCTAATTTCTTTGATGTTTATCTCCACAATTAATCATATATATATACATACATACACACACATATGTGTGTATATATTTGTGTCACTGATTCCTCCTCAAATTCTTGCAGTTGTATAAGTTAGGTTCAGATATATCTGATTTTCTTTCTACCACTTTTATCTTCTTGAATGATTCTCTCCCCGGAGCCTTCTGACCTCCAGTCTAGTGTACCAGTTTCTGGGCCTGCTGTACCTCTGTAGGTCTTGAACCCTGATTTCTCAGTCATTCCATGGATCTCCTTTGCTTCTCTCTCAGGTAGAATCCCCTGTTTCCAATCACTTTCCTGGTTTATTCCTTTGTTTGGTGGATCATGAGAAGGCGTTCATAAGAATTCTAAGTCAGAAATTATTTTTCCTTAGAATTTTGAAGTCATGGATCCATTGTCTTAAGCCTTCAGTATTATTATAGACTCTGATGCCATTCTGGGAGAAGATCTTTTTGTTTTTCCAAGGAGTTTTTAGGATCCTATCCTTACTGTTCTGAAATGTAGTAATTAGGTTTCTTTTTTTTTTTTTTTTAAGATTTTACTTATTTATTTGACAGAGATAGAGACAGCCAGCGAGAGAGGGAACACAAGCATGGGGAATGGGAGAGGAAGAAGGAGGCTCATAGCAGAGGAGCCTGATGTGGGGCTCGATCCCATAACGCCAGGATCACCCCCTGAGCCGAAGGCAGACGCTTAACCACTGTGCCACTCAAGCGTCCCAGTAATTAGGTTTCTTGATGTGTGGATCCATTAACATCAGTCTTATTAGACACTTGGTAGATAATAATCTAATCAAAAGCCCAGTTTTCAGTTCTGGGGGAAATTTTTTTTTCTTCTTTTTTTTAAGATTTTATTTATTTATTTGACAGCACAAGCAGGGGGAGCAGCAGGCAGAGGGAGAGGGAGAAGCAGGCTCCCCACTGAGCAAGGAGCTGACACAGGCCCCATTCCCAGGACCTTGGAATCATGACCTGAGCCAAAGGCAGACACTTGACCAAATGAGCCACCCAGGGGAGCCACCCCCTCCCCGTTTTTTTAAGATAGATTTATTTATTTTTTTAGAGAGCGAGGGTAGTAGGGAGGGGCAGAGGGAGAGGAAGAGAGAGTCCCAAGTCGACTCTGCCTTGAGTACAGAACCTGATACAGGGCTCAGTCCTAGGACCCGAGCCGAAGCCAAGAGTCAGATGCTTAACTGACTGCACCACCCAGGTGCCCCTCAGCTCTGGAGAAAATTCTTAAATTATTTGGTAAAGGAGTTTCTCTTCATTTTCTTTCTGAGATTTTACTATTTGGATGTTGGCTCTTCTAATATCCTTATCTTTTTTCCCCCCTTCTTATTTTTCATATCTTTGACTTTTTATTCTGCTTCCTGGGAATTTATCTTTCTTTTATTTTCTTATTTATTTAGATTTTATTTTATTATTACTACTAAAGATTTTATTTATTTGAGAGGGCATGAGTGAGAGAGCATGAACAAGAGAGCACAAGCAGAAGGAGCAGCAGAGGGAGAGGGAGAAGCAGACTCCCCGCTGAGCAGGGAGCCCGATGTAGGGCTCCACCCTAGGACCCTGGGATCATGACCTGAGCCACTCAGGTGCCCCTAGATTTTATTTTTAAGCAATTGGTGACACCCAGTGGGGCTTCAACTCAAAACCCCCGAGATTAAGAGTCACATGCTCCATCAACTGAGCCTGCTAGGCACCCCTTGTCTTTATCTGTAAATTCTGTTACTGAATTTTTCATTTCTGCCATTTCCAAAGTTCGTTCTTGTTTCCTGAGTATTCCTTTTTATAGCGTTTTTTTATTTCATTATATATGGACTTCTCTTTCTAAGGTTATTCAGGATAATATTTGTCAGGTATTTTTTACTCTGGCTTTGTTTTCTTCCTGGTATTTATTTTTTTCTGGTAGTCTCTCTGGCCTCCGCCTTTCATATTCAGGCTTTGCTCACGTGTCTCGTGATTACTTTCCTTACCACACGAGTAGAGCTTTTTGCTCATGGGCTTCACTGAAGAATGATCTGGCTGGAGTCTCAGTTCGGGGAATCTCCAAAGACATTGGCTTTTTAGATCTTTTTTCTAATGCTGGTCATATTTCCCAGAAATGTGTTTTATTCTTCTGCCTGTTGATCATAAGCCTGGTCATCAGTAGTCTGAGAAGAAAGCTGGTGTCCTCAACTTTCAGTTAATAAATTTTCACTTTATCTCTTTTTTTTTTTTTTTTTAAAGATTTTATTTATTTATTTGACAGAGATAGAGACAGCCAGCGAGAGAGGGAACACAAGCAGGGGGAGTGGGAGAGGAAGAAGCAGGCTCATAGCAGAAGAGCCTGATGTGGGGCTCGATCCCATAACGCTGGGATCACGCCCTGAGCCGAAGGCAGACGCTTAACCGCTGTGCCACCCAGGCGCCCCTATCTCTTTTCCATATAGTAATCCCATTGTCAGTTGTGCCTCATCTCTCTCTTCAGCGAATGGATCTCTATTCTTGTTTGGGGTGAAGTTTGGGAGTTGCCTGGCTTTTTAGTTAGGGGATAGTTAGCCAAAGGATCTGTAAGTTTCTTAAACATATTTTCAACTGAGTTCTCTTTTTAGTTCCACTTTCACTTCTTTTTCCAGAGTTTTTGGGGTCACCACAGTTCCTGAGTCTTCTGAGGATTTCATGGTATAAATCAAGTGGCTTCTTGGTTTTCCCCACTGTTGACTTGGGACTTAGTTTCAGGGCTCTGCTATGTCAGTTACTACTCCATGTTTCCTTTTTCATTTCCAACATTTTGTCAACTGTTGTCTTCTCTCCCTTTCCTATGGGGTTTTAGAGAAGAGCCAAGTGTAACACGTGTTGATTTTAGGTAGTTTTAAGTGAAGTCTCAAATGTCTCCTTTCAGTTTCACCTCCTCCCCTCCCCTCCAAAATTTCTGTCCAACCACCCTTCCCCCTTCTCCCCCACAGTCTTTAGGTAACCATTTTTGTGTTCTGAGACTGAGTTCACCATAACTACTATTTACTGGCTGTTTGTGGTCTGTGCTCAGGCAGCTAACTTAACAGATGCCTACCACAGGCGGGTTTGAAGACAAAAGAAGTTAAATACCATTCAAATTTGGGCTTTTCTTATTTTTCAGGGAGCGCTGTTCATAAGATGCTGGTGGATAGGCAGTATATGGGTGTGTCTAAACGGAAGTGTATCATATGGGGTGTGGCCTTCTTGTCTGACGGCACTGTCATAAGTGTGGATTCTGCTGGGAAGGTGCAGTTCTGGGACTCAGCTACTGGGACACTAGTGAAGAACCATCTCATTGCAAATGCTGATGTGCAGTCCATTGCGGTATCTGATGTGAGTATGGTCCCTGTTTTGAGCAGTTCTGTACAACCTGGGGATGAGTAGAGAAGGCCGTGTCAGTGATATGGCACAGTGTTCCCTAATCTTCAACATTTTATGGAGGAAGATCAGTTTAGGAGAATGCATCTGAAACCCACATAATTTCTTTGAACCCTCTTATTCTCCTAACAACTAGTTAGAGAATATTCTTTAGAATATTAGTTAGCAGAGAGGTTTTCTTCAGATACTCCCCACCCCCAGTTAATCCAGTCTGATTTAGATAGGCCACAAGTACCCTAGGAGAATCTTGAGAAGTGCTATTTTTCTCATTATATAACTCTTCTCTTGCTTCCTGTCTTGGGAAATTAGGAAATAATTTTATAGTGATTTTGAAAAAAATTTCTCCTATTTACAACTTTAGCAGACTTGTGTTGAACAAGTGTGCCTCTTCCCTTTTGGTAACATGAATTCTTAATCAGAAACCTTTGGCTATTTTAGCATTGTGGCATGGAAAGTGACTTTGAGATCGCTGACTAGATCCTTTATTCTTTGTCTTTTAGTTTGAGACTTGTTTGCTATCTTAAGTGTGGACATGTATCTAGTGTAGAGATCACTCATGCTTGTTTTTCTTGCCTGTAAGTTGTTTCTGTCCCACTTAACAGGTTTTCCATGAGAACAGTTTGATGGGTATTAAAGTTCTGTGAAACATTTAGATGTCACATTAACTATAATGAAGATGAGTAGGAGAAATTTTTTTTTTTTTTTTAAGATGTTATTTATTTGAGAGGGAGAGAGCACGAGGGAGGAAGGGGCAGAGGGAGAGAGAGGAGAAGCAGATTCCCCACTGAGTGCGGGGGCCCCCATGCAGGGCCAATTCCAGGACCCCAAGGTCATGACCTGAGCTGGTCAGACGCTTAACCAACTTAGCCACCAGGGCACCCCGAGAAATTTTCCTTTTAAAATAGAGTTTTGAAAAGGAGAGGCAGGGGTGCCTGAGTGGCTCAGTTGGTTAAGCATCTGCCTTCTCTCAGGTCATGATCTTAGGGTCCTGGGATTGAGGGCCGTCCCTGCCGAGCAGGGAGCCTGCTTCTCCTCCCTCTGTCTGCCACTTCCCTGCTTGTTCTCTCTCTTTCTCAAATAAATAAAATTTTAAAGAAAAGAAAAGGAGAGGCAGATTTTATATCAGATACTTACATGTTTAATAGTCTCTGTATATATACTCTTGCTGTATATGTAGTGTTGGTAATTTATATATTTACAATATTGAGAAGATTAAAAATGCTAATGGTAATTTTTAGAGATGAAAGTTGTGGCAGGCAGGAGGAAGGCTTAGTTTGTACTGTATGCTATTTTATACTGTCTGATCATTTTTCTACTATGTGCCTATAATTACTGTATTATATTGAATCTTAGATACAAATGATTGCAAGACATGCCATAATTTTGTTATCATGGGAAAGAAGAAACTCTGCCAATTAAACTATAAGTGTGCTTTTTTTTTTTCGTGTAAAAGTTATATCTTATATACAAACTATTATAATACAAACTGACATCATGTTTTTTTATTTTATTTTTTTAAAGATTTTGTTTAGTGGGATGCCTGGGTGGCTCAGCTGGTTAAGCATCTGCCTTCGGCTCAGGTCATGATCCAAGGGTCCTGGGATTGAGCCCCGCATCATGCTCCCTGCTCAGTGGGGAGCCTGCTTCTCCCTCTCCCTGCTGCTCCCCCTCTTTGTGCTTTCTGTCTCTCTGAAAAATAAATCTTCTAAAAAAAGGATTTATTTATTTGAGAGAGCACGAGCAGAGGAAGAGGGAGAAGTAGACTCCTCTCTGAGCTGGGAACCTGATGTGGGGCTCAATCCCAGGTCCCTAAGACCATGATATGAGCCAAAGGCAGATGCTTAACCGACTGAGCCACTCAGGCCCCTCTATAGTGTTATTTTTAATCGTGCTGTTTATATTTTACCTATTGAAGAGGTCCTTGAGACTTAAGCCTACATTTTTGTTATATCACTTGTGCATTTATAACAAGGAAAGTATAAGCGAAATAAGGTGAGTAAGGTATTCCTAAAACTTTTTCACATGCACAGATGGACTCTAATTCACTTTTTAACTTGGTCATCAGGGTCCATGTTTCCTGCACATCCCTCCCAGCCATCCATTATGCTCCACTGTAGTCCCAAGATTTTCTTCCCGGCTTTTGACAACTGTTCTGCAAGTTGTGTTTATTTGTTTTGAATTTGTTGTTGTTGTTTTGGTGTTTTTAAGTAGGTTCCACACCCAGTGTGGGGCTTGAACTCATGACCCTGAGATCAGGAGTTGCATGCTCTGCCAACTGAGCCAGTCAGCCACCCCGCCCCCACAGATTTTGATGTTTGCTCCTTACCTGAAGATGTCACACACGTGCAGGTTAACAGCTATAAGATAACCTGATTTCAGAGATGTTTAAATGTGGGCAAATGTGTGCCTGAGAGTCAGGGAACTGTGTGGTTTTTTTGTTTGTTTGGTTGGTTGTTTTTTTTAAGGGAAAGAATGTAATTGTACAAATTCCAGCCCTCAAAATGCTTATCACACACTCTGGACTAGGGCAGCCTTGGGTTTGAATCCCAGCTGTAGCACTTAATAGCTACTTATCTTCCTTGGACAGGCTATTTCTTTCTAAACCTCAGTTTCTTCTGAGAAAACGTGGTGCTAGTAATACATACTTCTAGAGTCTGGGAAGGATTAAATGGGTAGCGCATGTGAGGTGCTAAGCGTAGTAACTGGCACAGTGAGTGTGGTGTTGGCATTATTTTCACATCTCTTTTGAAATTGATCCTAATTTCAAGGCTTTTCTCCACTACACTCTCTTGCCAGAACAGCATAATTATTTTTAGATACTTTTTAATGGATTTTCATTGACTGAAGGGTGAATGGTGGCAAATACCCAGTCCTTTGATCTTAGATGTCTTTCGCCCTTGTCAAGTAGGCGAGTACTGATTCCTGCAGGGACTTGTAGGGAACATTTGCTTTCATTTAGAGGTCAGTCTTCGGATTGTTTTTCTGTGTGAAACAGTCACTCTGTGATTAAATTAGGACACCCCTCTCCCTTTCCAGGTCAGCTTTCCCCTTGCTTTGTTCCCTCTACGCCCAAAGAGAACCCTTTTCTTTCATTTCCTTTTCATTTCTTTCATGATTCCACCTCAGGAAAAGATGATCTGGAGTGAGTAAGTGTTGCCTTCTTAGTCCCTCTCTATTGATAGGATTTTGTGCAAATGCCCCCCCCTGCCTTTTTTGGTAAATGAACTGTTAATATTTTTTTAATTTGTTTTTAAAGATTTTCTTTATTTGCCAGAGAGAGAGCTAGAGTACAGGGAGGGGGAGCAGCAGGCAAAGGGAGAAGCAGGCTGCCCACTGAGCAAGGAGCCCAGTTCTGTACTCGATTCCAGGACCCTGGGATCATGACCTGAGCCGAAGGCAGACGTGTAACTGACTGAGTCACCCAGGCATCCCGTAAATGAACTGTTTAGTTGGAGCTGGGGAGCAATCTTTGAATTCCTAAGCTGCTCGATATCTCCACTTTTCCTTGGGTTAATGGTTTTCAAATAGTATTCTTAGAGGAGGTGAGGGAGAGGCTGGTCTGGGCTACCTTACATGCTGTCTTTCAGATATGCTTTCCTTCCTTCTCACCATCATGTGCCTGCAAGTTACCTCAGAGAGAACTGGCACAAGGTTGAGGTGGTGTGGTGTGCCCAGAGCAAAGGCTTTTGAAGTTCCAGTTTCCTTACCTGTGTAAAGAGCTATTAAATGATGATGGGGGCAGAGGGAGATAAAGTCATGACTCATACAAACATGAAATGGAAATGTCAGAGGTTTTCTGTAACTCATTAACTAATGAGGAAACCAGTAAGATATTATAAGTAGTTCAAAGGACAACTTAACAAACAACAGTTCTATAAGGTCATCAGGAATTCTGAAATGAATTTGCTTACAAATTCTTGCAAGACTCAGCATCCATAAGGCAATTAGTAGCTGCATTCCACCAGGCGAAATTCTTTTGCATCACTCTACTACAGTTTACAGAGTTGTAAAGTAGCTCTGAGACAGTCACAGGGCTCACTAGACAAGGATACTTTTTATGTTCATTTCAAAGTCATTCACATTTTCTCCTGATAGGGCAAATGATACTTAACCTTGCAAATTACTCATCTATAGTTCTTAGCATAGTAATTGTGTATTTGGTGGCAGTTACATGTTCATGCATGTTTAGACATCTCATTTCTCTTAACTGCCTGACCTAATCTTCATATGTTTGATCATTTAACTGCTGATCCAGGTTCCTGGCTTTTCTTACTACCTTATCAAACATCCATCCTGTCTTTTTTGTCCCCCCTGCTCAAAGTTATATGTATTTTTAAAAGCCAGAATGAAAATGAGAATGGTTTTGAGAATATAAAGGAATTTTTAAAAGTTGTAGACACGCCAAGACCATTTGTTTGTTTGTTTATGAAAGACTATTTACTTGAGAGAGAGTGTGCCAGCACAGGGTGGGGGGGAGTGGAGGGCAAAGGAAAAGGGAGAGAGAGTCCTCAAGCGGACTCTCTCCTGAGAGCAGAGCTCAGCATGGGGCTCAATCCCAGGATCCTGAGATCGTGACCTGAGCTGTAATTGAGAGTCAGACACTCAACCGACTGAGCCACCCAGGTGCCCCAGATATACCAAGATCTTTTAAAACTAAGAGAAGTTCACAGTGCTCAACATACTGGTAAGAGAGAGCCTTAAACCGAGGATCAGGGAACCTGGGTCTTTGTGTGGTACTGACCAGGCTGCTTCCCCCCTATGCCCACTGTCTCTCCATCCTTAAAAGAAGGCAGTGAATTTCAGAGTTTTCTAAACTTCATTCTTTGACTACAGTTGTGCGATTTTTTTCCTCCCACATTCCTAGTAGTTTACTGGGGGTTTTTTGTTTGATTTTGTTTTTGGAGCCCAGTGAGGGGCTTGAACTTATGACCCTGAGATCAAGACCTGAGCTGAGATCAAGAGTTAGAAGCTTAACCAACTGAGCCACATAGCCGCCCTGACTTTACTTTAAAAGAAAAACAAACTTGTTTTATTGTGGTAAAACATGCGTAACATAAAATTTGTCATTTTAACCTTTTTTTTGTTTGTTTGAAGATTTGTTTATTTAATTTTTGAGAGAGGGAGAGCATGTGTGCACGCACATACCTGTGTGTTGTGTGTGTGTGCGGGGGAGAGGGGGACAGAGGAATAGGGAGAAGGAGGAAATTGACTTCGAGCTGAGCATAGAGCCCTCTCGGGCCTTAATCCCACGACCCTGATATCATGACCTGAGCCAGAATCAGGAGTTGGACGCTTAATCGACTGAGCCACTCAGGCACCTGCATTTTAACCATTTTTAATTTCAGTGGCATTAAATACTTTCACAGTGTTGTGCAACCATTACGTCTATCCACTTTCTCATCGCGCAGAAACTTTACTGGTTAAACAATAACACCTTATTTCTCCCAGCCCCTTGTAACTTTTATTCTACTCTCTGTCCCTATGAATTTGCTGTGCTAGGTACCCCATATAAGTGGAATCATGTAACATTTGTCCTTTTGTGTCTGGGTTATTTTGCTTAACAAAATGTTTTCAAAATTCCTCCACATTATACCATTATCAGAATTTCATCCCTTTTTAAGGCTGAATAATACTTCATTTTATACACACATACACCCACCCACACACACACACTGCGTTGTGGTTATTCATTCATCTTTGATGTACATTTGGGTTTCCATCTTTTGGCTTTTCTGAATAATGCTCCTATGAACATTGTATACTCATATCTGAGTCCCTGTTTCCCAGATCTTTTGAGGATATGTTTTTATTATTATTAATTGAAATTTACTGCTTAGGTGATCTTTTTTGTTGCTTTTCTGATGGGGTCTAGTTTGTGTATTTGAAAGCACTGTAACAGTGTGAGGTACATATTGTTAATTTTGTCAGTAGGGGGCACATTATTACCTATCTGTGAGCCTATTCCTCTGATGGAATTGTCAGCTTCTGAAAAAGACCCCATAACTTACCTTTCAGTTTTGGGCGTAGGTTTTCCCCTAAGCTGTGCAGACAGAAAACCTCAGGGAATATTTTTCAAGTTGGGCCCTGTTTTGTTTAAATGTACCTCCCTAATGATTTGATTTCTCAGCAAGAAGACAGTTTCGTGGTGGGCACAGCCGAGGGGACAGTATTCCATTTTCAGCTGGTCTCTGTGACTTCCAACAGCAGTGAGAAGCAGTGGGTGCGGACAAAGCCATTCCAGCATCATACACATGACGTTCGAGCCGTGGCCCACAGCCCGACAGCACTCATATCTGGAGGTAGGTTGCACTCTCTGCTAGGCTGCTTCTTTACCCACCTTCTTTACCTCATCCATGCTGGACGTTTTCTAATTCTGATGCCTTCTCTCCCCACCCCCACCCCTCCTGCCCTAGGCACTGACACCCATTTAGTCATTCGTCCTCTCATGGAGAAGGTGGAGGTTAAGAATTATGATGCTGCTCTCCGAAAAATCACTTTTCCCCATGTAAGTATCACCCCTTAGCCCCTGCTGTCCCTCTATCCTATAAGACTGAGCATAGCTCACACTTCCTGGGCAAATCTATAGGACTTGTGTCATTACCTACTTACTTCGTTCTTCCTTCTGTTTTTGAGGTAAGCCTCTCACAAAGACATTTACAGGGACCAAGAAATTAACAGTAGCACTCCTAATTCACTTTCTGGGAAAATCATTCCGTTTTCCAGATAGTTGTGGCTTATGGGTAGTTTATTTGTTTTTAAGGCTGGACTCTTTATTCTGGGTGGGAGAAGGAAAATCCAGGCTTCCAGTGTTCCTTCGTAGGTAAATTTAAGGACATCTTCCCAAGCTAGAAACTCTTCTCACCGCTACCTGCTTCTGTATTCCATTCAACCAGTAAACCTTACTGAGTCCATCTCCTCATTGTCTTGTGAATCCAGTCATTTCTCTTTGTCTCCACTTCAATTATCCTAGTTTCAATCAGTGTCTTTTCTCATCTGGATTCACTTGTTAAATGATCTCCTTTTATTTACATTTGTGTCATTTCAGCCTTTTCTCTATTGATCCACTCAAAAAAACAACTTTGCTCATCACTCCATGCTTAAAAGCCTTTGGTGGTCCCTGTTGCCTTTAGGATAAAGACCTAATTCCTCAGCAAGGCCTAGGAAACCTGTCTTGGTCTGGCCCTGGTCCTTCAGCATCTTCTCTCACTTCTGTCAAACCCTTGCCTCACCTCATCCCTACCCCCGCCCAGTTCAGTGTGCGGAAAGACTGTATTCCCTCTAATGTTCTCTTATTAACTTGGAGCTATTTTACATGCCATCACTCTGCTTGGGACATCCTGCCCTACCTTTTTTGCCTGACTAGTTTTTACTAACGAGCCTCATCAGGGTTCCTGTCTTTACCCCCAAAAGGCTAGATTAGATATCTTTTCTACTTTTTTTCATTACATACTATGCTTAGCCCTGTTAAAATTCTTAACACATTTAGTGCGGTTGCCTGTTGAATTTTTTGTCATCCCTTTTAGACTACAAGCTTGAGGCCAGTAGCTATGTTTTCATTTACTATTATGTTCTCTTAGATCCTAGGACAGTGCTGGCATATGGTAGTACTTAGGAAATTTTAATGAAGTACATGGATTTTGAAAGTAAAAAATGTGCTAGGTTGTTGCTACTGTATTGTACTGAGGCAATAGAATACCTTGGCTTATTTATCACTTTTCAATTCTTGGATACAGCGACGTCTCATTTCCTGTTCAAAAAAGAGGCAGCTTCTCCTTTTCCAGTTTGCTCATCACTTGGAGCTTTGGCGACTGGGATCTACAGTTGCAACAGGTACAATGGGAGAAAGTCTTATCCAATAAGAAAACTGGAGAGAGAAGCAGAAAGTTAGAATTGCAGTTGAAATTCTGATTGTGGAAAAATGGAAGTAGATTTTTCTTGTGTCTTCAGAGCAGAGGGGTTCTTCAGAGTGTTAGAATTATTAGCAGGATACATACTGGATCATATGTTAAAAGTTGATGATTCTGTAAGGTACACTGCAGGGTATAGTGGAGGTAAGGGTTGTAGAATTACAGTTTGCTCTGCCTTGACTGGGATTAGAACACGCTGCTGAAAATGACAAGATTTCATGTTGGGTAGTGATAGCCCTGCATGAAAGAGAAGGTCACATGGATTTTACTGGGATGACAGCCTAGTGGCCTTTTATACAACGTGTTCAGGAAGCGTTTGGGCTCTGTTGTTTTATAGTAGATGAGAGGTTTGTGCTTTAGGCTCCAAAATGAGCAGATGCAGTCGAGGTCACACAAACCCCACTTGCACCCACCTGCATGCCTGGCTGTAGGTCGTAGCTTCAGAGCGTTGATGATATACCATGGGCCATATCCAAGGTACCAAAGAGAAGCTAAGAAAGTGCTCACTGCTTTCTGCCTCATACAAACACAGAAAACCGTGGGTTTACTAAGTCAGACATTTTTCTGATTTCCCAGGGGTAGAGATTCCATTCTACTCAGGAATGACTTTTTAGTAAAAAGAAAAATGTACAAATAATCTTTCTTTGAGAAGGAAAACCTCAGGGAAATTTCTCATTCCAGGAAAGAATGGGGATACCCTTCCACTTTCTAAGAATGCAGATCATTTGCTGCACCTCAGGACAAAGGTAAGGAAGCTTAACTGTGTGTGTTCAGGCTCTGAAATCCAGAACATTTTTCTTATTCTGAATTTTGAGGGTTACTTGGTTGGTATCATAAATTTTGTAAAACTTTTTTTTTTTATTTATTTTTTTTTATTTTTTTTAAAGATTTTATTTATTTGTTTGACAGAGATAGAGACAGCCAGCGAGAAAGGGAACACAAGCAGGGGGAGTGGGAGAGGAAAGAAGCAGGCTCCCAGCAGAGGAGCCCGATGGGGCTCGATCCCAGAACGCCGGGATCACGCCCTGAGCCGAAGGCAGACACTTAACCGCTGTGCCACCCAGGCGCCCCAAAACTTTTTTTTTTTTAGATTTTATTTACTTGAGGCGTGCCTGGGTGGCTCCGTTGGCTAAAGCACCTGCCTTCAGTTCGGCTCGAGTCATGATCTCCAGGTCCTGGGATCAAGCCCCAGGTTGGGCTTCCTGCTTAACAGGGAGTCTGCTTCTCCTTATCCCTCTGTCCCTGCCACGTACTCATGCTCTCTCTCTCAAATAAATAAAAATCTTTAAAAAGAAAAAACAAAAAAAAAAAGTTTTTATTTACTTGAGAGAGAGAGAGAGAGTGTGTGTGAGAGAGCAGGAGCATGAGCAGGGGAGAGACAGTGAGAGAGAATCGTGAGCAGACTCCCTGCTGAACAGGGAGCCTGATGTGGGACTCGATCTCAAGGACCCTGAGATCATGGCTTGAGCTAGAGGCAGACGCTTCACTAACCGAGTCATGCAGGCGTCCCAAACTCTGTAAAATCTTAAATGATTTAAATGAAGTACTGTGTCAACAGGACTAGGCTTACTGTGATTATAAAGTTAGGCATTCGGAATTTATTGGATGAGTGAATATAGGAAATTGTGTTTCTTTCTTTTGGTATTATTATGTCAATAAATGACATATTTTTATAAAATTAAAATGGTACAGGCAGCTCAGTCAATTGCTTTCGACTCAAGTCATGATGTCAGGGCTGTGAGATCACGTGAGGGCGCCATGTCAGGCTCCACACTGAGTGTAGAGTCTGCTCGAGATTCTCTCTCTCTGTTACTTCCCTCCCCGCCCCCCACCTCCTGCACACACTCTCTCTAAAATAACAATAATAATTTAAAAATAATAAAAAAATAAAATAGTTTAAAAATATGCAATGAAAAAGGAGCCTCCTTCTTACCCCAAATCCCGGTCCCACTCTTCACAGATAATCACTGCCAATAGTTTCTTGTATACCCTTCCAGGAAAAATTTCCATGCTCGTGTGCATGTGTATATCTTTTCTTTCTACGATGATGAAAATACATAATATGCAAACTGCTTTGTAACTTCCTTTTAAATATCTTTTTTTTTAAGATTTTATTTATTTATTAGAGCACGAGCAGGGGAAGGAGCAGAGGGAGAGCGAGAAACAGACTCCTGGCTGAGCAGAAAGCCAGATGTGGGGCTCGATCCCAGGACCCTGGGGGCCCGACCTGAGCCGCAGGCAGACACTTAACCAACTGAGCCACCCAGGCACCCTATTTTTTTATTTTTAAGTTTTTACTTTTTTTATTAATCTCTACACCCAACATGAGCCTTGACCTCACAATCCTGAGGTCAAGAGTGACATGCTGTTCTGACTGAGCCACCTAGGCACCCCTAAATGTCTTTATTTTAATTACACAAATATTTGTGAATACAGTCTTACTGGAAAGAATTTAAACAATATTTAGGGTTTATATTCTTGACAACCTCTTTAATTCAGGTCTGTTCTCCTGGAATAATTATTAATTGATTTACTGTAGCTCTTTCCAAAACTTTTTCTGTGTGACAGAATGTGTGTCTATACATATGTACATGTATATAGATACTTTGTGAGTTTTTTGAATTATATAAATGTTACATTAAACTTTTCCTTTGTTCTGCAGATTTTTTTTTTTGTTTACTGTTTCTTAGAGATCTTTCAGGCAGGTTTCATAGACAAGACAAACAAAACCCAGAAAATCAGTTTTCCAAGTCACCTGGCCTCCAAAGCTTTATGGAGCTTAAATGCTTTTCTCTCAGGTTTCTGAAGTTAGGGTTTAGTATGAAGCTGTCTTTAAAATACACGAAGGGCTGAGATAAGTTCACAGTATTCATAGGCCTCTGTTCTTGGTTTTGCAAATCAAGCCACATCATTTAGGTGCCGTACGTCTGAAAGAAACATAGTGATACACAGCATATGAGTGTCAGGATTATGTGTAGGTATTTGTGGTTATGTCCAGAGTGGCAGTAGCTTGAGGATTCATGTCACAGTGAACCTTATCATAGGAAGTTTTCTGGTTATTCATCCTGATTCCTAATATTCCCAGGGTCCCGAGAACATTATTTGCAGCTGTATCTCCCCTTGTGGAAGTTGGATAGCCTATTCTACAACTTCTCGTTTTTTTCTTTATCGGTTGAATTATGAACATGACAACATAAGCCTCCAAAGGGTAAGTGATAGATAACCCAATGTCTGGTTGAACAATAAGAAATTTCATAAGTATGTGATTTTTGTGTGTGAAGTGGAATGTACTGGATATGAATCTTTGCTCAGTGAGAAGCTATTTGGAGGCAGCTGTTATAACACAGTCTTTTATTTCCATTTTGTTGTTTTTTTTTTAAAGATTTTATTTATTTGACAGAGAGAGAGCGAGAGAAGGAACACAATCGGGGAGTGGGAGAGGGAGAAGCAGGCTTCCTGCTGAGCAGGGAGCCTGATGCGGGGCTTGATCCCTGGACCCTGGGATCATGACCTGAGCCAAAGGTAGACGCTTAACAACTGAACCACCCAGGAGCCCCTTTTATTTCCATTTTGAATTGATTATATTTTTGGAGGAGTAGGGAAATGCCAGCAAGTGACAGTAAAGTTTAGGCTTTTGATGAGATGAAAGCGGGGATGGATAGTTTACAGTAGGCTCTCAGTGTTCTAGGTCCTGGTCAGTTGGCTTCCTTAGAAACAGGAAGCATTAAGGTCGTTTCAGTCTGGCTATGATTATTTTTGATGGGTTCTAGGTCTCACTTTTCTCTCTTACTGGTTCACCCCAAGGTTTCCAAAATGCCAGCGTTCCTTCGCTCTGCCCTTCAGATTTTGTTTTCTGAAGATTCAACAAAGCTCTTTGTGGCCTCAAATCAAGGGTCTCTACATGTCATTCGACTGATGGAAGGAAGCTTCAAGCACCTGCATACTTTCCAGCCTCAGTCAGGTGGGACCTTGGTAACTGGCCAAGGGAGAGAGTCGTTAGTCTCTGATGTACCTTTTTTTTTTTTCTCCCTTTTAAACCTCATTCATTGTTGGGGTTCCCCAGTGCTCTTCTCCACTCTGCAAATACTCACATGTTTGCAATTTAAAGTAGGAGGAGATATCTGGCAAGTGAAAACGCTTGATGAGATCTGAAATGTTCCTTACACCTGCTCTTTTCTCACTGGGTTTTTGATTCCTTATTTGGGGCCAGAAGTTTCATCACCCTTCTTGGAGTTTCATTAGCAGAGCAAGAAGAAAATTAAAATCATCTGTAATCCTGACACCCAGAAATAACTACCATTAATATTTTTGTGTATTTCTGATATGTGTTTGTATATAGGTATTTTTTGGACATGCTAATTTTTCTGATGGTTGTTTTTATTTTATTTTTTAAAAGATTTTATTTACTTATTTGCACAAGCAGGGGGAGCAACAGGCAGAGGGAGAGGGAGAAGCAGACTTCCTGTTGAGCAGGGAGCCCAGTGCAGGACTTGATCCCAGGCCCCCGGGATCATGACCTGAGCCAAAGGCAGACTAGCTTAACTGACTGAGCCACTGAGGCGCCCCTTATTTTATTATTATTGTTGTTGTTGTTGTTGTTGTTACTATTTTATTATTATTATTTTTTTAAATAAAGATTTATTATTTATTTGAGAGAGAAGAGAGAGCACAAGCAGGAGCAGGAGAGGGAGAGAGAATCTCAGGTTGACTGTGCTGAGTGCAGAGCCCGGTGTGGGGTCCATCTCACCACCCTGGGATCATGACCTGAGTCAAAAGCAAGAGTTGGAGGCTTAACCGACAGCACCCCCCAAGTGCCCCTGCTGATTGTTTTCTTGGTTTTGTTTTTTGTTTTTTAGATTTTATTTATTTATTTATTTGAGAGAGAGAGAGAGAAACAGAGTGCAAGCAGGGAGAGGGACAAACAGACTCCCTGTTGATTATGGAGCCCAACATGGCTGGATCCCAGGACTCAGATCTTGACCTGAGCCTAAGTCAGGTGCTTAATCGACTGCGCCACCCAGGCACGTCCACCCCCACCCCCTCCCCCAGTTGTTTTTATTTAAGATGAACTTATACATGCAGTTGCATTATTTGTCATATAAAGTTCATAACCGAACTTCTCATGTTCTTTGAGAGCATGAGTATGCATGACTGAGTAACTGTATAGCTAACTGTTGCTGAGTTCATGATTGAGAACCTTGGTACCCAGTACTTCCCATGGGCATTTTTGCTTCCCCCCTGCCCTGGGTTATAGCAGCTTCACTGTCATTTAGACTTCATCAGCCTAGGCTCTCACTGCACTTGATCTTAGCCAAAAGGCCGAGAAGCAGTAAACTCTCACTGTTCCTAAGCTGCTCTGGAAGCATACAGGAAGAGAAACCCACAGGTTAAGAGTTAGATCAAATAAGTGACAATGTGTATTGAGTACCTGTATATGTTTTTATTAAAAAATGTATACTCTGTATTTTGCCTTTAGCACCCCTTAGAATTAGGCTCTGTGTTACAGATATCACTTTATTTGTTCTTCCTCTCTCGTCTCTTACCCTTTTATAGTCAGGTGGTTTCTTCACAGCCCCCAAACCTGTATATTCCAGTCCTTTTCACTTAGCTGACCTGGTTCTCTATCCTTTTCTACCCACCTTACCCATCCTTCAGCACCTGGTGTTTGTCTTGTTATAAAGCCTTTTCACCATTTGGGGATTTTGTGTGCAGCACATATTTTGGCATGTAACCTTGTTGTTTGATTTTTAACCCACATGAGTCTTCATTTTGCCCAATTGGTCTAAAATCCCTTGATGACAAAGATGGCCCACACATACACAGGTACCCAATAAATTAAGGGTATGCCTCAAGCCTGTTGAACTTGCTGTTTGTCCTTAACTTTGACTAAAAGCCATTTGGTAGGGGGCACCTGGGTGGTGCAGTTAGTTGAGTGTCTGACTCTTGGTTTTGGCTTAAGGTCCATGATCTTAGGGTTGTGGGATTGAGCCCCACATCATGCTCCACAGTCAGTGCAGAGTCTGCTTAAGAATCCCCTTCACCTTCTACCCCCGTGCACCCCCCTCCCTGCGCGCTTGCTTGCACTGTCTCTCTCTCAAATCTAAAAAAAAAAAATTGATAGGAAAAGGAGTTTCAAATAACTAAAATACAGACTTTAGGTAGCTGCTACCTTGATTCTCCATTCCTGTAGTAGGCAGTATCTCACTCAGGCTTGAGCAAGTGATGCCTTCAGGTTTATCTCTGGCTCCTCTTTACACAAAGGATGGCTAATGAAATGAAAATAGTAGACTAACATCAAGAACTTACTTGCAGAACCATCAGATTATCCAGTCGTGATTTAAAAGTCTTACTGGCTTTTGCCATCATCTTCAGGCTAAGACTGGCTATGTACACTGAATTCAGAGACTTAACTGTTATTCTGTCTGCACAGGGACAGTGGAGTCCATGTGTCTTTTGGCAGTCAGTCCAGATGGGAATTGGCTAGCTGCATCAGGTACCAGTGCTGGAGTCCATGTGTACAGCATAAAACATCTAAAGGTGAGCATGGGGCTTAAGTAGTAGGAAACAGGAGGAAGTTAACCCTGCGGTTACAAGACTCAAGGCAGTTTGGTATGACCCGGAAAATTACTGGCCTTTTTTTTTTTTTTAAACTAAAAATTTTTCCTGTTTTATTTGTTTGGAGCCCAAAAACGGTAATCTGCAATACTAAAATCAGTGGGAATAGTGAAAGTAGCCTTGTACAGAAATTTGAAATTAAGGATTTATGGGTGGTGAATTCACATCCAGGTTATTTCTTTATTATGGGGAGGAAAATTCTAATTTACCCAAATGAATAGTTGTGGATAGTAACAATTTCCTTTAATAGCTTGCCTTGTAATCTCAAGGTATTTTTAAATTAAACAGAAGTTTGACAGAGGAACCGGAAAATACTTTTCACTGATTAGTAATGATCTTGTCATTCCCACATTGAATTACTAATGATCCCTTACAAGTTTTCATCTTCATTATAAAAATCATATAAGAAGTACCCAAAACTTGAAATAAGCATCAAGCATTTATAGAACAATACCAAACTGCAACATTTAATGAGTTTGCGTATTAACAGCATAACTTAATCTTTATGACATTGTGGCAGAAGCATGTACTGCTCTTTGAGCCTTGCCTGTCATTTGACAGTGTCCCTGTGTAATGGTGCACATGTCTTGGAACGATATATAAATGTCCATATTTGGCATTAGTTTCTTTTAAATCTAGTGTAGAGCTATAGATTCTTTGATCAATGACCTATTTATGAGCAATTCGTACAGATATAGAGATAGTAGCAAAAGCTTTATTCTGAAGTTTTTTGCAAATGCTATCAGTTGTGTAAGCAGTTAAACGTGTTTTTGTTTTTAATTAAGGTTTATTGTTTGTGGGTACTACCTGATGTTTTCAGGAACTTCCAAAGAACTCTTTGAGTTCTAAGGAACGCTGTTTAAAAACAACAGACCTAGACCATCCAGTGTTTCCTGAGGGAAGGTATATAGAGTTGTCTTTTGTGTCTGTTATTTGTTCCCAGCTTCACTGCACGGTACCTTCCTATAATTTCCCTGTGACTGCTCTGGCCATCGCCCCCAATACCAACAACCTTGTCATTGCTCATTCTGACCAGCAGGTGAGAGATTCCAGTGCTTTCTAATTCCTTTCTGTTGGATAGTAACTAAGAAGCTAAGACAATGACAATTTTGGAGGAGCTTTTGTCTGTAAATATTGGATAATATACAGGTAGTGTTCTCCTGTGTGAACCATGTATAGCCTAGGTACAGTATAGGCTGGTAATCTCCTTTGGCTTGATGGGCACAATGGAATGATGAAGCCCTGAGATTACAGATTAAAGAGTTACAGGAAGGAGGAGGAATTTTGAAGTATTCATTTTACTGATTGTTTTTAGACTAGAGATGACATGGAGCAGGTGTTAGACTGGATATGGGATGGAATAAGATCTTGAGATTGGAAATAACTAAAAGATCATATAATTTACCTTCACTTTTGCAGATAGGGAAATTAGGCCCTAGTGAAATCTGTTATCTGTAACAGAGATAACATTTACCAAAATGAGTGCGTAGCCTAGTGCTTTTTTCCAAGTTGTGAGAAGGTCTTTAAAATATCTGAGTTACAGATATTGTGAAATGGAACACTTTGTGTGAAATGGTCAGTACTTATATATCTTCATCTGTAAAATGGGCACAATACCTTCTTCACTAAGCAGTTGGAAAGATTAAGTGTGATCTGAGAAGCACATTTAAGTAGCTTGCCGGGCAAATGATGCTTACTACTTTGATTAGCAGTTTTTACACTCACATATGCACAGATATGTGTGTTCTATCCAGGAAATGAAATCTTTCATTTTGGTTTCATCTGTTTGTGTCCTTGACCAGAAACTGAAAGATTAGTGAAGCCACACCCTTGTCTTTTTCACACATAATGTCCACCTGATGCCTTTTTCTAGTCTTTGGTCCCTTAGGTCATTCCATCTGGTGGGAAATTTTTTGTACCTGTTAGATTAGCAAAGATCTGTAGAATTGATAATATGCAATGCTGTGAGGATATAGGGAAACACCACTTGGTACACTGCATAAATTAGTATGACCCCTTTAGAGGACACTTTGAGATACATTCAAAAAAATTAAATCCACATAATCTCTGAATCAGAAGTTCCAGTTTTAACAGTCCTTCCTGGGGTGCTTGGGTGGCAACGTTGGTTAAATGTCTGACTCTTAGTTTTGGCTCAGGTCATGATCTCGGGGTCGTGGGATCAAGCCCTGTGTCAGACTCTGCTCAATGTGGAGTCTGTTTGGGGTTCTCTCTCCCACTGCCCCTCCTGCTTTTGTGTGCACACACACGTGCATGCCCTCTTTCTCTCTCCCTCTCACTAAAATAAATCCTTAGGGGCGCCTAGGTAGTGGAGTCGTTAAGCGTCTGCCTTCGGCTCAGGGCGTGATCCCGGCGGGATCGAGTCCCACACCGGCTCCTCCGCTGGGAGCCTGCTTCTTCCTCTCCCACTCCTCTGCTGTGTTCCCTCTCTCGCTGGCTGTCTCTCTGTCACGTAAATAAATAAAATCTTTTAAAAAATAAATAAAATAAATCTTCAAGAAGGAAAAAAAAGAGAGTTCTTCCTGTAGATGTATGCCTTGAGTGGTGCAGAAAGAGATCATCATTGCAGCCTTGTTTGTAGCAGTAAAAGATTAGAAATAAATGTGCATTAAACAGACTAGATGAGTAAATCATGGTACATCCAAAAAGTAAATGGATTATGTGTTCTTTAAGGGGGCATGAGTGATATATAGCTACAGTTATTGATATTGACATGGGTCAGTCTCCGTGATATAATGCTAAATACAAAATGCAATATGCAGAATAGCATGTATTGCATGCATCAAAATCTGAAAAGATGTAAGTAGGAAATAGACTGCTCTTGGGGAAAAGAGATGTCAAGATGACAGGGTGACTTTTCACTGTAAACCTTTCTGTGTTAATTTTAATTGTTTACGTTCTATAATTTACCTTAAAATTTTTTTACTTAAAAGTAGAAAGCCATAAAGCTGAATATGATACAGTCAGGGTTTGTATAGATATTTTCTGGTTAGGAATGAGAGATACCTTCCAGTTTTTCTGGGTACCAGCCTGCATTTTTTGTGTATCATATCCTTCTTCAGGTATTTGAGTACAGTATCCCAGACAAGCAGTATACAGAGTGGAGCCGAACCATCCAGAAGCAGGGGTTTCATTACCTTTGGCTCCAGAGGGATACTCCCATCACACACATCAGTTTTCATCCCAAGAGACCAATGCACATCCTTCTCCATGATGCCTACATGTTCTGCATCATCGACAAGTCATTGGTAAGTTGCTCACCACTACCACCTGTGCTCAGACTGACTTTTCTGTGCTTAGGAATTTTCAAGTTCTAAAGCAACAAGTACAAAGAATTAAGAGAAAGGAGAACCAGAATAAAATTTCCTGACCCATAATTTGGAGGAGAGGAACTTTTGCAAATTTCCTCATTTTCATTCCTAGGCCCTTGAGGCTCCTGGGGTAGGGGCATGCCTTTGTGTCCTGGTTTTTGCTGATTTGAGCATTTCTCTGCTTTGCCTGTGAAAATACAGACTTAAAGTAGGATCAGGTCAGTATTCAGAAGGTGACCCTCATGGGGAGTACCATCGATTCGGCTGAATCATGTTCACCTTTGCACCTTGGAGTGACTGAAAACACAGTTTTATTAAAGGAGACACAGGCAGAGGTTTTGACCACTTTTGCCCCTTGCCTGAAAATGCTGAAACAGTATCTGTAAGCTTTAAGAGTTGGTCTTAATGTCTTGAAAAAAGTCAGCCTGGGGCGCCTAGGTGGCTGAGTCTTTAAGTGTCTGCTTTCGGCTCAGCGGGGAGTCTACTTCTGCTTCCCCTCCCCAGCCCCCACTCCTGCTCTCTTGCTTGTGCGCGCGCTCTCTCTGTCTCTCTCTCAAAGAAATAAATAAAATCTTTAAAAAAAGAAAAGAAAAAAAAGTCCAGCCAGGAAAATTCCATTCTTCATGGCTATGATTTAGGTGGGATGTGAGCTTTTTTTTTTTTTCAGTTCTAGATTCTAGCCCCTGCCAGCTGCTGTTTTGATTCACCTCAATTTACATGTCATCTCTGGGCAGGTACTTTGTTTCCTAGGAGCAGTATTAGCTGTGGCCATGCCTGTAATGCACTTTGGGCTTAGATTACAACCAAGATGCAGTGTTTTGGTCTGTATGTGGAGGTGGGGGTGGAAGGAACCGAGGGGAAAGCAGCAGATGGCTCTAAAGGAGGTGTGCATGATGTGTCACTGGAACGCATCTCGCAGGCTCTGTGTCCTCTGGGTGTGGGAAACAGAGCTGGCTGACAAGTGCTTTCTGCAGGATGAGTGATACAGGAAGGGCCCCTCCCACTCGCTTGCCTCTTTGTAACTCAGCCCAGGGCCGTCCATATTTTTTTGTCAAGCATTGGTGATAAGTCCATCACTTCCTCATGCTGGGCAGAGCTATTTCCCAAGGAAGTCAGAGATGAAATATCACTTGCTTGGCCAGAGGCCATCCCTTGAGTTGTCAGTGAGATCCATGGGGGTGGTTTGTGTTTCAGTTTTGGCCTGGGGAGAACTTTAGTCACTTGGCCTGTCTGTGATCTGGTTGGGGGAATAGTCTAGAAAGCAGAGCCTGCATGGGCTAAGCTCTTGCACATGCCAGTTTGTTCCTGTCTCACAAAGTGTTACTGACAAGACTGGCCAGAAGCCCCAGCTGGGCCCTTTGATCTTGCTGGACTAGAGTGCCACGCTCTTTGCTTGTACTCCCACCCTCTACGGTATATCTGGAGAAGTGGCTAAGCTTTTTTCCTGAAATAAGGAGAGTCATGTCTAATATGATGGTTGAAAGGTGGTGTTTGCCTGAAAAATCACTATAGTCCTTTGTTCTGGAGAAGCCCAATAAAAATAACGATTTAAACAGTATGTCTTTGTCTTTTTAGCCTCTTCCAAATGACAAAACCTTACTCTACAATCCACTTCCTCCCACGAACGAATCAGATGTTATCAGGAGGCGTACGGCCCATGCCTTTAAAATTTCTAAGATCTATAAGGTAAAACATCTTGTATTATATTCTAGATGGTTCCTTGGGATATTATCAAAATGTAATAAGCTCCGCAATAGGCAGACAAGAGCACCTTCATTTTATATTCAGAGAACCTGGTTTGGGGAGGTAAGTCCCTTTCTGAGGATGTCTGTTCCTTATGTTTGCATTTCAGTATTCTTGCCTCAGTGTATTAGAGGCATGCACATCATACTTACCCAAAATGAAATACATAGGTACTGAGAAATTATGTTGAAGCTTGAGTGGTGTCTTTGTGTTAAATCTGGCCTTTAAATGTGACTTCTAATTGGAGAATGTTCCACAAGATAAAATTCAAGCAAGTGGAAGTCATTGAATTTATTGTGACTTCCTTTTCTGGGCTAAGCTTTAAACTGTATATGAAACAAATATTCATTAATATTCATTAAGCTTATGATACTACAGCTGTTTGTGCCAACTTGGAAGTTCCATATTCTTGCTTTTCAGATTAGAGTTCCTGTCCTGGAACATTTTCTCAGGGGTCTGCAAGAATTTTTTTTTTTTTTTTTTTAAGAGGGACATCTGTAAATTATTTAAGTATGATTAGTTTCTTAATCCATTTGTAACTTGCTGTTTGCCAAGAATTCAGGCTCCAAAGCCATTGGTTAACACTGATTCCTAAGAAATTAGAGAACAAATGTTCTGTATAGAAAAACATGAAAAATCTTGTTGAAATCTTTTATTAGTGAACTCAGTTAAAAGTTCCCAACCTTAGGGGCACCTGGGTGGCACAGCGGTTAAGCGTCTGCCTTCGGCTCAGGGCGTGATCCCGGCGTTGTGGGATCGAGGCCCCACATCAGGCTCCTCTGCTATGAGCCTGCTTCTTCCTCTCCCACTCCCCCTGCTTGTGTTCCCTCTCTCGCTGGCTGTCTCTGTCGAATAAATGAATAAAATCTTTAAAAAAAAAAAAAAAGTTCCCAACCTTGGAGAGCCTGGCTGGCTCAGTTGGTAGAGCATATAAACGATTCTTTATTTATTTTTTTTTTAAAGATTTTATTTATGTGACAGAGAGACAGCCAGCGAGAGAGGGCACACAGCAGGAGAGTGGGAGAGGAAGAAGCAGGCTCCCAGCGCAGTAGCCTGATGTGGGACTCGATCCCCGAACGCCGGGATCACGCCCTGAGCCTAAGGCAGACGCTTAACGACTGCGCCACCCAGGCGCCCCCATATAAACGATTCTTGATTTCAGGATCATCGTAAGTGTGAGCCCCACGTTGGGTATAGAGATTTTTTTTTTTTTAAGTAGGCTCCACGCCCAGTGTGGACCCTGAATTCACAACCCTGAGATAAAAAGTCAGACAGTCAACTGACTCAGGCGCCCCAAGATTACTTTAGATAGATAGATAGATAGATAGATAGATAGATAGATAGATAGATAGATAGGGATAGGTAGGTAGGTAGACAGGGATAATAAATTAAAAAAAAACAAACAAAAAACTCCCAATCTGACCAGCGATTTTGAGTCCTACGGGAGGAAGGATTGTCAGAGATTGCGATCTCTTCAGCCTTGAACTAAGTTGACCGTTTAGCACTAGTCAGTCTGTTTAGGACTGACCCTGGAGCCTAACTCCTACTAGAGTCATTATCATATCTCTGCAGCCTCTGCTCTTCATGGATCTTTTGGATGAAAGAACACTGGTGGCAGTAGAACGGCCCCTGGATGACATCATCGCCCAGCTTCCACCACCCATCAAAAAGAAGAAATTCGGGACCTAAAATAGGGCACTGTCTGTGTCCTTCCTTGAACCGTCTGCCCTGTTTGTTTTCACAAATCATGATAATAAAGCAAAGTTATTCTTTGGGACTAGTCCTTATGAATGTTACCCTCCAAAATAATGGAAAGTAATTTCCCTTCATTGACTGCAGTGAATGGAAGCGCCAAGGTATTTGTAGTTGGGATAATGTTCTAAGCAGCTACAAATTCATCCAATTTTTTCAGGGTCCTGTTGTTTAGACCACAATCTCAGGGGGAAAAAAAGATGGTACTTATCTTCTCTTCCCTAACATATGCCTGAGGCTTCAGAGGGCTGATGACCTTCACTGTCTGCCAGCCACCTGCCTGCAGCCAGTGCAGAGGCGTGGGGACCTGCCCACCATTGCCCTAGAGGGCAGGGGAACTGTGCTTGTTTACTCAAGATAGCCTAACTACCGATAGTGATAAACAGCCTTTTTTCAAGAAGAATTTTAACTGCAGTGCTCCATCTCAAAAATTGATGTCTTTGGCCTCTGGCAGTCAGCTCTTTATTTTATTTAAAGGGAAAAAAAATCTGGCTTTGGGTTATCAATATCATTAACCATCTTTCACCTGATAGATGTATACAGTAATATATATAATATATATTATGTATATTTTATGTTATATATTAATATAAATTATGTGCGTGTGTGCACACACGCACACACACACACCAGTTTCAAAGATGAAAGAAACACTGGGCAGGGATTTTGTTAACAGTAGAGAGGAGGTCAGAACCAGAAAGCCTGCCATATATTTTACCTTTTCTGTCTTCTACTTGTTTTGACACTGTTATTCCCATGGGTGTTATCAACTGACTAGTTTTAATGTGATCTTTTAAATTAGAAGGTGAAGAACTCTAGTTAACCTGAACCGAGCAGATCGGTTTCTTTCCCATCTCGGTGCATATATTGTGTTGCATGCCTGTGGAAACCCAGTATGTGTGGTTTTGTTTGTTTTTGTGATGGAGGGCCATGGTATAGGCAGAGAAGGTTATGGGTTCTGATGACATCATGAGTAAAATGCTGTCGAAAAACATTTTTTGCTAAGATGAACCCCATCCTCCCGTCTGGAAAGGACAAATAAAAAGTGAGAATTTAAGGTAGATATGTGGGAAGAGAATTAACAGAGAGGTAATAAGAGAGAAACAAAGCCCAGTACTTTATAACATACAGGACAACCTGTTTCAGGTTTGCTAAGAGAGAACAGTTAAAACAAGGTTATAATGGATGCCACCTCTCTGCTTTGCCTATTTCGTTTCTTTTACGATAATAGGAGTTGTTTATTTTTTAACAAGAGAAAATCACATTTGATAGCATATATACAGGGAATCCACATAGACATGGACATTCCCATAATAGGAGTACTTTAGACAAATAATTGCAGCTTTTTGGACCCTCTGTGTAAAATAATTTTCCTTTCTTCTTACTTGAATGAATTTCCTTAGGCATATTTTCCTGGTCTGCATTAGTCTGGACTATTACAACCTTTCAGTAGACTGTAAGATCCTGCCCTTCCTAAGAAATGTTTTAGGTCTTCTTTTGTGTGGTTGAAACCAAAGTTCAAGTCACTGATCTTCATTGCATATGACCAGTGGGAGGCTAGGATGCCATAAATATTAACTCACTTGCTTTTCACTGTCTGTAGAGCTATAAATTCAGAGAGGCTTTATTAACTGGAGTCTAGTTTAAGACTTGATTTACTTAAACATATTCTGAAACCTTGTGGATTATGGAGGATGTAATTCTGACAGAAAAGGCTCACGGATTATGAGTGAAGAAGTAAAAGTTTTGAAAGGAGAAAGCATTCCTTTGCAACATTTCCAGCCAGTGATTTGGATTTCCATAAATGGTATGGGAAGTAAGATCTTTGGGCCTTGAAATTCTTCCTAAGTAAAGGAACCTTGAATACAAATGAGGCAGAAAGTGATTGGGGTAAGTTAGAGAAATTGGGGGAAGGGAAGGCAAAGCAGTATTAAATGAGAGGAATACTTCAGCGCCTGTGTTACAGGGTGATGGTACTTTTAGGGAACTGTGTAACCTAGAGAGCAGCATGTTTGTGGTCCGGCATTTGGCAAACCGTGGCTCCTACCTGGATTGTACAGAAAAATTTTGATCTGAGACTACCTAGGAAAGGTCTTTTTGCTAGCCTGACTCAAATGCTTTGAAAATGCACTTATATAGTAGTTGGTAATCTGATCTCTGAATGGATAATGTACCCTCTACCCTGGAGATTACAGCGAATTAGAAACGAAAATCTTGGAATATGGGAAGCAAGAGACCTAGCTTGGTGTTTTTTTAAGCATCAAAACTTTCTTCAGATGGAACATTATTCTGAACCATAATATATGATACAGATAGAAGTGAAGCTGTTCCAACTGTTGTTGGGGTTGGGAGTAGAGGAAACAGATTTGTGAAAGAAACCATGTGCCTCTGGCCTCATTTTTGTACTCCTGGAAATGGAGACCAAGAGGGGATGTTATTATTCCCTTGGTCACACAACAGTTCGTGAGAGGCCAAGGTGGCATTCTTAAAGTTGTTTCCCCTGTCTCTTGGTTGTAAGGACCCAGTTGTAAATATGACTAGCAGGCATGATACACCAAAGATTTTTCATCTCACAGGCTGCAGCGAAGGTGTTGAGGCATTTCTCATTCTGGATGAGCACTTGATTTAGTGATAATACTGCATTCTGTGGGCAGTCTTGTGTGCAAATCATAAAGTGTTGTAATGAACAGCCTAGTACGTCGTGGGGTAGTGCTCCCATGGGGTTGTTTTCTGTGGGGAGTAGAATTGCTCTTCATATAGTGTCTGTTTTCTTTCACTTATCATTGCCCTTTGGATTGGCTATATTTCTATCCGCAGTGTTTGAAAGTACTAATTTCCTTACAGTCTGCCAGTGGAGAGATGGACTTTAGTTGTAGCCCATCTCTTGGGTGAAAAATAATCTCTCATTTTGTCTGTTTACTAAAGATATTGCTCACTTTTTTTTTTATGTGTTTTGGCTGTTGAGCTAACTGTAAATTGCATATTCATAACCTCTTTTCCTTTTTTTTCTAATGTGTTGGCTTTTTCTTTCATAGTCCAAGGTATTTTCAGGTACAGCTCAGCACTGTCCAATCAGCTGTGGTGGTGGATACGTTCTGTGTCTGTGTTGTGCAGTAAGATAGTTACCAGCCACATGTGACTGTGGAGCACTTGAAATGCAGCTAGTTCAACAAAGGAAATGGAACTTTAAGTTTTATTTGATTTTAATTTAAATGGCCACATGCAGCTAGTGACTTTCATACATGGACAACAAAGATGTAGATATTAAGGCTTAGCTTTGTGTCAGCCCTTTGTCTTTAGGAAGTTACAGGACTTCATACTCAACATACATTTATTGAGTGCCTGCTATCTGCTACACCAACAACAGGTGAAGGATGATCTCAGCCCTCAAGAACTTCACAGCCTAGTCGGGGAAAGAAAGAAGTAAATCAGTGAGGCTACATTAGAGATGAGCACAGACAAGGGGCACCTTACCAGCAGAGGTAGCAGTTGGAATTGAGTGATAATGATCATGGGGAAAAGGGGAAGAAAAGAGGCATTCTTAGATCAGTCTCAGTAAAAAAGCCAGAAGCAAGAGAGAGCATAGTCTGTCCCAGGGCTGCCAGTAGTTCCACAACACTAACTCCAGTTACACGCACATTCTGAGGTACTGTGGGTTAGACTTCAACCTATACATTTTGAGGGGGACACAATTCAGCCCATTAAAGAGTCCATGGAAGGGTTTTAGGAGCTTTGTGAGCCCCCGAACTTGAATACTGTACTTTGTATTTGTATGTGCCCACAGCATGCAACTGATTCTCAAAGGGGCTTATGATCCCTTCAATGGCCTATTGCATTAACCGACTCAGGAGGGAGTTGAAGCTATGGGACCAAGGCCTAAAAACACCGTGTGCATCAATAAACATGATTTGGGGTTTAATGGCCCGTGAAAGAAGAGGTGAAGCTGACTGCAAGACTCCCAAGTTTTATGGTGAGGCACTGAAAATTCTTTTGGAACTGGTAATGAGGGAAAGGGGATTTTTATTTGGGGACCTTATCTGAACTTCATGGCAAACTGTGTGATTTCCGTGACTGTCAATAAAAAACACTGGTGATTTTCCGTAACTAAGTGGATGCAGTGAAACTAACCTTCTGCTTAGTATGTCCTTGGTAATATTTTCCTAAAAAGAAAGTCACAGAGCTACAAAACTGTCACCAGCTGCTTCTCATTAGGAATGTGGTTAGCAGATGTGGGTTTTCATAGTCCTACCGTATGAAAGAGTTAATCCATTTTTGTGGGTTGCAGATAAATACTGATTAATCTTGGCGGGATGAATTTACAAATGTGCTTGCATCAGCTAAAGGATATATTCACCTTTCCCTTTTTCACTTCGTGTTTGTGCTGGAAAGAAAAATATATTTTAGGATCTTTCTCCTGGAAGGCAAAGGAGCACTGCCCTTTGAAAGGGACAATTGATCTCACTGTCTTCTAACTGGGAAAGAGTCATGCATGGATAAATTTTCAAAGTTGGATGTTGGATTGGTTATCTTACAAGCTTCGTTCTTCCTTTGGTCTCTTCTCTTAGTAGTAATTGAGCAGCTCTTGTTTCTGTTTCTCTGGCAGCAGGCCCCCTTTGTGGTAGTGACCTTCAGGCTTGCTAAGGGCTGCAATTTTGCCTGGGGCCCTCCTTCCTTATGAAATTACACAACACTCAAACCTTGGAACAAACCCCAGATCCACTAATTCTTTCCTTCGACGGACTCTTGGCAATACGTATTCCCTTTCAGCCAAAATGTAGCTTTATACAAGATCTGTTTGTCACCGAAATTAATTTGGCCATTTGCCTTTTAAGCCTGGGATCAAATGGTGTTATGGAGGACTCATTCCTAGATAAAGTATGGACTCTAAGCTTGAGACTTTCTATCCAAGGTTTTAGTGTTGCTGCTGCTGCAGGGCAACAGGTAATAACAACAGCAGCAGGTACTTTTTATGGAACTCTTTCAGGGTGGCAGGTACAGTGCTGCTAAACACTTCACATCGGACATCCCAGGCAACCCTCACAACCATCCTTAGGGGTAGAAGGTCTGAATTTCTCCGAATAAGAAAACTGAGATTCATGACCACAGCCCCTTGCCCACTGTCATATAGTATAGTAAGTAGCCAGACTACAATTTGAGTCCTATGCTCTTCATTACCATGCTATATTATATACCTGCTATGAGGGAGAAGGGGGAAAAAAAGACCATTGGGTTTTGAGAGAGCATAGAATCAGAGCCTAAGTCATAGAATTGTAGGAAATTATGGAACTGAGCTAATCCAATCTCATTTTATTTAAAAAAAAAAATTTTAACATTTTATTTGACAGCACAAGCAGGGAGAGCAGCAGCCAGAGAAGAACGAGAAGCAGACTCCCTGCTGACCAAGGACCCTGGGATCACGACCTGAGCCAAAGGCAGACGCTAAACCGACTGAGCCACCCGGTGCCCCAAGAAGCTCCAACCCCGTCATTTTGAAGGAATAATAAAAAATAGGGGCACCTGGGTGGCTCAGTCATTTGGGCATCCCACTCTTAGTTTGAGCTCAGGTCGGATCTCAGGGTGGTGAGATAGAGCCCTGCACTGGGGCTCCAAGCTTCGTAGGAGTCTGCTGGAGATTCTCTGCCCCTCTTCCTCTGCCCCTCCCCCATACGCACGTGCGCGCTCGCTCTCTCAAATGAATAAATCAATCTAAAAAAAAAAAGTAATAAAAAAGTAGCAATGATCCCTGCCTTGTTCTAAGAAACAGATAATAGCTTGAGCAGAGAATACATATTGATAGGTGAGAGGAATGAAAGGTTATTAGGAATTACCTCAGCCATTTCCTTTTTTAGAGGTAGACAAAATAGCAGGCCCGTTCAGAGAATTATCTAAGCTTGTCTCTCTGTCCCTAAGAAACCGTGGAAACAGATGTGTACTCTTTTTATTTCAGATTTCATTATCCACAGTAAGTAGATTTCCACTGACTACTTGAGATTTCCTAGATGGTAATTTTCACTCTGCAAGGAACCAGTAACCTTCAGAGGGATTATTTGAAATGACTACAGCACAGGAGGCACTGAATTTCAGTCAATCACATGTTTAATGAGTTCCTTCTCGGCAAGGCAATATTTTTGGAGTAGTGGGGGATGAAAAGAAGTCAATGGGTGGTCTCTGCCCTCCTGTATTTTATACCTACTTGGGCAAAACAGGCAGGCATAGAATAAAATTGTTCAAAGGAAAAATCCCAGCCAATTGGGTAGACAGGGAAACCTGGGATGAGATCTTGCTATGTGGGAAAGTGGTTGGAAGGATGGCCTCAGTGGGGAACGTGCAAGGCATCAGGGGAGACCGACTGGATGAGTGTGGCTGATCTGAACATAGTGATGAGAGAGAACACTGAAAATTAGATTCTGATGGAGGACTTTGTAAAAACAGCTCAATAAATTGGGAATTTTTCACAGATATATTTTAAAATAATCGTTAAAGTAAGAACTCCCAATTAACCCAAATAGCAATCTCCATTACCTTCTCTTCTCCTAGAGTTAAATATTTTGCTGCATAACTTGCTATCTTATGTAAGTGCCCTTGCTGTTTATAGTTGGAAGATCCATGACTTCCTCCAATTCTGTTGATCAAAAAGGTCTTGATACTTTTGGAAAGAATTCCCAGCACTTCCCTTTTGCTAATAAAGGTGTCGTCAAGTGCCCAACCTCTCGATGATTATGGAAGTAAAAGTGTTCAAAATAGTGCTTATACTCTAAGGAATCAGCTGCCAAGTGCTCTCTAATAAGCAGAAATTGCACATAACTGAGGCCTCTGGGGGCTTACGCCTCAGCTGGAGCAAAGCCAGAAGCGTCTGTGACTGCAGATGCACTTGGGCACATTGGGACCTGCTGGAACAGGGAGCTGGCCTCATTGCAATTGATTTAGGAGAGGACTGGAGGGTTGCACTAATGCTGACATTTGCAGCTTGGAAAATCCTGCTCCCCTAATTGCAAAGACGATTCTGCTGTAATGATTTTTTTGTTGGTAAGAACTTTTCTCATTTTGAATTCTTTCTTCATTTGGGCTCTGGATACTTTCCAGTCTCCATTTTTATTGTATTAACTCCTAGTATAGGAGGCTCTTTGAATGTTCCTGCCCACACATGAATGTGCATTCATAGAGAAGTGCATGGACATGGCTCACGGGCTTCAACATGTACCTCATGAGCAAGCAGGTATACAGACCCTTTTACGGGAATTGGGGCACATTCATTCTCTCCGCTTGCAGCCCCACTCCGCACAAGTGAAAACATGGGGATTTCGCTTTTACTGCTGAAGGAAAGATAGAAGGCACCTTGACTTCATATTTTTGCTGAGATCTGTCAGCAGTGTGATTTCTGGACCCTCATTTTTTAGATCTGAGTTATGTAGTAAAGCCCTGGCCCAGGAGGCTGGGAGACCCGAGTTTTTTCTCCTTCCTCACTGTGGACTTTGGGCTGGAGTCTTTGGCACTCTGGGCCTGTTTCCTCAGCTCTCCCAGCCCATGAAAACTGGAAGTGGGTGGACTACAACACTCATGTCTTTGGATAAAAGCCACTTAGGTTCTGCAATGTGCATGCAATTTCTGGGGATAGCCATCAACATTTACCCCAACAACGGGCTATGACCTCCAGGATAAGAAAGTTAGATCTACAAATCCAAGTCCAGACGATTCCATATTTGATGACATGAGGCTTTTCACACCCCTTTCCTGCCACTTTCACTGACCCTATGCTGTGATCACACTGGAATTCCGACATCTTCCTAAGTAACCGTCATTCTGTAAATATCTTTGATGCCTACCTATTGTGGTTGCAGAACTGAAGCAGCCATGGTCCCTCTCTCACTCCAGGCAAGTAAACGGGATTACAAAGCAGAGTAACAAATGCCTGTATTCATGTCTCTGGACCTTTGCCTTTGCAATTCTCTCTGTTCCACCTACTCACTTCATTGTCACCTCTGTGAAGCTGACCCCGGGCCCAAACCAAGGTTTCTTTTACTCGGCTCTGAGGGCGTTCTCTGCAGTCACTTAACCGCATATCAGGTTGGTTGGTTCTCCGTTCTCCTCCCCCACTAGACCGCCACCTCTTAACTCTGGTACGTTTTATTCAGCTCATCTCCAGGCATCAAAAGGAACACAGGGCTGAGCACTCAGTAAATACATAATGAACCAATCAATGCAAGAGTGAACGTGCAACCGAGTCTTGAAGGCTTGCAAAGTGCCTCTTGAAGCTGATTTTGCTTTCCGGGCCGGGGCTGCTGGAACTGCGCGGCAGAGGTCAGGAGTTTCGGGGGTGGCCATCGGAGACCAACGGAAGGAGAACGTGACACGGAGCCCCACCGCACCCGAGCGGCCCACGTCTAGCGAGCATCAAGAGACTGGGCTAACTTCAGCGCAACAACTTAACCTCCCGGAAGCGGCCCCGCCCGCCACTCCCCGCCCCTCCGGGCGATGGGCGTGGCATGAATAATGAAAGCCTGCGGGGGGAGGGGGCCCGACCCGCCCCCTCGGGCGGGAAGGGGGAAGCGCCGAGGCTGCCTGACTGGAATGAGGGTAGCTGCGGCGACTGCGGCGGCGGGAGCGGGGCCGGCCATGGCGGTGTGGACGCGGGCCACCAAAGCGGGGCTGGTGGAGCTGCTCCTCAGGGAGCGCTGGGTCCGGGTGGTGGCCGAGCTCAGCGGGGAAAGCCTAAGCCTCACGGGCGACGCTGCGGCGGCTGAGCCCGAGCCGGCTCTGGGGCCGGCGGCGGCTGCCTTCAACGGCCTCCCGAACGGCGGCGGCGCCGGCGACTCGCTGCCTGGGAGCCCCAGCCGCGGCCTGGGTCCCCCGAGCCCGCCCGCGCCCACGCGGGGCCCAGCGGGCTTTGCGGATAGAGTCCGTTCCCTCCCCCTTCACGTCCTCTGCTTCCCCGCGCCGGTAGCCCGGCTCTCCCTTGGACCCTGCCTACTGGATCTTTGAGTATGGAAAAAACTGATGCTCCTTTCAGGAAAAGTTGGCTTTCAGTCCCTAAGGAAGACTCGGTTGAGATTTAGTGAAAAGCAGCTGCGCTTGAAGCCCCGCCTCTGCAAGATAAGCTGACACTAAGAACTAGAGAGATACTGAAGGAAGGGCTCAAGTCCTGGAGGTATCGCTTTGCCTCCTGAGAAGTGCCGGGTTGGCGCTTTCTTCACTCACATCTGGCTCCCCGGGGCGAGAGAAGGTCTGTTAAAAAAAAGGAAAAAAAGAAAAAAAAATCATCCACACTAATGCCAGTGGTCTGTTTGGGCAAACCACCGAAACTACTAGTTAATTTACGGGAATTTAACCCATCATTGGTTCTCGACAATAACCAAAAGAGATCATAGCACTTCATCGAAGCCAGAAAGCTGAAACAGCAAGTTTGTGTGGCTTATGAGTCTTGTTTAGCGGTGGAGGTTCACGTGTTTGAACATTTACTGCCAACTAGAGTTTTGCCCCTTTTGCAAGGCTGGTGCCAGCTTCCTGCCATTCACAGGCATGCTGCTTCAAGGCTTTAAATGAAGCCTGAAATGTTAAATCTCAAGATATGTTTGAATAGCTGCTATTATTATTTGCTTTAAGTACATACGTGATCTGTAACTTGGATCTTTTGTGATGAATTTATGGAAGGCAAAAGTAAATCTCATTTCCGTGAAGTACTCATGCATGTTGGAGGTAGTAGAGTATTGTCAAGGGGATCTGAAAAGCCAGTTACTCCAGAAATTTGTGAGCGATTGCCTTTCTCTCACTGGTGATTCAGTCATTCAAGAAGGAAGCATTTATTACTGGCTGTGCAGAAGAGGTTATAAAAGATAATGTTCCTCTCTTTGGTCTTAGCTGGGGACATGATGGAAAAATGCAAAACAACTTTAAGTTACTGATTATGTAATGCAGACTATATATAAATGCCAAGGGAATGCAAAGTTAGGAAGTAGTGGAAATCAGGATTAGGGAGGCCTTTTTCGAGGAGGTGACTCTTGAGCCGGTCTCTAAGGAAATAATGGACATAGACAGGCAGAGATGAGTCAGGAGGGTATTCCTGGCAGAGGAAGAGCAGAAGGGAATGGGTGGGGAATAGGGGTAGGCAGAGACTGGTCATGGAATCGAGAGTTCAGAAGTCCAGCTTGGCAAAGTGATTTTCACTTTTTTCCAAGTCTGCTTGTAAATATTTGGAAAAATGTTAGTTTGCATGTGGTCCAAGTATGAAATTCCAGTGTCCCATTTCTAATATCCTATTTATAAATCTTATTTATATCTCACTTATAGGTGGGGCCAGTCACTGCTCAGAAATTAGTGTTAATAGGGGCGCCTGGGTGGCGCAGTCATTAAGCGTCTGCCTTCGGCTCAGGGCGTGATCCCGGCGTTTCGGAATCGAGTCCCACATCAGGCTCCTCCGCTGGGAGCCTGCTTCTTCCTCTCCCACTCCCCTGCTGTGTTCCCTTTCTCGCTGGCTGTCTCTCTGTCACATAAATAAATAAAATCTTTAAAAAAAAAATAAAATAAATTAGTGTTAATAAATGTAGTAAAATTATAGACTGTGGCTTGGGCAGTGGGTGTATAAAAAAAAATTGTAACCTTGTAACCTTAAATGTGCACCTTGAAATTGGTCTAGCTAAGCATTTGGTTATAAATTCTTAGAACCAGAATATTGAAGTAATGCTATTTATGTAGTACTCAGCGGTAATGGCAGACATTTCTCCTCTTCACCATATATTTTTTCTGTAGATATGTTTTGAACCTGGTATTCATACCAATTAAATGAAAGTCATCTAGTAAATTATGCCCAGTATTCATTAGTCTAAAATAGGCCACATGTGCTTTTAGAAGGAGGCTTTACAAACAGCAGCATAATAACATATTTATTGAGTGCCTTTTTACCTAACACAGGTTCTATTTTATTTTCCTATTTTGTGAAAGACAAGCAGTTTTTGTCCTTAAATGTGTGGAGAAGTATGAAATTATACTTTCAAGCCAAAGAGATATAAAAATAAAATTACTTAGGGGCGCCTGGGTGGCACAGCGGTTAAGCATCTGCCTTCGGCTCAGGGCGTGATCCCGGCGTTATGGGATCGAGCCCCACATCGGGCTCCTCTGCTATGAGCCTGCTTCTTCCTCTCCCACCCCCCATGCTTGTGTTCCCTCTCTCACTGGCTATCTCTATCTCTGTCAAATAAATAAATAAAATCTTTAAAAAAATAAAATAAAATTACCTAGCATATGTAAAATCACTGAAAATAGTGATATAACTGTACTAGTCAAACATTATTTAAAATCAAAAGCTAGGGGTGCCTGGGTGGCACAGCGGTTAAGCGTCTGCCTTTGGCTCAGGGTGTGATCCCGGCGTTATGGGATCGAGCCCCACATCAGGCTCCTCTGCTATGAGCCTGCTTCTTCCTCTCCCACTCCCCATGCTTGTGTTCCCTCTCTCGCTGGCTGTCTCTATCTCTGTCGAAGAAATAAATAAAATCTTTAAAAAAAAAAATAAAATCAAAAGCTAGTGTTCCCTCCAGGTAGGCACTTCTAAAAGATAGATTTTATGCTTAGCTCTTAAAGTTTTGGAACTTTATTGTTCCTCCATTAGATGTCTCAAAACTTGAAAAGCTGCTTTAAGTAGCACAGTGATGCTCTTTTGTGTTGTGGACAGGGAATTTAAGGCATGCCCTTGCCACCCCCAGGCAAAGGAAAACGGTAGTTTCTGGTTGCCTGTGGATTAGGGAACTAAGCTAAAGGGTTCCTTTTTATCTCATGGATTTGACAGGATTATTCATTCATAAATCAAACATTTACTCAACTCTACAGTGTGCCAGAGGCACTTGAAGATACCTGACTCCTGCCCTCAGTAAGTTTGGAGTTGAGATAAGAGAGAGAGATGAGAAATAACTATAGCGAAGGGCTAAAAGTGATGTTATGATAGAACTCTGGAGAGGACACAGCACATAGGAAGGAGAGATCTGTAGAAGACCTTAGTGGGGGTCAGAGGTTGAGGCTGCCTGGGAAAAGTTTGATGGAGAAGTTGAAGCTTCCCCTAAGAGAAAGCTGCCACCAGTAAATAACACAAACGAGAGACAGTAGGAAGTTATTTTGCCCAGTGAGGGTAAGTACAAATGAGGACTTTGTGGTCAGACAGACATGGGTCTGTTTCTGGCTAGTGGTTTGTAACCCCTGGGCAAGTTACTCAACCTTGCTAAGCCTTAGTTTCCTCATCTGAAAAACCAGGATGGTAATAATACCTCCCTCAAAGGGTTGTTATTCATTTGACAATTTGTGTGCTGGGCTCTTTCTTAGGGACTGGAAGTACCGCAGTAAACAACAATAACAAAAACCAAAGTGTGAATGAGAAAGGTAGGAGTGGGTCATAAAGGTACGCTGTGAGATCACACAAGCATTCTCAGAATAGCCAGTATACCAAGTTGTTAAAATCCAAGGGGCCACTTTACTTGAAAAGAAATATGTGATAAGAATAAAAATTACTTTAGGTGACCGGTTAAGAATGAGTTTGCATCTCTTGGCTGCAAACACCTTTTTCTAATCTTGTTTTCCTGTCATCTCTTGTATAGGCCAACTTTTTTATTTTTAAATTTGCATTTATTTCCCATCCCTTTGATTTTTCCTCTTCACATTCACCACTCAAAACCTTACCCTTGATTTTAGCCAAAAGGTTGAGAAGCGATTTTACCACTCAGAACCTTAAAACTTGCTTTTCACTGTGTGCTTGTTTTGGCTAGTGACTGTTAGCATTGGTATTCAGAGATATTCAGACTGTGCAGAGATATTCAGACTGTAAGCATAAAGGGGTAACTACTCACCTATCAGGTATTGTATGTTGAATTTGCTCTATCTTGAGTGCTAAAAATAGGGTCTAACTAGGAAGCTTCTAGAATTTATATTTTTAGGGCTGTGAAATTAAATGAACACAAATTATACTGTATATCAAAAAATGTTCCAGAAGAGGTTAGGGAAGACAGTATAAAGTGTTCAGCTTAAGGTTTAATATTTGAGAAAAGATCTTTTTTGGGGGAAGCAATTCTCATTGGAATATTGTTGGAAAATCATCTTTTATTGCCTAAATGTAGTTCCAAAATTTACTAAAAAGAAGATGGTTATCAAATCTACTAAAAAGAAGATGGTTAAGTGGACTGACATGAAATTTAATTTGAAAATTGAAAATAATTTTTGTATCCAGGATGGTTTGAGATTTTGAGTGTTATATATAACTGTGGTTCTTTGTGCATGTTAGGGGACATGTAACATATTGCTGACATTATTAGGCTGCTATAAATTAAAGAAGCTACTCTGATTTCCTACATTGCCACTTTCTTGTTCGTTGGACAAGTGTAGAGTCTCCTAAGGAAAACATTTTACATTTTCTTTGAGACTTTGCATGTGTATTCATTAATTCGTCTCTTGAAGAACATCTAAATTGTTAGGAAGTGTGTGTTTTTGTGTTTGTTTCTTTTTGTTTAACTAGCCTCATCATGTTTCACTTGAATGATTAGACATGTTTATGTGAGAAACTCTTTTTAAGCAGATTACTTCTCATAGAGTCTCCTCATGCTAAAATATGTCCTCCAAATGATTATCAAAATATGAAAAGTTTATTGATTCTAATATAGAGTGGTTATGAAAATACTAAGAACATTTTTAGAAACCAAAACCAGGCTTTAATTTAGATCTTAACTGATAACTCAGTAACTTCAGTATGTTACCTGCTGTGTAATTCTTCCGGGATAAAGGTTATTTTACTTGGTGATCAAATGTGTGTCTTTGTACATAAGGCATGAGGTACAGCCTATGGCTGTGGAAGTGTTCTGCTGTTCTCAGATGATGGATTATTTGAGGATCCAATGCCTGTTCCTGGCTAGATTTACATACTATCCTAACTAACTGGACAACAAATAATGCTGCTTGCCTGCATTTTTCACTAAATAACATAATGGTATAATAGCGCCTTACATTTTTATCAGCATTTTAAAATGATCTATGGATTAAAAAGTTTCTTTTTTTAATTTTAAATAGGCTTCATGCCCAATGTGGAGCCCAGTGTGGGGCTTGAACTCAGAACCCTGAAATCAAGAGTTGGCCGCTTAACTGACTGAGCCACCCAGGCGCTCCTATCTATGCATTTTTATATGCATTTTCTCATTTGACCTTTACCCGGTCCTTGGAGGTGATGGGCTGTTTATCTTTGTTTTACAAATGATTACACTATAGTTCATTAAAGTTAAGTGAGTTACTAAAGGTCTCAGAATTTCTCTTGATTTTTGGAGGAAAAATTTTAATGTTCTTTGGGCAAAAAGAAAAACCTTACCTGGAATTTTAAAGGTTGTAAAGCCTTATCTTCCAGATGAGGAATTAATCACCAGAGAGGTTAAGTGGCGTGTTTGAGGTCAACTAGCTAATTAGTGGTGGAACTTGGGCTAAAACCCAGGTCATGCTTTCTCCCTTGTACTATGCTACCTACAGCCAGTCATTCAGTTCTCTTAAGCCTTCCCTGTGCATCCCCATGTTGCAATGCGTTGTGAGAGATCAGCGTGCAAAATAGGTTGAAGGTGGTCCCTGGCATCGAAGAACTTAGACTGAAATTGGGGAGAGAAAATTGCCACATAGGGAGTAAGTGATCAAATGCGTAGTACTCCCTCTTTGGGAGTTCTCTGAAGGGAATGATCAGTTGTTGGGTGGAAGAGTAGAGTGTGACATCATGGGAAAAGGATAATTAGATCTGAGGCTTGAAGGACAGGTTGCTTCTCTATAGATGGAAGGCCTTCCAGGTTGAGGGGGTAACCTGAACAAAAGCCAAAATGAGCATGACATATGATAGGAAGTGAGGAGAATAGGAATGGACTTGGAAGAAAATAAGGCTGGGTAGATAATTGGAGCCAGGTTATGCAAGGCCTTGAAAGCCAGCCAGAGGAATTTGGACCTTTTTCATTCTGTCAGTCAACATTTATTAAGTACCTACTGCAAACAAGGTGCTGTGGTAGATGGCGGGAATTAAAAATTGGGAGTAATCCTTGCCCTGTAGGCTAGTAAGGAAACAGTTGTGATAGGTTGTGATAGTGCTTTAAAAGAGGTGAGAACATGGTGCCCTGGAAGCAGAGAAAGAAGTGCAAAGGAGTCGGCACGTCAAAGGTAAGAAAGTGACAAGTAGCTGGTGTGTTGAGAGAAGTAAAGCATGGTAAGTAAGGTACAGGAAATGTGTGCCTGAAAGGGCCATGTATGCAGTGCAAGCAGTCGTCTCTTAGTGGGGTTTATATTTACTTTTCAACCTGAAAAAAGAACTTGAGCTTTATTAGTATTTAGTGTATGCATGACACTGGTTTTCTCAGTCTTACAAGATGGGGCCATTACACATTTGATATACGAGGTGATGTCTCGAGGAAAGAGTTGAAGCCTCACAAAGCAAAGGGATGGAGAGTGGTAACCTTACTAATTTGCTATTACCACATTGTGACTTATTGTAGTTTACTTGAGCCTGACTGAGTGGATATACATTATATTATGTGCTTTTAACTAAATTAGTCTTCACAAAACGAGTAAGTGGCTTAAAGATTTGCAGAAAGAAATCATGGATTAAAGGTAATTATAACACTACAAACAATAACAAAGAGTAAAGCTGACATTTCTTCCAGTAGGAGCTCTTTGTCACATTACAAGGTGATCATATCTGTCAAGAAGTCAGCCTAAAAAATGAAATTGCCAAGAACACTATTTGAAATGTGGATTAGCACATAAGAATTATTAATGAACTTGGCCCTAAGATTATCTTGTAGTTTGAGTCATAGGGTAGCTAATGATAGTATAACTTTATCGGGAATATGTTGTTGTCTTAATTTAATCTATATGCCATTCTCTCTTGATTTCTATATTTTATGGATGTTTAATAACATATATGCATTAATGAATTTTCACACATTGAGGGTGTAGACTCACATTTTACCTGGTGGGTGTGTGCTGTCACAAGTTTTAGGCCTGGGGAGCCACCCAGGCTAATTGAAAGTGCTTTAAATGAGGGAGTGATGCCTTAGGAAGTTCAGAAGGGCAGACGAAGTGTAGGAGCTCAAGACATGAGGTAAGGGAAAGCAGTTAGGAGGCTGTTGCAACACCATAATGATAGTGAGACTGGATGGGGCAGTATGAGGCTGAAAAATATTAGGCAGATAGAAACAGCAGGTTTGAGATGCCTGGTTGGCTCAGTCAGTTGAGCGTCTGCCTTCAGCTCAGGTCATGATCCCAGGGTCGCGGAATCAGGCTCCCTGCTCAGGGGACATTGCTTCTCCCTCTGCCTGCCGCTCCCCTTGTTTGTGCTCTCTCTCTCTGTAAAATAAATAAATAAAGTCTTTAAAAAAAAAAAAAAACGAAAGGAAAAGAAACAGCAAGTCTAAATGATTGGTTTGGGGCCTGAGGGAAAGACAAAAGTGGAGGATAACTCCTAGATTTCTGGCCTGGGAAACCAGATAACTATGAAACCAGAAGTAACGGGGGAGGAACTGTGTTGTGAGTGAAGACAAGAAGTTTGGTTTTGGGCATGGAGTTACCTGTGTGACATCTGGGTGCAAAAGTCCAGCAGCTGGTCTGGAGCATGTCTATAGTCAAGAGAAATGTGAGAATGAAGATTTATGAGATGTCAGGGTAGAGGTGGTATTTGATGCTATGAGTGTAGATGTAATCATCGAGAGAGTGCAAATTAAAAAGAAGTGGAACCAGGATGGGACCCTGCAGAACCCCTACATTTGAAACAAGGAGTGCAGGAAGAGGAATCTGGAAAGAAATGGTCTGAGAGGTAGGGAGGGAGTCTAGAGAAAATGGTGCAGTGCAGGTCGGCGAGGCAAGAATTCCAAAAAGGAGGATGTGATCAGCATCTTCAGATGCTACAGAAGCCAGGAAAGTCAAGAACTAAAAAGTCCCTTGCATTTGGTAATTAGAGAAAAGATCATTAGTGTTCTCATAAGAGCAATTTCAGCAGAGTGACAGGATCAAGAGGCAGTGAGAGTAGACCACGATTTTTATTTTTATTTTTTTATTTTTTTTAAAGATTTTATTTTATTTATTTGACAGAGATAGAGACAGCCAGCGAGAGAGGGAACACAAGCAGGGGGAGTGGGAGAGGAAGAAGCAGGCTCATAGCAGAAGAGCCTGATGTGGGGCTGGATCCCATAACGCCAGGATCACGCCCTGAGCCGAAGGCAGACGCTTAACCACTGTGCCACCCAGGCGCCCCAGACCACGATTTTTAAAAGTTTCTCATAAAAAAAAAAGAAGCAATGATGGTAACTAGAGTTAAATGAAGTGTCCAGGGAAGGTTTTACGTTTGTAGTTGGTTGTTTTTTATTTTGTTTTAAATGGGGAAGAATTGGGACATATTTGTAAGGCAAGGAGAAAAGGCCAACAGACAGGGGAAGAGGTTGAAGAGATAGAAGGGGTGGGGAACTGATGCAATGTGTTTTTGAGCCAGGAAGTGACATGATGGGAACAGAATTTTGGGTTGGCAGCAGTGGATGCACTGGATACAATGCAGAGAGGAAAGACGAAAGGTAGGAAAAACTACAGCTGTTGTAATGAAAGCAGCCCAAAGCAGAGGTGATGACCGTTGAAGGGGGTGGTGGTGGTAGAACTGGGAATAGAAAGAAAGGCGCAATTCAAAGAGCATTTGAAGCAGATTTTTGCCAGGGGTCAGCAGAATCCACTGGGGACCTTTTTCTTCCTAGATGGCCTCCTTCTGACTGCCTGTGCACCCAAAGATTTGACACTTGTAGAAAATCTCTGGCAGTGGGCCTCTGTTGCGAGCATAGGCATTTGATCCCTCAAAAACATTGGGTGGAAAATTGAGAGCCACTGTTTTAAAGGAAGAACTGACAGGCTATGGGGGCAGATTGGATGTAATCAATTAGCCCTGAGATTTTTTTTCTTCTCTTTTCTTTTTCTTCTTCTTTTCTCTTCTTTTTTTCCCAAGATTTTGTTTATTTATTTGACAAAGAGAGAGCACAAGCGGGGGGAGCAGCAGGCAGAGGGAGAAGCAGGCCCCCCTCTAAACAGAGAGCCCAGGAGGGAGCTCGATCCCAGGACTCTGGAATCATGACCTGAGCCAAAGGCAGCCACTTAACTGACTGAGCCACCCAGGCACCCTGGCCCTGAGATGTCTATTTAGGGATAATAGGAAAAAATGGAATACTTGGGAAGGTATTAAGCTTACACCATTCAGCTTTGTTTTAAAGCACTTGGGTGATACAACTCTGCTGGCTCTGGGGACTGAGAAGAAAAATTTTAGTTTATAAACATTACTCTACATCTAGTCACACAGCATAAGAGCATATTCTTCCTTTAAAGGGGTTTTTCCCTAGATTACAGAAAGGAGCTTTTGGCTTTGGAGAAACGACCGTATGTTCTGGTGTGTTTAATATTTTGTGTCTGGAGAAATACAGTCGATTTAGTTATTTTTATTATTTTTTTATTTAGTTATTTTATGTGAGTGCCAATGTAAGGAAAATATGCTGATTCCTTCACACAATTTTATGTTTGATTTCAGTTTAAAAAACACAACTCATGAAATAATTTTGTATATGAACACAAAGTGCCAGTGATTACAGTGTCAGTAGATCTGCCTTTTGAAAAGAATAAAAGAGTTATAGAACTCAAACTTAGTTTGTTTCTGTGACGTGGCTCCCAACACATTACTAGAATTCTTTGACATATAACCAGTTAAGAATAATATGTCATGTATATAAAATGTTATACTTCACACTTGGAAAATGGGAAGCTTTGATTTTGAAAGAGACACAGGAAAATCATAGACTTATTAGTAAAATGAGTTGATCAATAAAACTGTTTTTTTTAAAAGATGTTATTTATTTGAGAAAAAGAGAGAGAGAGAGCATAAGCGGTAGGAGGGGCAGAGGGAGAGGGAGGAACAGACTCCCCACTGAGCAGGGAGCTGGACAGGAGGCTTGATCCCAGGACCCTCGGATCATGACCCGAGCCGAAGTCAGATGCTTAACCAACTGAGCCACTGTACAATTTTTTTTAGTAAGAATTATTTTGGTTGCAGAAACCCAAACCAAACTAAGCAGAAGTGGAATGTATTGCCTCATATAGTTCGTAAGACTGGGGGTGGATCTAGGTTTAGGTCCAGAGAGATCCAAAGGCTCAAATTATCTTGGCTGCAACATCTCCTGCTGTGGAGTCTAATTCTGTGTAGTCAGCTAAAATGGCGCTGGCAGTTCTAGGAATATATTGCCATAACTTAATAACCCCTGTTAAAAAAGAAACATTTTTCTTCTAGCACCCACATATCAGTTTCTCGGAAGGACTCTGATTAGCTCTGCTTTGTCCAGTCTTCAGACTATCACTATTTCAAGAAGATGGAGACCGTGACTAGGCCTGGGTCACATGCCCATCCCTGGTATATCAAGATTGGCAGGCTCACTGAACTGTGAAATGCGGAATGGGGTGGTTGCTAAGCAAACTTGCCTCCACTATTACAATGCAGACATTGAAGCTATTGATTTATTATTATTTAAAAAGTAAAAAAAAATTAATTTAAAAAATTAAAAAGAACAATTTTTAATGTGCATCCCTAATGTGGGGTTCAAACTCATAACCTCCGAGATCCAGAGTCACATGCTCTACCAACTGAGCCAGTCAGGTGCCCCAAAATATCTTATAGCTAAATTGTAAATTAAAAAAAAAATTGAGGGGCGCCTGGGTGGCTCAGTCATTAAGCGTCTGCCTTCGGCTCAGGGCGTGATTCCGGCGTTCTGGGATTGAGCCCCACATCGGGCTCCTCTGCTGGGAGCCTGCTTCTTCCTCTCCCACTCCCTCTGCTTGTGTTCCCTCTCTCGCCGGCTGTCTCTCTCTCTCTCAAATAAATAAATAAAATCTTAAAAAAAAATGGAAACAGAGAAATAATAATGATGTTATTGAGAGCTTACTCTGCTGAGCTCTGTATGTGCATTATCACACTTCATTCTTTTAACAGCACTGTGAGGCAGGCATAATGAGTGTGAAGAAATTGAGGCCTGGAGAGATGAAGTAATTTGTCGGTGGTCACAGCACTAGGGTGGTAGAGGCAAGGTAGTTATTCAGATTTATCAGCCGCCACACCTCTTGGTATTTATCATAAGAGACTGCTTCTCTGATGAATCTGTTTAGGTTAAGAAGCTAGCAAATCTAAAGACCAACAGGATTTATTGTTATGATTGGCTTATTGTGCAGGAAATTGTGTTCCTGGATTCTGGGTTGTTGCATCTGTCTGGAGATTATTGTTAATGTCTCCTCTCCTTTGTCTAGGATTTTTCATGCTGGGCACAAATAGCTGTACGTGATTAATCAGCTCATATTGAATACCCACACCCTGGTAGGCACTCTGGGAGAGATGGAAAGAAAATAGGAGCCCCAGAGGCCCTACTTTTTTTTAAAGTAAACTCTGTGGCCAGGGGGGCTCAAACTCATGACCTCTGATCACGAGTCTCGTGCTCTAGTGACTCAGCCAGGCACGCACCCGGCACAGGCCCTACTTTTAAGAAGTACCCAGAATGGGTTTATACATGTTGATAAACTGCACATAAATTAACCTACATTGTTTCATACATTACCAGTGGTTGACAAATGCTGAAAGAACTTGGAATAAGGAAGCAACTGATGTTAGGAAAGTGTTTTCCATCAGGTGAGAGACGGGTGGGGCAGGGAGTGAGAGGGGAGGTAGAGAAGATAGACATAAATATTCTCTGTGAGGGCTGTGGCATGTCCAAAGGTAGGAATGAGCAAGTGATGTTCAAACTCCAGCGAACACACTTCATGAAATAGCTGGTTTCCAAGACTCTGAAGCACTGACCTTTTAATAATTTTAATGTATTATTAGTAAAAATAATAAACTGATGTCTTCGGTACTCTTGTAACAGTTTTATTCGTTGTCTGCTAACTGCTTTGTAATCCAAAAATCAGTTTTCTTTTGTAATCATTCTGGCCAAACTTTTTCTGCTAGCTCTTCCATTTTTAGTATATTACTACGTTACTTTACTTTTGAAAAACATCAATTTTAGCAAAGTAGCATTCTCCAAACTGTATCCACCTTTACAAATAAATGTTTGCCCAAATGAAACACAATGTTTCACTGAACGCTAAATGTCTTGCATTTACTTCCTTATTCTGCTGTAATTGTTGGCCAGTAAATGTATTTAAATTGTTAGCTGTTTTCATTGCAATACGGGCTGTCTACATTTTAAGAAACCACTAGTAATCTATACTACATTTCAGAGTACTAAGGATAAATATTTGGCATTAGTCTTTAAAAAGATTTTTTTTTTTTTTTAAAGTAAGCCCTACACCAGTGTAGGGCTCTGAACTCATGACCCCAAAATCGAGAGTCTCACGTTCTACCGACTGAGCCAGCCAGGTGCCCCTCTTCAAAGATTATTAATTACATTCTAGGATAGAACTGAATTTGTTTTTCAATGAACATAAAGTAAAAGTAATTGAAAAAATTAAGCTGTCTCTGGGCAGATATAAATTCTACAAAAAAAGACTAAAGTGATTTCTGAAAATCACTGTTTGCAGATGTTTTTATATGGCTCTGCTTTATCCTCTTACAGTGTTACTGAGTTGATTTTTGTACTTGGGGTTTTTTTTTGTTTTTGTTTTAAAGATTTTATTTATTTATTTGACAGAAAGAGAGAGAGAGCTTAAGCAGAGGGAGCAGCAGAGGAAGAGGGAGAAACAGGCTCTCTGCTGAGCAGCAAGCCCCATGTGGGACTCCATCCCAGGACCCTGGGATCATGACCTGAGCCAAAGGCAGACATAACCTACTGAGCCACCCAGGCGCCCGATTTTTGTACTTGTTAATTTCATTTCAGGATACAGAATAATGACAGTACTCACAAGATTAGTATATGGCATTGATACTGGAAAATAAAGAAATAAAATAATTTTAAATACTGCCACGCTAGTTTTTAGCAGCCAGGTCTGGCAGATTTGTAAATATATTCATATAAATTTGTATGTATATTTTCATTTATGTATTTTGACAAGAAAAATGTTTTTCTTGCATGTTTTTTCCTCTGCTGCTCTCTAGGGAGATTGTGGTTGGGAGAAAGATCTGCTCTTAACTCCTCTACCACCACCATTTCCTCCCACTCTTTTCTTTTTATTTCTCAAATTTCCTTCTATTTCTTTTGTGCTCAGATCTCAGAAGAAGTCTTTGGGATCCTTAAGACATCTCCAGTCCTTGGGGTGTTGTAGTTACAGAAACTCTCTGAATCTTCTGGTACCAAAAATACTTTGGTTCCAAACCTAAGCATGAGATGACAAGATACTTGGGAGAAAAATAAAGCAGTGTTTCTGATGCCATCAGCTCTCTATGTGACCTTGGAAAAAATAATTTCAGCATTACAAGCCTTACATTTCTTATCTATTAAAAACAGGATGCCTTCTAGTTCTCATATTTTATCACTCTAAATATAACATAGAAAATGAAGAGTTGTAGTTAAACTGACTATATACAAATACATGGACTGTCAGAGAATTGAAATATAATCAAATTATTTTTAACACTAAAAATATTCTAAATATAACTTAATCTCTGTTTGATCATTTAGCTGGAACCTCAGGATTTGTAATACCTTATTGTCAACTTTATTGTTGCGATGGAGATACACAAAAGTGCCAGATAAGAGATTTTATGTGGTAGATGTGCAGATAAATCAACTCTCGCTCTTCCATCTTTCATTATAACTAGTAACTAGTCTTCTTTAGACCAACATAGGCAGCATTTTTAAAGCTGTCTTCTTCAAGCACAAAAGAATCACTTAGGGAAGAAGGAATATTGAGTGATCTAGATTGCAATTAATTTTGCCACTGATTATTGTGTAACTTGAGGTTTCTTTATTGGTTTTTTTTTTTTAACATTTTATCTATTTATCTGAGAGAGAAAGAGGAAAAGAATATGAGAGGGATGAGGAGCAGAGAGAGAAGCGGACTCCCTGGTGATCAGGGACCCTGACCCGGGGCTCTATTCGCGGACCCCTGGATCATGACCCCAGCTGAAGGCAGATACTCAACTGACTGAGCCACCCAGGTGCTCCACTTTATTATTCTTTTTTTTTAATGATTTTATTTATTTATTTGAGAGAGAGTGAGAGAGCAGGAGCAGAGGGAGAAGCAGACTCCCCGCTGAGCAGGGAGCCCCGATACGGGACTCGATCCCAGGACCCCGAGATCGTGACCCAAGCCGAAGGCAGATGCCCAACCAGCTGAGCCACCCAGGCGCCCTCCACTTTATTATTCTTTAGTGAATGAGTGCAAGACTCTTTTAATGAATGTTGCAAAGAAAGCCAAACTCTAGGACTTAGATGCCAAATGATTCCTTTCTCTCTGCCCTTTTTAGTGTGAAAAAATCAGGAGAAGGGGGCCACCTGGGTGGCTCAGGCGGTTAAGCATCTGCTTTCGGCTCAGGTCATGATCCCAGGGTCCTGGGATCAAGTCCCACGTGGGGCTCCCAGGTCAGCGGGAAGCCTGCTTCTCCCTCTCCCTCTGCCCTTCCCCCTGCTTGTGCTCTCTCTCTGTGTCACATAAATGAATGAATAAAACCTTTAAAAAAAAATCAGGAGAAGGGGGAGAATTATTTGCATGAATATTATATTTGTGTTGGCCGTTGTTAAGTAAATTTACTCTCAATGATTTAGATGTTTGGAATATTTTGACAAGGTAAGGAATCAACTTCTTTTGCAAAAAGTTTAGTGTATTCTCTATTAGCATTAGAACACTGGCATGAAATTATTTTTATGCCAGGCATTCTGCTCCTGTAGATTGCATTACTGGCACGCAGCAAAACACCAGTCGCATCACTGGTAGTATGTGTGTTTGCTAAATGAAGGAAGGTTGGAGTATTCAGAGGATCAAATCTCGAGTATAAAAAGGTTATTTAAGGGGCGCCTGGGTGGCACAGCGGTTAAGCGTCTGCCTTCGGCTCAGGGCGTGATCCCGGCGTTATGGGATCGAAGCCCCACATCAGGCTCTTCCGCTATGAGCCTGCTTCTTCCTCTCCCACTCCCCCTGCTTGTGTTCCCTCTCTCGCTGGCTGTCTCTATCTCTGTCAAATAAATAAATAAAATCTTNAAAAAAAAAGGTTATTTAAAACTCAGGTGACCTAGTGGTGCCTGGGTGCCCATTTGGTTAAGTGACTGACCCTTGGTTTCAGCTCAGGTCATGATCTCATGGGTCTTAGGATGGAGTCCTAAGTCCTGCTTTGCACTCAGTGGCGAGTCTGCTTGAAGATTCTCTCCCTCTGACCTTCCCCCACTCTCCTGCATTGTGTGCACTCTATCTCTCAAATAAATAAATCTTTAAAAGTAAGTAAATAGGGCTCCTGGGTGGCTTAGTTGGTTAATTGTCTGCCTTCAGCTCAGATCATGATCCCGGGATCCTGGGATCGAGTCCCACATGCAGCTCCCTGCTCAGTGGGGAATCTGCTTCTCCCTCTGCCCCTCCCCCCTGCTCGTGCTCATGCTCTCTCTCTCTGTCACAAAAATAAAATCTTAAATAAATTAAAAAATAATAAAAATAAGTAAATAAATAAAATACAGGTAGCCTAAAAGTGCTACTTCAGTGCAGTTTATTTTTTAGGTCCTTGGAATTAAATACATGAAAAATAATGAATTTGTTATATACCAAATTCAGGATACAGTTGCTACTAGGGCACAAGGAGGATGAATGGAGTCAAAGAGAGGTTCATGAAGGCCTTTTGTTAGGAAATAAAGCTGAACAAATGTAACAGAATGTGAAGATTGATAAAGTTGAGTTATATAAGAGTTCATTATATTGTACTCTTATTTTTTAGTGTATTTTAAATATTTCACAGTTTTTAAAATTCAGATGAAATTAAAAAGCTGTCTAATTTTTCTTCGTGCTGGATTACTTAACTGTCACTTGGATTAATTCTGACTCCTTAACATTTTTGAAATTGAAGTATAATTAACACAGAATAATATGTTCTTAGGTGTTTAAATCAGTGAGTTGTGACAATTGTATATACCTGTGTAACAACTACATGAGCTATTGAACATTTCCATCATCCCAGAAGGTTCCCTCATTGCCCTTTCCAGTCAGTTTCTCTCCCCATTCCCAGTCCAGGTAACTACTTTCTGATTTCTTTCACCGTAAATCAGTTTTGTTCTTGAAATTTATATAGGAGTGGAGCCATATAGTTGGTACTGTCTTGCATAAGTCTTTCACTTATCATTGTGCTTTTGAGATTCATGGTTTTTACCTGTATCAGTAGTTTTGTTTTGTGAACTCTAAGCCCATTGTGGGGCTTCAGCTTTCCACCCCAAGAAGATCAAGAGTCATGTGCTCTACCAACTGAGCTAGCCAGGCGCCCCAGTAGTTCATTGTTATTCTAATGTCGATTAGTATTTCATTGTATAAGTATTCCATAATTTTCTTTTTTTTTTTAAGATTTTATTTATTTATTTGACACAGAGAGACTGCGAGAGAGGGAACACATGCAAGGGGAGTGTGACGAGGGAGAAGCAGGCTTCCCGCCGAGCAGGGAGCCTGATGCGGGGCTCGATCCTAGGACCCTGGGATCATGACCTGAGGCAGATGCTGAATGGCTGAGCCACCCAGGCACCCCTAATTTTCTTTTTCTTTTTTTTTTTTTAAGTTTTTCACTTATTTACATAATGTCTACACCCAACATAGGGCTCGAACTCATGACCCTGAGATCAAGAGGCACATGTTCTTCCAACTGAGCCAGCCAGGCGCCCCTATAATTTTCTTATTATAATTTGGATTGGTTTTGATTTCTGGATATTATGAATAAGACTGCCATGAGCATTCTTGTTCAATTTTCGTGTGTGTGAGTGAATGTGAATATATGTTTTCATTTCTCTCAGGTATGTACTTAAGTGTAGAATTTCTGATTCATAGGTAGATGCATGTTCAACTTTATAAGAAACTGTGCAACAATCCCCTAGAGTAAATGTCCTTCTTACACTCCTAACCCCAACGTATGAGAGTTTGAATTTCCTCATGTCCTTGCTGACATTAAGTGTTACTCATCTTGGGGCGCCTGGGTGGCACAGCAGTTAAGCGTCTGCCTTTGGCTCAGGGCGTGATCTCAGCGTTATGGGATCGAGCCCCACATCAGGCTCCTGTGCTATGAGCCTGCTTCTTCCTCTCCCACTCCCCCTGCTTGTGTTCCCTCTCTCGCTGGCTGTCTCTATCTCTGTCGAATAAATAAATAAAATCTTTAAAAAAAAAAAAGTGTTACTCATCTTATTATTTTAGCCCTTGTAGTAGGTGTGAAATGGTATTTTGTTGTGGTTTTTAATTTCCATTTCCCTGGGAATAAAGAAAAAGTACCTTTCCATGTGTTTATTGGCCATTCATATATTTTTAAAAATGTCTCTTCAAGTCTTTTACCTATTTTTTTGCTGGTTTGTTTATCTTTTTATTGTTGTAGAACTCTGTATATTCTAGATACAAGTTTGTTGTCAGATGTGTGTATTGTGAATATTTTTTTAGTGTTGTGAATATTTTTTCAATCTATAGCTTGTCACTTCATTTCCTTAATGGTGAATTTAGCTGAGCTGAAATTTTTTCTTCATGGTTAGTGTTGTGTGTTCCAAGAAATCTTTGCCTACTTCAAGGTCACGAAGATATTGGTTTTTTCTATAAGCTTTATGGTGATATTTCAAGTTTAGACCTATAATCCATCTTTTTAAAAAAATGTTTTTTATTTATTGTAGAGAGAGAGAGTGTGTGTGTGCACCAGCAGGGGGAGGGGAGAGGGAGAGAGAGAGGGGAGCAGACTCCCCACTGCACAGGGAGCCTGAGATCATGACCCAAGCTGAAACCAAGAGCCCCACACTTAACTGAGCCACCCAGGTGCTCCATGATCCATCTTAAAGCAATATTTTTGTATTGACTATGTTTCTTTGCTATTACTTTGTCCTTACCTGACTGATAAGTTTCTTCTACCCTAAAGATCATCATTATTTCTTTGTGGGGTAATGGCAGAAGACTGCTTGTGTAGCTTTTACCAGACACTTCCCTAAACCCTGCCAACTATTCATTTATATGTGTTCCTTTTTCAGTGGTATGTCACTGAAATATTAGACAAATGGAGTCAACTCTCTCTGTTTTATTATAATTACTCCCCATCACACTTTCAGGGCCACCAAGGGTCTGGTTTTGGAGCAGAATATTCAGGAAAGCTATAGGAAAACACATCCTGGGCTAGAAGTTGCCACCTAGAATAATGAAGTATTACATGTGAAAACATGATTATTTAAAGGATTTTGATGCCTTCTTCTTCTTCTTCTTCTTTTTTTTAAGATTTCATTTATTTATTTGACAGAGCATAAGCAAGGGGAGCAGCAGAGGGAGAGGGAGAAACAGCCTCTCTGCTGAGCAGCAAGCCCCTTGCGAGACTCGATCCTAGGACCCTGGAATCATGACCTGAGCTGAAGGCAGCTGCTTAACCCATTGAGCCACCCAGGCGTCCCTTGATGCCTTCTTCTAAACATCTTGTACAGCATTAGCATTGTAATGGTATTAGTGCCACAGAGCTAGAAGAACTAGTCATTAACACTAGTAAATGGGAGAGAATGCCCTGAACCAAAGTTGCAGTCTTGTAACTTGTATGACTCCCTCAAATGCAGGTCTGTAGTTAAAATAACAAGGTAACTTATTTTTGCCATGTTGATATGCTGAATGGGGGTGGGGAGGATGTGGCAAAATAGAAAGGATTAAGGAGGCATGGACATAAAATCCTTTCATTCTGATTGGTAAGGTATTCATTTTATCCATTTAGAGAAACCTAGTATTATTTATGAAAGGAATGTATTTTTAAGTTGGAGTTGGGGACTATTGGCAAATCATTGGGTATTAATCAGTTTAGAAACAAAGTGCAGCTGAAAGGAATGTTAACCCTGTTAGATTGTGTTAGATCTTAAAATCTAACCCTGTTAGAATGTTAACCCTGTTAGATTGTGTTTATTGTCAACAGCAATACATCTTCCCCAACCCCCAAAAAAACTCCCCTGGAAACTATTCTCACATTTTCAGAAAAAAGTTTGAATAGTTATTTTAGATTTCTTATTTGGAAGATAATAATCTTGAGTTTGGTTGAAAGATTTTCTTTCTTTTTTTTTTAAGTTTTATTTTTCACATTTAAATTCTTAATGCACTTGGAATTTATTTTTGTATAAATTGTTTTCATGGTTTTTTTTCTTATCTTTGGTTTAAATATTTTCTGTGAGCAAGGAACTCTTTATATAGATTTATTAGAGCACGTGTGTGGAGGGTGGGGAGGGGCAGGGGAAGAGGGAGAGAGAAACTCAAGCAAACTTCGTGCTGAGCATGGAGCCCACACAGGGCTTGACCTCCCCACCCTGAGATCACAATCTGATCCAAAACCAAGAGTCAGACGTTTAACGACTGTGCGACCCAGGTGCCCCAACCAACTCTAAATTATTCTTGTGAGATTGATCAGTTTTGCTACTTGTTTTCCTAGAATCTTTCATCTCAGTCAGTTTTATTTGTCCTCCCTTGTTCTGGGTGGAGAATGAATTGCCACAATCTGCTACATTTACTCTGAGAAGGAAGGTGAATTTTAATATTTGCTTGGGCAAAGTGTAATTAGAGAGGTAAAGCTGCCACTACAAAATAACAACAGATTGTGAAGATTTAAAGCATTTTTGAAATACCCACTATTGTGGACTGTTTCCTTATCCTTTCCGCTAGTGAGAATGGTAGAATGAGAAATCTTGATCCCAGTAGAATTCTGCTTCTTGCATGTTTTTTAACGGCAGTTCACGCATGCCTTTTCCCTGACATTGTCCCTGCAGCATCTCCTCAGCAGTGGGAGTCCGCTGTGCAGCCGTCTTGAACCAGTACAGGCGCAGCCTGGGAGCTATAATCAAGGCAAGAGCTAGAGAATCGGTGGCTTATTGTGGTCCAGGAAGGTGGTGAGAACAGGCCAGGGTTGCCTCTCTTCCAGGGCAAGAGAAAGTGCTGTTGAGCAGAATAGATCCAAGTGAATCATGCTGATGATCGTGTTCTGTTGTAGAAAAGCATTGGCTTTGGAGCCACGCAGGTCTAGTATTCTACGTGATGTCAGGAAAATAACTTTAAGCCTCAGTTTCTTTCTCAAATGATTGTGAAGGTCTTATAAAGTTTTTTTTTTTATGTTAACTACCTAGCACATAACAGGTGTTCAAAAAATGTTAATCTCACTTCTTTCTATACTTCATATCTGTGTGGAAAATTGTTACAGAATCTCTTTCTGCCTGTCTGGAGAAACTGGTGCTAGCTAGGTTAGGAGCAGGTCAGTGAAGCTGATAGGACCCTGATTCATCTCTTTTACGTACACCCAATATTTAGGTCATCTGCTCCTGTAATTTCAGCTGTTACCTGAGTCTGTATAATGTTTAGCTACATCTTTTGGTTCCCCCTTTCTGTGATCTCTTACCAGCTCATCACATTTAACCAGGCGAACTTTTTTGCATCCATGTGTTATATAATCAAGTGGATGCAGCCTTTGGCCCTGTCTCCTCTGTTGCCTTTGGCTAGGAGCTTTCTCATTGTTCTTGTCCTTCCCAATTTTCACTCAAGGCTAATGAAGAAAGCAGGAGTGGGGCGTCTGGGTGGCTCAGTCAGTTGAGCGGTGTACTTAGTTTTGGCTCAAGTCATGATCTTAGGGTCGCAGGATTGAGCCCAACGTTGGGCTCCACACTTAGCGTGGTCTGCTTGAGATCCCCCCTCACCTCCCGCCCTGTGCTTCTCCTCCTGCTCGTGCTCTCTCTCAAATAATAAATAAAATATTTTTTTTAAAAAAGAAGAAAGCAGAAGTAACTCCTCATGTCTCCCCAGTTAGTAGGTATTATTTTGAAAAAACAAAATTCCTGCCTTTAAACAGCTTATAGCAAGCTATGGTTACTATTGTTACCATTGTTACTACTACTATAGATGGTTACTATTCATACTAAATGCAGGTCGTGACTTTTATGCACTATTTTTAAAAATAATTTTATTTTTAAAAATAATGTTCACTTTTCAGTTTTTGCCATTTCTTTTCAATTTAAAACAGCTTCCTTAAACCCTCTCCTTCCCTTTTTTATTAGAGTAGGAATCTGTTACTTATTGAGCACCTCTCGTTAATATTGTTTTATAAGCTAGAGACTGGTGAGGATTGTCCTTTGTTCAGAGTGTGAGGAGGCAGACGTGGACACATCGCATTGCTGCTCAGCTGTATTTGCTTCCATAGGGTCTCTAGGAGCACCAGAAATCTCCCACTGGGCACCAGATTCATTGGGTTCTATGGCATCAAGTCTTATTCCATATATGGAGTTTTATTGCTCCTCAAAAGAAAAACATGTTGAGACAGTAGTTTCTAAGAAGTTAGACTTTGCCACAATTCCTTTTAGACCTAGTACCTCAGGCCTTTCCTAGCATAGATTTAAAATTCTTTCAGAAGCCCAAATTCCTTGCAGGGACAGATGATTGATTAATTTTGGTCTGTGGAAAGAAAGGATCTTAACTTAGTGCACTGCCCACAAACTAAATGCAGTGACTGCCGATTTAAGCTTTGGGAAACTTAAAACATATTTAAGAATATCCCGTCTTAAACCAAAGCCAGATATTTTCAGATGATGTACCAGCACGGGAAATCTACAGCATGGGGCCCTTCAATAATCCATCTCAGTTGAATAGTCTGTGGCTTGAGCAAGTATTTTTCCACTCCCCAGTTTACCACATCTTTCTTGGCGTCAAATTACCTTTCTGCTTAATTCAAATCGTTAGTTTAACTGTTGGGCTGAATTCAGTTATGGAAGCAGGAATGGAAATTATACAGTGATGTTACTGCCCCATCGTTCACATATGGTCATAGTATTCATGTCCTGATGATCTTGTTTTGTTTCCCTAAAGTTAATGTTTTAAATTGGCTATGTACAGAGAGGGACCCATTAGTAAAACAGGAATCTGCATATGCATGACCCAGTTTACTCTCAAGGGAGGAAATAATTAAGTAATTTCTCTGTAATGGCCCTCAATTCCATCCCAGGGAGGAGGTTGTTGTTGGAATTCACTTTTCACAGAGACTTCTGTGACCCTTCAAAAGGCAGGGAGAAAGACCTCCAGTTTTATTTTCCTCCTTTCCTTTCCCCTCTCGCCATTTGATCCTTGGCTGTGTGTTCTGGCATCTGGTTTGGTGGGTGTGACATACGGCTTTTTTTTTTTTTTTTTTTTTTTTTTTATTTTAATTCCAGTTACTTAACATAGATTGTTGTATTAGTTTCAGGTGTACAATATAGTGATTAAACACCTTCATACATCACTTGGTGCTCATGACAAGTGCCCTCCTTAATCCCCATCACTTATTTAAACCCCCCCCACCTCTCTGGTAACATCAGTTTATTCTCTATAATTAAGAGTCTACTTCTTGGTTTGTCTCTCTGTCTCTCGTTTTTTTCCCCTTTGCTCGTTTGTTTCTTAAATTCCACATATCAGTGAAATCATATGCTATTTGTCTTTCTCTGACTGACTTATTTTACTTACCATTATATTCCCCAGCTCCATCCATGTTGTTGCAAATGCAAGATTTCATTCTTTTTAAGGCTGAATAATATTCCATCGTATATACATACCACATCTTCCTTATCTTTATACATTCATCAATCTGTGAATCCTTGGGCTGCTTCCATTTCTTGGCTCCTGTAAATAATGCTACTACAAACATAGGGGTGCATGTATCCCTTTGAATTAGTGGGCTTTTTCTTTTATTTGGATAATACTATCTTTCCCATTTCCTCTTCCCTGCATCTAGCATTTCCATGCTACTTCTTCAATACTTTACACACATGGTCCCCTAGTGATCCCAAACACAATTTTTTTTTTTTAAAGATTTTATTTATTTATTTATTTATTTGACAGAGATAGAGACAGCCAGCGAGAGAGGGAACACAAGCAGGGGGAGTGGGAGAGGAAGAAGCAGGCTCATAGCAGCGGAGCCTGATGTGGGGCTCGAACCCATAACGCCGGGATCACGCCCTGAGCCAAAGGCAGACGCTTAACCGCTGTGCCACCCAGGCGCCCCCAAACACAATTTTTTTAAAAAAGATTTTGTCCATTTGTTTGTCAGAGAGAGAGCACAAGTGGGGTGGGGGGGCAGCAAACAAAGGGAGAAGCAGGCTCCCCAGTGAGCAAGGAGCCTGATGTGGGGCTCGTTCCCAGGACCCTGGGACCATGACCCAAGCCAAAGGCAGATGCTTAACTGACTGAGCCACCCAAGTGTCCCCCAGACACAATTTTAAGGCTCTGGTAACTTTAGTTGAATTTGAGGGCGGAAAAGTGGGATAAGTAACTTTTCCTCAAATAAAACTGAAGTTTCTAATAATGCTTCTAAAAAATACTTAAACGCAACCAATGTGTTATGAAGAAGAATCTATTGTGTATCTTTGAAATCCTATCTTTCTATTCAGGTTCTATGCACAGTTACGCTTATTAGAAAGTGTAACGAATGTGGGAAGCCACTCTTGGCTCCTACCTTTAAACTTTTTGTTTAGCAGTCATTACTGATCTCTCCAGTCTATACTATCTGGACAAGGTGTAGGTAATTAATCTCCAATTTCCCTACAGGAAAGTATCTTCGTGCATTTTTTAACAAGGAATTTGTTGGCATTCTTCTTGCAGAATACGAAAGGAATTCTTACAGGGTAAAGTACAGTAACTATGCATTATCCGTAAAGAGGTGAAACTATTTGACAAATTTATAAGCTTCCACAGTATAGCCATAGTGACTAACTAGGTTTATTTGTTTGTTTTGCTTTCAGTTGCCCTATATTTTTCCTTACTTTTGGCCCATAGGGTACCATCATTTAGGTTATTTTTGTCACCTAAAACTAATCAGTTTAGGCTCTTTATCTTTTTTTAAAGATTTTATTTATTTATTCGACAGAGATAGAGATAGACAGCCAGCAAAAGAGGGAACACAAGCAGGGGGAGTGGGAGAGGAAGAAGCAGGCTCATAGCGGAAGAGCCTGACGTGGGGCTCGATCCCACAACACCAAGATCACGCCCTGAGCCGAAGGCAGACGCTTAACCGCTGTGCCACCCAGGCGCCCCTCTTTATTTTTTTTTTAAGATTATTTATTCGAGAGAGTGTGTGTGTGTGCGCGTGCGTGAGTGGGGGGAGGGGCAGAGGGAGAGAGAATCCTCAAGCAGACCCCTACTGTGGGGCTTGATCACTTAATCGACTGAGCCACCCAGATGACCCAGTTTTGGCTCTATTTTAATGGGAGTTAGATTCAGTGCTGGCCAGTTTGACAATATTTTGAGGTCAGGTCTTGCCTTAGTGGAGTGAAAAATATAGGGAGAAGATCATTTATATTGGGGTTACACTGATGGATAATACTTACCTGAATGTGGTCTTACTGGTTGTTTTTTCCCCCTTTGCTACATGGGATCTCATTGACTTGGGTAAAATATCAGCACAGCATATTCTCTTTGAACCTTAGTTTCTTTCTCCAGACATTAAATATCTGACATTTAAAAAAATTAATACTACTTTTTAAAAAAGATTTTGTTTATTTGGCAGAGAGCAAGAGAGCACGAGCAGGGGGAGCAGTAGAGGGAGAGGGAGAAGCAGGCCTTTCTGATCAGGGAGCCTGAGGCAGCGCTCCATCCCAGGACTCTGGGATCATGACCTGAGCCGAAGGCAGACACTTAACCATCTGAGCCACCCAGGTGCCCCAATACTACTGCTTTTAAGAGAATGGGTAGTAATTACAATAGCTAACATTTATTGAGCATTTACAGTGTTCTAGACACTGTTCTAAGTGCTTTATATCATTTAACTAATTAGGGACCATTGTTTTCCTCATTTTAAGTATAAGTAATTTGAAGTATTGAGATATGCCCAAGTATGAATGGTGAGTAAGTGGAGAAGTTCTGAGAGGAACCCAAGCCATCTGGCCCCAGAGCCTACACTCTTACTACTGTGCTAATTATGATTAGAATTCATCCCAAATGTTCATTTCTGAGATAGCTATGTAACTAGGAAAATGTACAACTTCAGGGGACAAAACACTAAAAGTTTAATAAGATAGTTTTACATACACAGCAAAATTCTGGAGACCTCTGTTCTTGTAATTTCCTCAGTTTTGAGTAAATTTGACATTTTCATTTTTATTATTTAATTTTTTAAAATAACTTTTTTATCACAAAATAATCAAGTATTTTCAAAAATTCAATCAATAGGAGATTATATAAATTAAAGATTCCCCTTTCCCCAGGTTTTTTCCTGTCTATACAATTTATTTTGGAACATCTTATAGGGTAAGAGAATATATTATTATATTCTTATAAATGTACCTACATTATATATTATAATAGTAGTAAGCATTTTGTGTTCTCATAGTGATCACTTAGGGAGGTTTCAGAGAGCCATCTTATGTATGTATGTGCTTCTATGATATTAAAATATTTACAGAGTGCCCAATTCCTTTTGTGATTTAAAAAAAAATAGGGATCGGAGCACCTGGGGCTGTCGTTAAGCGTCTGCCTTCAGCTCAGGTCACGATCCCGGGTGGGGCTCCCTGCTCAGTGGAGAGTCTGCTCCCTTGCCCTCTGCTGCTCCCCCTGCTTGTACTCTCTCTCTCTCTCTCTCTCTCTGTCAAATAAATAAAAAATAAAATCTAAAAAAATTTTTTTTAAAAATAGGGATAAATTTGTTTTAAAGCAAGGAAAGAAAAAAATATTATATTTATCGTACTGAGGTTTAGGCTAAAATTCCACATTAGTTTGGAGGGAAACAGCTTCTGTTTTTTTTTAAGTACATGCCCAGTAGTTTTGTGTGTATATATTTAAGGTGGCTTAATTAACCATTTCAAATGTAAAGATCCTAATGATATTTAATCATTCTTTTAACTATGCTTCAATATAAACTTGAAGTTAAAAAGAAACAAGCTGTATTGAAAAGGTTTTCCCATGTGGCCTTTGTTGTGGTGGTTTGTTTTACTTGGATTTATAGATTAAGGCTAAAGCCAAATTTGGCATCACCTGTGCAGGTATGTGTGGCGTGCATAGAGACAAGCCCTTTACCTAATTGTGTGCTGTTACTTGAGGGCAGGAACGCTGTAGAGTACATCTTACAGTGTTCTGTTCACAACTCATGCATGTGTTTGATGTATGAGTGAGATCCATGTTGCGTCCTTTCTTTAACTCAGTTCTTTAAAAATATACATTTATCCATTATCTTAAGAAGTTTGTGACCTGTGTTTTGGTATTGATCTCAAACTCTGCTTTGAGGGAAAAGTCTTTTGTAGTTTTAAGGGCACTTCTTTCCTTTTGTACCCTTACCTTGGTAGCTCTTTAAGGAGGAATAATCCATAACGGCCAAGACTATGTTTCATGGTGGCTGATAACCCTTAACTGAATATCTCCAGTCCTCCAACAGCTCACTGCTTTCCACCTTGAACCCTACACTCTAGCCTTTCCTACCTACTTACATTTCTCTGAATGTTTCATGTTACTCCTTTCCTCTATGCTGTAACCCCAGTCAGGCTCGCTCATTTCCACCGTGTCTGCCTGAGGCACTTTGTTTATCTTTCAAAGGTCGAGTTCTCCTATGGGAACCTTTCCTGACTGACTCCATCCTAGCCTGTCCCTTCAAAGTTAAGCACTCGTTTAGGTTACCTTTTTTATTTTGTACATTTTATATATATTTCTATGATAGTCCTTATTTGTTCATTGGTGAAATATAGGAGTACTAGTTACATGCTTGGTCTTTCTTTCCACCTTTGCTATTTAATGGCAGAGTGGCAAGTGGCAAGTTTGTGTTTTGTTTTGTTTTGTTTACCTTCTCTAAGACCTTGGTTTCCATTTGTAAAATGGGAGTAATGTACCTGTCTCATAGGGTTGTTGCGAGATTAAATGGAATTATACATACAAAACATAACTCTTTTTGGCGCACACATTAAATGAATAGTGAGCATGGTGATTGCATATTTATATCTTCTATTATAGTTTGAGCTTCTTGAAGACATGGAATGTTCTATTCAGCTTATGTTTCCCAGTATTTTGCCTCGAATAGGTTTGTTCTGTAGGTGCTTATTCGCTGGGAAAATAGCTGTCCAACACCATGAGAGCTTTACACCTATTTTCTCTTATGTTCTTACTTCTCACTTGTTTTCCTTCCTTCTTCCAATAGGCTATACTATGAAAAATACTGTTATCTTAGGATTTTTGTTCAGTGTGTTGTGCCTTCAGCACAAATAGAATTCTAAAAAACATCTCTTTTAACCCTTAATAAGAATTACTTACCAATAATATAAATAAAAATATGCTGTGTCCATATTACATTGGGATTTCATGGCTTAAGAGTCTTAGGAGTTCAATATCTTACCACAGTTTTGGATATATGAAGTACATTCATAAGTCCTTGCAGAGTGAGAATTATTTTATGTGAGAACAAGGAATCACATTATTTTCTCTTGGGGAGGGTGTGGATGATTGAGAAAGAAGACAAGAGAAAAATAACTGGGCACTTCTATTTTTATATGAGGCTGGGGAGCCCAACATATGAGTTTTCAGAGATTTCCAGTTTTATTATTTTTTTAAGTTTTTATTTAAAGTCCATTAGTTAATATACAGTATTTATATTAGTTTCAAGTGTACAATACAGCGATTCAGCAATTCCATACATCACTCAGAGCTCCGCGCGACAAGTGTACTCCTTAGTCCCCATCACCTGTTTCACCCATCCCGCACCCATCTTTCTCTGGTAACCATCAGTTTGTTCTCTTGCAGTTAAGAGTCTGTTTCTTCATTTGCTCCCCCCTTTCCCTTTGCTCATTTGTTTTGTTTCTTAAATTCCACATACGAGTGAAATCATATGGTATTTATCTTTCTCTGACTGATGTATTTCACTTAGCATAATACTCTCTAGCTCCATCCATGTCATTGCAAATGGCAAGATTTCATTCTTTTTTATGGCTGAGTAATATTCTGTTGTGTGTATATTGTGTGTATGTGTGTGTGTGTCACACATCTTCTTTATCCTTCATCAATTGATGTACACTTGGGCTGTTTCCATAATGTGGATCCATTGCTGCTATAGACATCAGGGTGCATGTATCCCTTTGAATTAGTATTTTTGTATTCTTCCAGTTCTTATTTTTAACCCACATAAAAAAGGGAGACACTTCCTACTAAAAACCCCATTATGGTTCATATATGTGCGTTTTCCTACTCATTCCAGGCATCCTCTTTGCATTGTTGCTGAGATAGTATTTATTTCACACTTTTCTACTTTTGGGATTTCCACCAACAGAAAATCAAAACACAATTGTAAAATTAGAGCACTGAGGCATTTATAAAGATTGGTATGTATAGTATCAAAACATTTTATTCACTCACTGAACTTTTCAGCAGAATAATCCAAGTTTAAGAATAATTCCAGCAGGGGCACCTGGGTGGCTTAGTCGGTTGGGCGTCTGTCTTCAGCTCGGCTCATAATCCCAGGGTCCTGGGATCGAGCCCCATGTTGGGCTCCCTGCTCGGTGGGGAGCCTGCTTCTCCCTCTCCCTCTGCCTGCCACTCCCTCTGCTTGTACTCTCTCTCTCTTTCTCTCTCTCTGTCAAATAAATAAATAAATAAAATCTTAAAAAAAATAATTCCAACAATTTTCTCCACTGTTAAAAGGCTAATATTACCGCTTGAATTTTCAGCTTTATTTTGCTCTGTGTCCTTTTTGTGACAGGCTAATATATTCAAGAGCAGTGGTCCTGAGAGGACCCTTTTTTCCCAGAGCCCTGGTCTCCTTTGTGAGCTTTATCTCATTAGCCCACAGTAGTTGTCTGGCGTGTATAGGTCAGACTCGGAAAGGCACAATGGTTTATTTCTGAATTCTCACCACATGTAATCCATTATGCTATCTGATAATGCCCTTGGGAGGAGGTCTTAGCCAGGGTTGTACACTAATTTATTTAATAAACTCTTACTGAGCACCTGCTTTTTGCCAGGTACCATGCTAATTTCTGAACCTGGTGAAAATGATTGTCAAGGTCTGCATTAAGTAATAACAGTAGTATCTCAAATTGGTATGGCTTCTACAATTTCTAAAACACTTTTCCATACTTTAATTGATTTAATCTTCACAATAACCCCCTAAGGGTAGGCTTTACATATAAAAAAACTGAAATCTTAAGAAATGTAATTAAGACACTTATGTGAATATTACCAGTTCTGAAGGGATGGACATTGAAGCATGATATTTTCCAAGAAATAACAACTTTCTTTTGAAAAATTGTATTCTGGGGCACCTGGCTGGCTCAATAGGTAGAGCATGTGACTCTTGGTCACAGGGTCATGAATTCAAGCCCCACATTGGGTGTGGAGCCTACTTAAAAAAATGTAAAAAAGATAAAAATGAAAAATTGTATTCTTATGCTTTTTATTTAGTTTTAGCTTGGCTAGGTCTACTGCACCACCATTCTTTTTTTTTTTTTTAAAGATTTTATTTATTTATTTGACAGAGATAGAGACAGCCAGCGAGAGAGGGAACACAAACAGGGGGAGTGGGAGAGGAAGAAGCAGGCTCATAGCAGAGGAGCCTGATGTGGCTCGAACCCATAACGCCGGGATCACGCCCTGAGCAGAAGGCAGACGCTTAACCGCTGTGCCACCCAGGCGCCCCAACTGCACCACCATTCTAACCACCCTCTCCTCATTGCCGTTGCCATTGCTGCCACGGCCATGACAGGGAAGGAGATAGTGGCTGTGACTCTTCCAGCCCCTCTCTGCTTCTGATGGCTGAGAAAGCAGCATTTGCTTTCAGAGTAGGTGTACTAGTGAGTTAAATACTGATCTCTGATTTGTTTTGTAAGTCTTACGTCCGATAGAGAAAAGGTGAATTGCAACAAGATGAAAGGACTGTGGCCTGAGTTTTTAAAATATGTTAACGGTAAAGTAGTAGTAATAAAATGTACCCTTCTGCAGGATGGTTAGCCAGCCAGTACAATTCTACACTATCTAAAAAACCAAACTGAAAGTTGAGGATATACTGAGGAGAGATGACATGGGTGTTTAGCCATGGCCTTGCCACACACTAACTGTGACTTGGAAGAAGTTTTCTTATTTCTTTGAGCCTCATTTTTCTTAGGGTTTCAGTTTCATAGCTTTAAAAATGAACGGGTTGGACTGAATTATCACTAAGGTGTCTTCTAGCCCTAAAATTTTGTAAGTTATCTATTTTTAGATTAGTATTTGTCCCCAGGACACTCTGGATAAATGTGTGTGTGCGTGTGTGTGTGTGTGCACGTGCGTGTGTGTGGGAGAGAGAGAGAGTATATGTGTAGGAGGCCAAACATAATACACTTGAAATTAATAGCTATTTCACTAATCTCTAAATACGGTAATTTATTTCAGCTATATTGAGCATACCTCTGTAATTCATGTGTACTTACTACACTGGTGAATCTTTCTCCTTTCCTAAAATAATCTCCAAGAGGGAAAGAGGAGGATTTAGCATGTGTGAAGATAAATATAATCTCAAGATAAGCACTCTTAGTGATTCTAGGAAGCTAATAATAACACAGATTGGCCGTCAATTGCAAGGGCAAACCTCATTGTCTAAAGCTGCTCTATAATATTACCTTAATGGAATTTTGAAATTAAATACCTCTAGAATGATGGTATTTTTCAGTTTAATCATTATTCTCACACCTCAGATTTACTCTGGCTCACTAAGAATGAAGTAAAAGTAAGTGGGGGGAGAATGGGAAGATGTTGGTCAAAGGCTACACACTTCCAGTTATAAGGTGAATAAGTTCTGGGGATCTGTTGTTCAGCATGGTAACCACAGTTAGCAATACCATATTACATACTTTAAAGTCGCTAAGAGAGTAGATCTTAGATTTTCTCACCACACAATTATGTGAGGTGATAGATGTGTTAACTAACCCTGTGTGGTATTCACTTTCAAATCATTTTAATCATTTTGTAGAATGTCTATCAATTTGGATTTGTCTCTTGCTTTATCATAAATAGACTGAGCTTATGTGTTGTTAGCAAGAATGCCAGAGAAGTGATGCTTCCTTTTATGGTTTATGGGAGTGTAGGGTACATAACATCAATATGTCTCAATACCAGTATTACAAATTTTGACTTCTGTCAGATTTTTCCACATAACATTTCTGTTTTTCCCTTTGTAATTAATAAATATCTTGGGGGAAATTCGTTGAGACTGCAAATATCCTGTTACTCTTTAAACTTTCACCCATTACTCTTTAAACTTTTCTCTAATTTTAACACTCATCACTGGGTCTTGCCTGCCACAATTATTACTGTAGTGGTCTAATCATGATTTTCGATTTCTGTCATTCCTTTGACACTTATTAATTGGAATTATTCAGTAGGGCTGTCCCTACTTCTCCTATTTATTTATTCCATTTATTTATTTATTCAGTTATTTATTTGTATCAGTATGGACTCAGGGATGTTTACTTTATAGGTTTTAATTCCATGCCATTATTATTTATTTTGAGGCTCAAGTGTTCCAGCTTTTGTTTTCATTACCTTCTAATTAAAACAATACAAAAAATTATCAGTGAATACAGTTGTTTGATGTGGTTTGAGCAACATATTGCACTATAAATCTCAACATTCACCAGCTGATTTCTAACTCTTAACAATTCTTAGTCGACTACAACTGACTCTTCAGCTGTTCGTTACATAAGAATGAGGAGGAAAAGAACATGAACATGTCTTCGTCTTTTCTCCTCTTCCTGAACTCGCTTAATTCTGCCAATTTGGTCAGAAAATCCCTAATGACAACAAAAGCTTGGCAGTTACGAAAAGCAGTTCTTTTGTACAGTAAAAAAATTACAAAGTGTTTAAAGATATGGAAACTTGGATGGCATTCTCCTTCCCCAGTGGTAATTCTGACTGGATGTGCAGGATGGAGTGCTTGCTGACCCCTCCAGCACAGCTATTGTGCTTCATTAATATTGTGTTTCCGTCTATAGTTATCACTTAGGTGCTGATCTAAACAAACCATCCGGTATGTCCAGCTAGTCCAGGACACATCCACTTAGCAACAAAAATACGGATAAGGATTTCCTTGAGCTTAAACACCTAGAATTTTTTTTTTTGGTCTAGTAGGAAAATGTTACTTTATTAGTATTTTTATTAAGTATTTTTCAATTATTTCATTTTATTTGCTTTTGTTACATCCAATTATATGTAACATTTTATTTGTATTTTTCCTATAGCATTTATCACGTTTTGTTTTTTATAATTTCTACTTTATTAATTGCTCTTTTGGGGGGGGTACATACTTTTTTTTCTTTATCAACTAAACAGTGTGAGGACAAAGTCTGTATATCGGACATTTTAAATATCCTACATGTTTTATATATAAGAGACAGTTCTTTGTTGATGAAAAGGAGGAAACGTGGTTTTTAAGATAAAAAAAAAAGTTTCCTCTCATTAATGTTAGGAATAGATAAAAGCTTGCTGAGTTTATTGAGGCAAGGATTTTCTTTACTTATAAAGGAATGTTTTAATCCATTATTGACCTTTCACAATAGGATTAAATTTTTATGACACTGCAAGAGCTAATTGTGCACCCATAAGCCATGTGTTTAAATCGATAATAGTTTATTAAGAATTTTGTTCTAATGGCAGATTAGTTCGAGTAGCAAATTTAGCTGAGGAGAAGCTCAACAAAGATCATACACACAGAATTTATGTGATAACTTTCAGTATATGCAGGGAGTGACCATGTCTCACATATTCAAAAGGCGTATATAACAATGTTGAGCAAGGGTCCTTTATCCAAATATTTACAAAAGCCTTAATCTGTAGCTATTAGCAACAGTTTTTTTAAAGATTTTATTGTTAAGTAATCTCTATACCCAACATGGGTCTTGAACTCACAGTTCTGAAATTAAGAGTTGTACGCTCTACCGACTGAGCAAGCCAGGCGTGCCCCACCATTAGCAACAATTTTTAACTGGATTTTATTACCCAAGCCGTAAATATTTGTCATGATTCAACAGGACAGGGAAATTAGGACTACAAAAATATATCTGTATGTGTGACAGAATTTTTCATACTTCATCTAACCAGACTTTACAGTGCATCTTCTGTGTTAGTGACCACTGCTATGAGCACTATCAGTGTACTGCCAAATTTTGACTGATGTATAAAATTCATTTGTGCAATAACTAAGCATGCATATCGTATAGTGGTGCCATGTGGAGTGGGGTACAACTTGCTCTAAGAGGTTAGAAGCAAATGTAATGTCAAACCAGTCACAGAAAGAGTGTGTATGTACTAGAAAAGTACATGAATTTGGGAGCACTTGGATGGCTCATTTGGTTAAGCGTCTGCCTTCGGCTCAAGTCATGATCCCAGGGTCCTGGGATCGAGCTCCACGTGGGGCTCCCTGCTCAGTGGGGAGTCTGCCTCTCCCTCTCCCTTTGCCCCTCACCCCTGTTCATGCTCTCTGTCTCGAATAAATAAAATCGTAAAAAAGAAAAATACATGAATTTTGCCTCATGAATGTGCAAGGGAATGTGTTCAGGGCCTTAAATAGCCCTGCATAAAATGCAACAGGGTTCTGAAGAGTGACTAGAAGGAAAAACCAAAAGAACCACAGATAGATAAAACACTGTAAAATACAATGTATTGTAATTATGGTTGACTTTTATGGTGTCTTGAATTTAATCCCTTCAGTGTACCTTGGTCAAGTGGAAAAGATGGGCAAAACAGAAAGTGTGACGTAAGACAATGCCATAATAGTAATATGTAGAGTGTTATGGGAATATAAATGAGGAAGGCTGTGTGCTGTCAAAATTGGTCTTTTTGAAAGAGGGGAGACAAAGAACAATTAACTTGCTGTTTTTCTGGAGATATCTTCATTACCATCTCCAGATAGTCAGTAAAGAATTAGCATTGGGGCGCCTGGATGGCTCAGTCGATTAACCACCTGCCTTTGGCTCAGGTCATGATCCCAGGGTTCTGGGATCGAGCCTGCATCTGGCTCCCTGCTTACCGGGGAGCCTGCTTCTCCCTCTGCCTGCAGCTCCCCATGCGTGTACTGCTGTGCTTTCTCTCTCTGTGTCAAATAAAGAAATTAAATATTTTAAAATAAATAAATAAATAAATAAGAATTAGCATTAAAGTTGCATGATAATCCCATTCTGTAGATCATTTTTTTCAATGCCTACTACCTTCCAGGCTCTCATACAGTTTACTTTCATTTTATTAGCTAATCTTATTTAATATGCTCAGTTACTCAGTAAAATTGGCATTAGGTTTAATATTAGAGTTTTATGGATTAGAAGTTGAAATTGAGAAGTGAAATTATTTGTCCAAGTCACAAAGTTTATAATTGGCAGAACTGAAATTCAAATCTGGTCAGTTTACACTCAAGTCTTAGACTCTGTCCACTAAACTCTACTCCCCTCCTGAGTATATTATATTAATTATACACACACATACACACTAATATTCAGTACCTACAATGCTCAAGCGCTGGCCTAGGTACCTTTCATACATTATCTCATTTAATACCCGCAGTGGCCCTTGGGAGGGGGGTATTTTATGTTTTATAAATGAGGAAACTGAGGCGCAGAGGTTAATTATGTGCTTAAACCTCCCAAAAGGCAAATTTAATATCAAGACTTGAACGGAGAGTGTTTGACTTTAAAGTTTGTTGCTCTGCTTTTATACTTTAATGATTTTACAAAAATGATCCGAAGGGCATCGATGTAGGTTAATCCAAATGCATTATAGGGTGTGAGCTGTGGATCGAAGACAATTCCATACCGATACTCCATTTTTTTTCAGCATTTATTGAATAGTGACTTCCCCCATTGTTGTCTTGTTTCTACTGTTGAATCTGTTTCTGAAATTACTTTTCTAATCCATTTTTATTAACTGACAGCATATGTTTAAAAGTTAACTTTAATATTATTTACTATAGAACACATGCTTATTATAAGAAGGTCAAACATTATAGGAACAGTTAACTTCAAAAATAGAAACCCCTGTATTCCAATGCAGATATAACAGCCATTAGCAAATTGGCATATTTTCTTGCTCCCTTTATAGACATACTAAAATTATATATAATCTTTTAAATATAAAACTGAGAACTTGCTTTTGGTACTCAGCAACTCTGATACCCTTAGTTTGGCCCTTAGTTTTATAGTGTATGAATCATTTTATGGAATTTTTAAAAATATGGTAGGGTTCATTTTTTTCCCCAAAAAAACCTAGCCTCTGCTTTACTATTTCAGCAGGAGACTAAGAAGCAATATAAATTATTCCTAACCAGCCTGTTTCTTCTTTTTTTGTTTGTTTTGTTTTTGTAATTTCTTTTTTTATAATAATTTTTTATTATGTTATGTTAGTCACCATACAGTACATCCCTAGTTTTTTATGTAAAGTTCCATGATTCATTACCAGCCTGTTTCTTCTTCTTTTTTTCTTTTTTAAAGATTTTATTTATTTATTTGATGGAGGAGAGACAGCCAGCGAGAGAGGGAACACAAGCAGGGGGAGTGGGAGAGGAAGAAGCAGGCTCCTAGCGGAGAAGCCTGGATGTGGGACTCGAGCCCGGAAAGCCGGGATCACGCCCTGAGCCGAAGGCAGACGCTTAACGACTGCGCCACCCAGGCACTCCCAGCCTGTTTCTTCTTAAGCAAATTGCCTTTCTCATTGCTTCTGTTTCAATGGAAAAGAAATTAAATAAAGTCCTGTCTTTCTATTTTTTCTAATCCTAATCCTAATCAAGACTTTTCTACTGTTAGCCAGCAGTCCTCTCTGCTTATATGCAAGCAGAAGGGTCTGAAACAGATTGGAACGTTGTTTCACATAAAGCAATACTTTATTAGGGGAGGGAAAAGTACTAAAAGTGGAAATGACTTATAACAACAGAGATACGACATAGAAAGTAAACATAAATCTCAAATACCAGAAGGAAAAGAAAAATATGGAATTTGAAGTAATTTTTCAGATACAGTGTCTCCCAGGTTTTAGATTAGTTATATAAAGGATTTTAAATACACATACTATATGGCACTTTCCACAGGGAAGTTTGCTGGTAGCTATCTTCCTTACAAAAACATTTAAAAATGCAAACCTAAGTTGTTTAAAACTTCTTTTTTTCAATATTTTATTTATTTATTTGACAGAGCATGAGCGAGAGAGCACAAACAGGGAGAAGGGGGAGGCAGAGGGAGAAACAGACTCCCCGCTGAGCAGAGAGCCTGATGGGGGACTTGATCCCAGGACCCTAGGATCATGACCTGAGCTGAAGGCAAACGCTTAACCGACTGAGCCATCCAGGCGCCCCTAAAACCTGTTTTTATAAAAAGTTGAAAAGCTTACATATTCTTTTCTAGTTTGAGGAAACATTCCAAAGAAAATCACTTTTTTAAATTCACTTAAAAAATATTTACTTTATAAATGACCCACAACTAGTTTTACCATGTAAGATTAGTAGTTAAAGAAGACTGTGAAGGAGAAATTATATAGTAAACAATCCAAAGACGCAAATTATTTCAATCTAGTTTTTTGTTCTATGCTTGTATATATAAAAGTGTGAAAGCTAATACTTTTGTATGAAAATAATAGATATCTATGTTAGAATTTGATTAAAGCCTAAAAATTGCATCTTTTCTTGCCAGTTTGCATAAATTTATTATAAAAGGCCATAATTTAAAAATTTTGAAGTTTTAACTGCTGGACACAAATTCAGAGCTACCTTATTTCTGGCTTATTTGGACTCATTCCTCTGTTGCTCAGAGGTTCCAAAAGGAACTTAAGTTCTCTTTCTCATTCCAATAGTAATTTGAGATCCTTGAAAAAGATAGATCAACTACTTTTATTGACTTGGAAAGGCCTTAGGTTGAAATGGAGAAGGGAAGATAGGTAATGAAATGAATTCAGAATCTTAGAGCCAATATAAACTACAATTGTTGTTTTTTAACCAAAAAATAACTGAAATCACATCTTATAAATGCATGTACTGCTTCTGAGGACGTGCTTGGGTTCTTTATTGGAAATTTTTTTGTCCTGGTGACTGGCAAGAACGAATGAGCTAACTTCACAGGGTTAAATGATAGGGCAATAATGGGAAAATAAGTATGACTTTGGAAATGATGGTACAGCAAATCCGAAGAATTATAACTCAAATTTGTATTAGATCTGAGATTCAGGTGATCATCATGTAATTCCTCACTGATACAATGTCACAAATCACTCCTCCCATTTCTTCACACAAAGAAAATATAAAGAGACATGGATTTCCTGCTTTTAAAGAGAAAAAAATAGGGGTGCCTGGGTGGCTCAGTCAGTTGAGTGTCTGCCTTTGGTTCAGGTCATGATCCCAGGGTCCTGGGATCAAGCCCCACATCGGGCTCCCTGCTCAGCAGGGGAGTCTGCTTCTCCTTCTGCCTGCTGCTCCCCCTGCTGTTCTCTCTTTCTCTCTCTCTCTCTGATAAATAAGTAAATAAAATCTTTTAAAAAATACACACACGATATTCCATAACTGGAAGCTTGTATCTCCCACTCCCCTTCACCCATTTTGTCTATCCTCCCATCCCCTTCTCCTCTGGCAACCATCAGTATTTTGTTCTCAGTATTTATAGGTCTGATTCTGCTTTTTGTTTATTTATTCATTGGTTTTGTTTTAGAATCCACATATAAGTGGAATCATATCCTATTTGTTTTTCTCTGTCTGACTTACTTCACTTAACATAATACCCTCTAGGTCCATCTATGTTGTCCCAAATGGCAAGATCTCATTCTTTTTTGTCTGTGGCTGAATTATATTCCAATATATATAATGTGTGCGTGGGTGTGTGTGTGGGTGTGTGTGTATAATATATATATTATGATATCACATTTTCTTTATTCATCTGTCAGTTGACATTTGGGTTGCTTCCATTTTCTATTGTAAATAATGCGCTAAACATGGGGGTGCATATATCTTTTCAAATTAGTGTTTCTCATGTTTTAGTTTTCTTTGGGTAAATGCTCAACATGGGGTGCTAAACATGAGGGTGCATATATCTTTTCAAATTAGTGTTTCTCATGTTTTAGTTTTCTTTGGGTAAATGCTCAGTAGTGGAATTATTGGATCATATGGTATTTCTATTTTTAACTTTTTGATGAACGTCCATACTATTTTCCACAGTAGCTGTGCTAATTCACATTACCTCCAGGAGTGCATGAGGATTCCTTTTTCTCCACATCCTCATCAACACTTGTTATTTCTTGTCTTTTTGATTCTAACCATTCTGATGGGTGTAAGGTGTTATGTCATTGTAGTTTTGGTTTGCATTTTCTTGATGATTAGTGATGTTGAGCATCTTTTCATAATGTCTTTTGACCATCTGTGTATTTTCTTTGGAAAAATGTCTGTTCAGGGTCTCTGCCTATTTTTAATTGGATTATTTGGGGGGGTTGGTTTTAGTTCTTTGTATATTTCAGATATTAACCAGTTATCAAATATATCAATTGAAAATATCTCCTCCCATTCAGTAGGTTGTCTTTTCATTTTGTTGATTGTTTCCTTCACTATGCAAAACCTTTTTATTTTGGTGTAATCTCAATAGTTTGTTTTTGCTTTTGTTTCCCTTGCCCTAGGAGACATAGCTAGAAAAATGTTGCTATGGTTGATGTCAAAGAAATTACTGCTCATGTTCTCTTCTAGGAGTTTTATAGTTTCAGGTCTCACGCTTAGGTCTTTAATCCAAAATAAAATACAGATTATTGGGATTTATGCTCTGCTTTCTGTACTACCGGTTTAGATACTGATTGGCTAGAAAGATGTTGATGCTAATGCTAACAATGAAAACAGTGCACACAGGAGAGGATTAAGGATAATGAAGATTAGTTCACGGTTGGATATGGTGATTTTGAAGGGCTGGGACAGTACCTAAGTGGAAGGAATTGGGACCTACAAGAGCCACTAGTTATAGACAGCTGTGTTAAATTTAGGGATCTAGCATTGAAAGTTGCTAGGGACTAGAAGATAAAGTGAGAAGAAAGTGCTAAAACCGGAGCCTTGGGGAGCAGCTACATTGTAGATATAGGAGGAAAAACAAGGCATTAGAAAATAAAGGGACAGAAAGGAGGAATAAAATAATAGTTGATGGAGTGCACTGTCAGATGTTGGAATGGGCAAGAGTGAGGACTGAGAAGTTTGGATTGGGTGAGTGAGAAAACATTAGTGACTCTTTAGAAGGCAGTTTTATTCAGAAGAGGTTTAGGAGCAAAAGGAGAAAATAAAGACAGCTAGCGTAAACTTTTTTCTTTCTTTCTTTCTTTCTCTCTTTCTTTCTTTCTTTTCTTTTCTTTTTTTTTTCCCCCAAAATGTGGTAAAGAGAGGAAGGAACTAAGTCGGGCTCAGTAAGATGAAAGCATGGCTTTTTCAGTTTGGGTAAACTTGGTACTATTTTAGGCCAGTATTTCTATGGAGTACTTGGGTCTTGTGAGTCTCCTGTCTCTTTTGCTGTTCATTCTCTTCTCCCCAGCCCTTTAATAGTAGAATGTCCTCTTCTTCATCTATACTCCCTCCCTTGGTGATCGTGCTGGAAGTCTTCCATGTGCCCCTCTAGGTTCACTCTTCCTTCTCTACCTGCTTTCTTTTCCAGGAGGCTGACCTGCACGAATTGCATCAACAAGCTTCTTTGCCCTTTGGCTTTTGTTGAGTTTGGCCAATGTAGAGTCCCAACAGGACACTGGAGGGAAGGGAGGAAGAAAGTGAAATTGAGCATTTATCCCCTTGGCTCCAAACTAGCTGAATTGACTGAAGGTCACTGCTCCTCTTGAGTCAGTCCTCTAAGGACTCCCCTGGGTCTGGTAACCAACCACTTCCTCTCCTGGTCCCTTTAGGCCTAGGTGTGTAAACAGGATATCACACTCTGTTTTCCCTTGTAATTTCCCTGACATGTTGTCCATACCTTTATAAATTGTCTCTTTATTAATCCTGTGCCATTCGTTTGCTGCTGGGGCCCTGACTGATACAGTGATCTTTTCCAGTCTTGTGGCTTTAAATGTCAGCCACACGCCATTTGCTCCCAAATTCATAGCTCTGGTTAAGACCTGTCTGCTGAACTGCAGACTCATGCATCTAGCTGCTAGCTACATTTGGTTGTTGAACATAGGTCTCAACTTCACTGATCTTTCTCCCTAAACCTGTTGATGGCAACTGTGTCCTTCTGGTTATTGAGGGCAAAAATCTCAAAATCATCCTCATCCTCAGTTTCTCCCTTTTTCTCGCACCCCCTCCCCATTCCTAATGTGTCAGAATATCTGGGTAGGTCTACTTTTAGTAGAGAATCTCACCGCTTCTCACCACCTCCACTCCTTCCACCCTGGTCTCACTACTGTAATCTTAAACTTCTAATAATTGGTCTTCCTACTTTTTACCTTTGCTCTCTTTCACTCTGTTTTCCATATAGTGGCGAGAATGATTAAAATACAAGTTAGATCATGTCAGTCCTCTGCTTAAAACCACTCTATGTCTTACCACTTCAGAATAAAAGCCAGAAGTCCTTGCGATGACCTCAAAGTCCCAACATCATCTTCCTCCTACCCCCATTATCTCTGTGACCGCATTGTCTACTCTTTCTTCCTTGATTACCCTGTGCTAGGCACACTGGCTTTCCTTACTGCTTTAGCACTCTTCTCCCTGTCTGCATCGCTTCTCTCAGATATCCGCATGTCTGACTCCCCCACCTCCTAATTTAAGTCTTTGTTCAAACTTCTTAATGAGGCTTACCCTAACCACCTTATTTATTTATTTATTTATTTATTTATTTATTTATTTATTAAAGATTTTATATATTTATTCGACAGAGCTAGAGACAGCCAGCGAGAGAGGGAACACAAGCAGGGGGAGTGGGAGAGGAAGAAGCAGGCTCATAGCGGAAGAGCCTGATGTGGGGCTCGATCCCATAACGCCGGGATCACGCCCTGAGCCGAAGGCAGACGCCCTGAGCCGAAGGCAGACGCTTAACCGCTGTGCCACCCAGGCGCCCCTAACCACCTTATTTAAAATTGCAAATTGACCCCCCTTACGCCACTCCTGATCTGCCTTCCCCTACTGTTCTTTTTCCAACACTTAACATCTTATAACCTATTCTGTAATTTACTCCTTTTTTCTTATCTTTTAATTATCATGCAGTAAAATTGCCTTTTTCCCCTCTGATGGTGTACAGTTCTGTTTTAACACGTGTAAATTATTGTTACCATCACCACAATCCTGATACAGGACAGTTCCATGCTCCAAAGAATGAATCCTGTCTTTTCCATTCCTAACCTTGGCAACCACTGATCTGCTCTTAATCATATATTTTTGTCTTTTCCATAATGGGATCATGTAGTATGTAACCTTTCACCACTGGCTTTACTCAGCATAATGCCTTTGAGATTTCACTAAATTGCTCAGTGTATCAGTAGTTCATTACTTCTTATCACCAAGCAGTATTCTATTCTGTGGCTGTGCTACAATTTATTCAGTCACCCATTGAAGGAAATTTGGGTTGTTTCCAGTTTGGGCACTTAACAAATAGAGCTGCTTAAAAACATTTGCATATAGGCTTTTATATGACCATAGGTTTTGTTTCTCCAGAGTATAATTTACTTACTAATTACATTTATCTCTTTTTTTTTTTTGCATGCTTTGTTTATGGATTTATTATTCTAAGTTCCTTAAACAGTTCCTGGCACATACCAGGAGCTCAATAAATTAGTGAATATGCAATGTTACTTTAAAATGGAAAGGTATGGGGTGCCTGGCTGGCTGGGCACCCTACTTGGTTTCCACTTGGGTTGTGATCTTGGAATCAAGCCCCGCCTCAGGCTCCCCGCTTGGCACAGGGTCGGCTTGAGACTCTCCCTCTGCTCCTCCCCTCCAAGCACGTGTATGCGCACGCTGTCTCTCTCTCAAATAAATCAATCAATCTTAAAAAAAAAAAAAAAGGAAAGGTATAGTGAAACCATAATCATTCTGAATACATTCAGGGTTTACATCGACAGTCCCTAGACTGTGCAGTCTACTCAAACCCCAAATGACAGGATATTTGAGCTGAAAGACACCTGCAAGTTAAGAATGTAAAAGGCTCTTTACTGAAAGTAAAGTAATTCCTCCCTAATGTTTCTGGTGGCCATCTATCAGATCCCTGATTTGGAGGAGCAGTTTGGAATGAGGTTGAGGAGAAACCTCTTGGGAGAATACTTTAACAGTGATGTCACCATAACTCATTTGTGAGTGAAATGACAAGCCAGCTCTTCCACACTCAGGATAAACCAGAGACAAATTTGTTTGCAAAAGCTGGGGAAAATAATGGTACCATTCTCCCCACATTGTCTGATCCATTAGTTTCATTCAAACTCATAGTATAGGTCACCAGATTAGGTAAGAAAAAGTTAAGTGTTAGAGATAAAGAAGAAAATAATGATTATATGGAGGTTGATATTTGGAAAGGAAGGAGATTGATTTACTGGAATACCTGTGTTTACAGCCGTAACTTACGTTTGCACTATGAAGTATCTTTTAAAAGCCACGTAAAAAGGCATTCAGCTCAAAATCAGATGCTGCTTAATACCCCAAACCAGGATCACAGTGTACCTCATTAAAATATATGGACCTCTTGTAAACCTGCTCATTAGAGCGTGGAATTCAGTAAGAATCAGTTGGATCTTGAATCCCATCCAGTGCATTATAGTTTTTGAAGGCTCAAGGAGATTTCAGTTTAAGGTGGTTCCATGTTTAAAATTTGAGCAAGATTTCAGAATAAGTTTTCTTCATTTCTTAAGTTTTTTTTTTGTATAAGTTATATGGACTCATAAGAATTTCAAATATACAGAACTATATAAAGAAAAGAAAGCAATCCTACATCTGCATATAAGCACTATTGATATTTTGATGAAAATCCTTCTAGACATCTTTCCAGGTGTGGGAACAGTACATGTGTGTGTGTTTGTCACTCTCACGAAAAGGGGTTATAGTGATGCTCTTAGGGTGAAGAGAAGCCTCTTTTCATTTTCAGTAAGAGTGATCAGTACATAGAAGAAATTAACTTCATCTAAACACCTAAAACATCAATGTTTCATTAAACATTTTGAGGATAATCTTCAACTATCAGGAAAAATGAAATAATTCTGAAATATATTGTGGGTTCTGAGTCGACCTGAATGCCGTGCAGGGGTGTAGAGTCTTTGCTTATCCAGCCAGGTATCCAGGTGAGAGTACTGTGGTAACTGGAGAGGTCTAATTATAGGACTAAAACAGAACACTGTTAACTCTCCACCTCTCCCAGATCCAGGTAAATTAGAAACAGATGTCTATTCACAGGTCTTCAGCCATTATGGATGGCCAGTGAGATTGGGGTATGGGCGTTGTCATCAATTCAAGTGAAATCACTGCTCTTTCATAAGGCCATGAAATAGGCTGTAGGTATATGTCTGTCTTAATTAAATGTATGTGCAGTCACTGAGTGACTGAATGAACTTCTGAGTAGATCATGAAAGGTCCTTTTACACCCCTATAATATTCAAGAGTAGTCATTTAGAATGCCTTTAATTTCCTCTGATTGATAGCCCAATAGTTGGTATACTGCCTTGAATGTTCAAAAAGCAAGTCTCTGCCATTGGCCGTGACTGGAAACTTAGGAATTTCTGAAGTTCTTGTGATCTAATCCTCTCTTGAAAGCACAAAAAGCTAAAGCGTGTATTGAAATGCCTGAGTCAGCTGCTCAAGGGATATACTGGCTGCACCCCTGCTTATTTTTCTAGGATGAAAAAATCTCCTTAGTGACCTGAGGCAGCTAGCTTTTACCTTCTCCACCTAGAAATGCATGTATTATAACTGTGCATAGAAAGCACATACGCACGTATACAAACACACAAAAACTATATCTAAACTCTGACATTATTATATTTTCTAGGATTATGCTTAATTTCAGCAGATTTTATTTAAAAACGTAAAATAATTTCACCTAGTTTCTACTGATTGCTCTTACAGTTTTTTAACTTTGCTAACTGTTTAGTTTAGGGAAGGAAAAGAAAGGCACGTTGGACACCTGGCTGGCTTAGTCGGAAGAGCTTGCAACTCTTGATCTTGGGGTCGTGAGTTCAATCCCCACGTTGGGTGTAGAGATTACTTAAATAAATAAAAACTTAAAAGAAAAGAAAGGCACATACTATTTTACTGAAACTTTTACTTGTTTAGTGTTACTTCCATTTTATAGATGAGAACCTCAGAATAGTCAAGTAACTGTGAGGTAGAAAACACAGTTGGTTTTTGAGCCAAGTCCATCTGAGTCCAAAGGACTCTCTGTAACCTCATCATGCTGTAGAATGAGCTGCAGAATGCTGGGCTTACGAAAAACTATTATCAGTATTATTAAGTAAAAAAAGCAAGGTTCAGAGCAGTAAGCATTATATACTACCATTATGTGAAGCGTACGTATGTATACATATGTACATGTGTGTGTTTATTTTTACATATGCTTAGCATATCTAGCACATGTCTGAAAGACCATATAATGGTTACCTCCAGGGATGGGAATTGGGCTGTTAGAAATCTAAGTGTTTTATTATAAAATCTTTTAGGGTGGCTCAGTTGGTTAAACATCATGACCTGAGTTGAAGTCAAGAGTCAGCCAATTAATTGACTGAGCCACCCAGGCACCCGAGCTGGTAAAGCTTCCAATGCTGTAGAATATTAATACTATTATAATATTGATAACGATCATATCTTTCTAGTTTTTCAGTTCCCATGATACTACTCTAATGACCTACCACATTAGAGTTTGAGAGGGAAGTGGAATACTGACATAATATATCATGATAGCAGAGGTAATGATGACTACATTCTGCATTCATTCAACTATTTACATTTTTAATGGCACTTGAAATTTTAATAATCCTCGGTTTATCTGTTTTTTGAAACAAGAGCACCATGCCTCAAATGACAGCAGTTTCCAGTCATGACTGAGGTCAAAGAAGTACTTTACAAGCCTTAAAATTGAACTTAAAAAGAAGAAAATTTGCCAACTACTAAAAGCTATGTTTTGTTTTGTCTTTTAAAGATTTTATTTATTTATTTGACAGAGAGAGAGGCAGTGAGAGAGGGAACACAAGCAGGGGGAATGGGAGAGGGAGAAGCAGGCTTCCCGCCAAGCAGGAAGCCCGATGCGGGGCTCAATCCCAAAACACTGGGATCATGCCCTAAGCCAAAGGCAGGCACTTATCAGCTGAGCCACCCAGGTACCCCATGAGCCACCCAAGCGCCCCCTAAAAGCTATGTTTTAATTTGGGGCTACCATTAATCAAAATACCTTATCTTTTTTTTTTTTTTAAAGATTTTATTTATTTATTTGACAGAGAGAGAGACAGCTAGCAAGAGCAGGAACACAAGCAGGGGGAGTGGGAGAGGAAGAAGCAGGCTCCCAGCAGAGGAGCCTGATGTGGGGCTCGATCCCGGAACCCTGGGATCACGCCCTGAGCCGAAGGCAGACGCTTAACGACTGAGCCACCCAGGCGCCCCAAAATACCTTATCTTGAATACACTTTATTTTTGTATTTGTTTTCAAATCTATAATGATCTGTTTATATAGCTGTCTCCCTTACTAGATTGGGCAGGGTCCGTGCTTCTTCATTTATTACTGTATTTTTAGTGGGTAGCTAAAATTCCTGGCAGTTGGTAGGTAGCTAAAAATATTGATAGAGCGGAATTGAATTGAACTAGAGATATTTAGCTTAGTTGGGAGACGAGAGATAAGTAATCTCAGATTTTAGATAATTGAAGTGTTCTCATGTGAAAGAAGTTTTTTCTGTATGGCTTCGGTAGACTGCAAATCAGTGGGTGGAAATTTCAAGAATTTTCTGAATGTTGAGTTGTCTAAAGTTAAGTGGCACTGTCAACTATGAAAATAATTCAAGTATTTAATTGTTCATTTGTTTCTTTGTTTCTTTTTTCCTTTTTTGGCAACATGGGGAATTTTTTTTTTAATTTTAATTTTTTAAAGATTTTTATTTATTTATTTAAGAGAGAGAAAGCATGAACAGGGGAAGGGAAGAGGGAGAAGCAGACTCCCTACTGAGTGCAGAGCCTGATGCAGGGATCCATCCCAGGACCCTGAGATCATGACCTGAGCTGAAGTCAGATGTTTAACCAAATGAGCAACCCAGGTGCACCCATTTCTTTCTTTACTCGTTTCTTCAAACATGTATTGAGCACACACTGTCTTAGGTGTTGGATAGTAAGACTGAATACATTATAATTCCTGCCCTCGAAGAACTCAGACCCAGCAAGTGAGCAGAAATATTAACAAAGGATTATAGCCCAGGGTGCTAGGGGTTGTTACAGAGGTGTAATGGTAATACCTTGGAGAGTTGACAGGAAAGGTTGCTGAGGAGGTGACTCTGAAGTGGAGTTGACCAGGCAGATAGAGAGGAGTCCTAAGCAGAAGGAAAAATACATGCAAAAGCTCAGAAGTTAAACTTTTTAGAATACAGTAGTGGTATCTCATTTGGATTATGTAGCCTTAAAATACCCTCCAATCCTAAGATTCTGTGTTCTGGCTCTTTAACTTAGTGTCTTTTTTCACTTCCTGGCAGATATTACATGTATATGTGTATTTCAGTTGTCATTTTTCAGGGGAAGCAAAAACAGTAACTGTCTTCTTTGATTTTTGTTCGTAGTCAAGTTCATCCGAGAAGTAACACCATATATCAAGAAGCCATCATTAGTATCAGATCTACCATGGGAAGGTGCATCTCCTCAGTCACCAAGCTTTAGTGGCAGTGAGGACTCTGGTTCTCCAAAACACCAAAACAGCATCAAGGACAGGAAGGTCATCCCTCTCAAAATGTGCTTTGCTGCTAGAAACCTAAGCATGCCGGATCTGGAAAACAGGTGAGCTACAGCTCTGAGGAGAATATCATACTTAAGGCTTTACTAACTTAGAGACATGTTGTAATATTACTTATGCATATTATTAATAATATGACTGTTGACTACGTTATACAAAGGAAAACATCAGCCTGAAATGAGAGAATAATTTTTGGAGTTCCATATTTAAATTGCTTCACACATATATGTGCATATACATATATAGAAAAATTCGGGACAAACACACAAGAAACTTAATAGTGGTTACTCCCAGGGAGTGAAATAAGATTAAAAGGTAGAAGGAGAGAAGGGGCTTCTACTCTTCATTTTATACTTTCCTGGAGTGTTAGTACTTTTCTCACTATGAAATTACTTTATAATTTTAAAAACCTCATTAAAGAAGTCTTAAATAGCCCCTCAGGTGGAAACTCCTGATATCGTAGATAACGTAGAGTCAGAGATCTGATTATAGATATCACTGCATCAGCTAGCAGTGTGACCCTGGCAAGTTGGCGTCTCTTGACTTGAATTTCCTTATTTGTAAAAAGAGAGAGTTGGATTGAATAATGTCCCTCGTAGTTCTATAACCAGTCAGGTTCTGTGACTTTGTCTTCAGTGATTCCATGAGGTGGTACTGGTAAGCCTAGTGTTAGGTTAGACATTAGGCAGAAAAACGGAGAGAGAGAGAGAGACAAACTTTCCCAAAGACCTAGGCAGGGACCAGACTTTTTATAATGTACTTTCACTTTCACGGTCTCTTCTGATCTGAATGCACAGCCAGGTGCCCAGTGAGGATGGGATGGATCACAAGAAGACAGCAAGAAGTTGAGTGACCTTGGACATTTTTTTAAAAAGATTATTTATTTATTTATTTGAGAGAGAGAGAGAAAGTGAGAGAGGGCATAAGTAGGGGGAGGAGCAGAGGGAGAAGCAGACTCCCCGCTGAGCAGGGACCCCAGTGCAGGGGCCTGATCCCAGAACCCCAGGATCATGACTCAAGCCAAAGACAGACGCTTAACCAACTGAGTCACCCAGGCGCCCCAACATTGGGCACTGTAGGCCATAGGGGCATTAAAGATCCTGCTGTGTAATATGTTGTGTGGAATACTAGAGAGAGTTGAGCTCTGCAATCAGATAAACCTTTTTCATGGAAATCAGACAGTCCTAATTAGGGTGACCTGCTGAAAAGAAGGCTCTGAACAAATATTTTCACCTCCATAAACCACTATATCCCCATCTGTTTAAAAAAAAAAGGATAGGGCACCTGGGTGGCTCAGTTGGTTAAGTGTCTGCCTTCAGCTCAGGTCATGACCCTGCGGTCCTGGAATCGAGTGCCGCATCAGGCTCCTTGCTCAGCAGGGAGCCTGCTTCTCCCTCTCCTACCGTTCCCCCTGCTTGTGTTCTCTTGCTCTCTCTCTCTGTCAAATAAATAAAATCTCTTTTAAAAATTAAAATAAAAGGATAATAATACTTAACTCAGTGTGAGGATTAAATGAGCCAATACATATGAAGCCCTTTGCACAGAGCCAGGTTCTTTGCACAGAACATAGTAGGTTCTTAAGAAAGGGTAGCTTAAAGAAGTCTAAACTGCCAACTATGTATACACATTTTGAAAATTATATTCTGATATATTTGTATTTAGTTTGCTTTCTTTTAAAAGTTAAAGATACTACAGAAATTGTTTCAAGTTATATATAGATTTATTTGTGAAAGATTATGTGTATGTTAAATCATATCTAAATACAACACAGCAGGCGCCTGGGTGGCTCAGTTGGTTAGGTGTCTGCCTTCGGCTTAGGTCATGATCCCAGATCCTGGGATGAGTCTTGCATCAGGCTCCTTGCTCAGCAGGGAGCCTGTTTCTCCCTCTGCCTCTCCTCCTGCCCTGGCACCTGCATGCACTTGCTCGCTCTCACAAAAAAAAAATAAAATCTTAAAAAAAAAAAATACAACACAGTTTAGTCTTTAAAAATTGCTCTTTTTTTCATAAAGTAAGAATTTAATTTGTAAAGTAAATAATCACCTCTGCCTCTTGAATCAAAATTAATTTTTTTTTCTTCAAATGAGATACATTTATTTAGAGCCTTTGGTTAATCATGGACTTAAAAAAATTAGTAGGGACCACAAAGAAGGAACTAGAATAGAGAAACAAGGTGATAAAGAACAAACAGCACCTAAATTTGTCAACTGGTTGTCAGACTGAGGAATATTTTCAGGCTGAATCTCTTCATTGTAAATCATTTCTAGGGGCGCCTGGGTGGCACAGTGGGGCGCCTGCGTGGCGCAGTCGTTAAGTGTCTGCCTTCGGCTCAGGGCGTGATCCCAGCGTTATGGGATCGAGCCCCACATCAGGCTCCTCCGCTAAGAGCCTGCTTCTTCCTCTCCCACTCCCCCTGCTTGTGTTCCCTCTCTCACTGGCTGTTTCTGTCAAATAAATAAAATCTTTTAAAAAAAGTAATTTCTGAGAGTGAGAATAGATATCTCTTGCCTTAGTCTGTTGTGGCTGCTATAACAAAATACCATAGACTGGGTGGCTTATAAACAAACAGAAAGTTATTTTTCATAGTTCTGGCAGAGGATAGGAAGTCCAAGATAAGATACCAGCAGAATCAGTGTCTGGTGAGGGCTGGCTTCCTGATTCATAGATGGCTGTCTTCTTGCTGTGTCCTCACATGGCAGAAGAATCTAAAAAGCTCTCTGGGGTCTCTTTTATAAGAGCACTTACCTCATTCATGAGGTCTCTGCCCTCATGATCTTATCACCTCCCAAAGACCCCATCTTCTAATATCACAGTGAGCGTTAGGCTTTTAACGCCTATAGTACTGCTGATATAGCTGGGTATTAGAGAAAAAGGCAAAGTATTATGAAGTTTCTACAGAAATCTGGGGTTGTGGAAGTAGAGGGGAAAAAAGGAGGAAGGTGATGTGACTTGGTTATATTATTGAAGGTTGTGCTGCTTTGTCTTCTACTTAGACATCTTTTAGAGCTCAGTAACCTTGGTCTTCATTAAAATTTGGGGCCGCATTCTCTGTAGCATTCATGCTAAATGCTAGAGACATCTGGTGCATGATCAGGTTTGAAATAGGTCCAGAACCAATTGGAGAGGGCAGTTTAGGCTACAAGATTTGTATCACACCTTTCTCTTCAGTAAGACGGTCAGTCTCCTGGAGCCACGGTATACTATACGAGGAAAAGTCTTAGAAGATTCAGACTATTGCAGATTCTCAGTCTTAATACTGCAAAGTAATTTGTTTCTCATTTTTCTTGAAATACTAAAATTTGTAGATAATTTGCTTTTTCTAAAGTATAAATTGGAAGAGATTCAAGGTTATTTCTATATCACTCTTACTTGCATTCCAGTGTGTTTTTTGGAGAAAAAGAGAAGCAGTAGAATTACTAGTAGCTGGCAAAATTATGCATAACTTCAGTTATGTCCACAGGAATGTGAACATCTAGATGTCTTAGCAGAAAAAATGTTCAGAACCCATTACCTAATTAGATAGTAGTTAGGATGATGGGCTTTGTAACTTTGGCCAAGCTATTTGTTTTCTGTAAGCCTTGGTTTCCTGCTGTATAAAATGGAAGCTTATGTGCACATTAAATAAGAGGATGATTGTAAAATTGGCATAGTAAGCTTTCAGTATACTGTTATTATAGGTGCCAGTTGTGTTCTGTGACCTTAAATAAATCCCTTAATTTCTCTGACTGTAAAATGGACATAATAGTGCTTGCTCAACTAGAGTCTCTTAGAACTACTTCAAGGATAAATAAGATAATATCTATAAAATCACTTGGAGCTCTTTGATCCTTAAATTTATCTCAGCTCTGTCTCAGGAGGATGTCATGACAAGTAACACAGCTGCAACATTTAAAGCCATGGAAAAAAACAGTCCATTGTAGGAACAGTAAAAATAAGTTTTGTTAGGACATCTGTGAGCAAAACATTTATCAAGTTGCAGTTTTATATAACTGACCATATTTCTATTTGAAAATTTTAATCTTCAACATAGTCTCTTGTAAAACCCAGAGCAAGAAATAGGCCTAGATGTTCCCTAATGTGGAAAATACTTACTCTGTTCTTTAAGCCCTTGATAGGCATGTGGTTTCCCAACATTCTTTACTTTTTTCCTAATATTTTATGGTGAAAAATCTTCCAACGTAAAGCAGGGTCAAAAGAATTCTTTGTCCGGTACTCATTTTCCCACCACCTAGATTGTATTATGAATATTTTACTATAGTTGCTTTAGCACTGATTGGCCCATCTATCAATCCATCATTGCATTTCAATTTTTCTTGATACTTTTCACAGTGAATTGCAGACATTAATCTATTTCCCTCTAAATACTTAAGCATGCATATAAATAAGTAGACTTCAGTATTGCAATGTAGTTTTTTTCTTTTGAGAAAATATTTACATATAATAAAATGCACAAATCATGAACTTTGACAGATGCATACAATTATGTAACCCGAGCCTATCAAGATGTAGTATATTACCATCACCCTAGAAAGTTTTCTTGTGCCCTTTCTCAGTCAATTCCCTCTCCCACCTTCAAAGGCTACTACTCCTCTGACTTTCTACTATAGATTAGTTTTAACTATTCTGAAACTTCGTATAAATGCAATCGTATATACTCTTTTGTGGTAGAATTCTTTTATTCATCATAAGGTTTTTGAAATTCGTTTATCTTGTTGCATATATCCATAGTTGTTTTTTTTCTCTCGCTGAATGATATCGTGTTATATGAATATATCACAGTTCCGTTACCTGCTTTCCCGTTGATGGGAGCTATTCCCAGTTTAGAGCTAATATTAATAAAGTTACTATGAATATTTTTTTTACAACCCTTTGTAGGCATACATTTTCATTTTTCCCTGGTAAATTTTTAGGTGTGGAATTGCTGGGTCAAGTAGTTTAGTTTTCTGGGACACCTGGGTGGCACAGTGGGTTAAGTGTCCAACTCTTGATTTCAGCCCAGGTCATGATCTCAGGGTCATGGGAATGAGCCCTTTTTCAGGCTCCTTGCTCAGCAGAAGCCTGTTGGAGATTCTCTCTTTCCCCCTCCCCTGATCCCGGCTCTCTTTCAAATAAATAAATAAATATTTTTCTAAAAAGTTTCGTTTTCTAAATGCTAGTCTTTTTTCCAAAGTGATTGTGCCATTTAAATGACTACTGTTATTAATAAATTCAGCACACCAGCAGTGTGTGAGAGATGGCATTGTGCTACACCCTCACCAACGTTGGTCATGTCAGTCTTTTTAATATTAACTATTCCAGTGGTGTGTAGTAGAATCTCTTTCTGAATCATCCTTCATCTCAGTATAAAGGTTTCACTTTCTAAACCAAAAGTTTACTTGACATGAGAGGGAAACCATCTTTTTTCCTGTTTTACTATTTAGATTTAGTTTCAGTGTCTAGAGCTGAAAAAAAGCGCTGACCATCAGTATGAGTAATTAAGGAGGAAGAAGAAGTTTGTTCTCTTCCTCCAGCTTGAGTTCTCTAGACCTCACTGGGTGCTTCTGATAGCTCTAAGCAGCTCATTGTGGGAAGTGAAAGCTAAGTAAATAATGATGAAGTCCAGGGAACATGAGCCCGTTCCTTCCCAAACAGCACTGTGGGCATTGTGGAGTTTAGTAATGACAACGTGTTCTTATATGCTGCTTTCCAGAAATATTAGCCGTTAGCTTGAACTGGTTCATGAAATCTTGGTCATCTTCACATTGGCTATTTCCCATGTAAAAGATAAATTTTGGCTTTATGGCATGTAAAACAGTATGATTATTAAATTAGATATATAAGTCATGTCAAAGACTACTAAAAGAAGAAATAAATAGGCTAGACTTACAGAATCCTGTGTTCTGGTGTACCTAAACATTGATTTGATTCATCTGATCAAAATGTACTTGCATTTCTCAGGAAATCCTCAGTGGTTTGATTAGAGGCCAAAACTCTTCACACTGTAGCTATCTCCTCCTCTCTCCTGTGAGCCCAAACAATTACTGGCAGACTGCCTTCAAATTTTTATTAGAAGAGTTCATTTGAATTTTTCTTTCAGAACAGCAGTAGACTTTCTGAAATACTTTGTCCCATTTATCAAAGTTTTGGGGCTCCTTCTCCAAAGGCAAAGTCTTCTGGATCCTAGAATCATCAGTCCTGTTTTGGTGTTTCTTTTCAGTTTCTTGTAAGTTAGTTTTCTATTTCACAATTCCTTCTTAAGAAACACTTACAATTCTCTTTCCATGAAAAATTGGTACTCCTGCCTTGTGAACTAATTTACTGTCAGTTTTCATCTTTTTCCAGCTTAGTGGTCCCAGTATCTTACCCTGTTTAATCAGGTTTAGTTTTATTTTGTAACAGATTTATTTTCCATTCTTCTAGTTATTAATAACTAAGATCCTTGACATCAGGATTTTCAGAGTTTAGACTGTGTCAGAGGAGTCTGAGAGACTGTCCCAGAAACAGTATGAAGTGTAAAGGCTTTTTCAGAAGGTGGAACGTTTTGTGCCTAGGGAAGGATGAACAGATCCCTATCTTTAGTACTAAGTAGGTCAGTAGGAGGAGTGAAAAAAATTTCTCATCATGGTTTTGTGACTGAACTTTTTAGCATTTGTTTAAAGGATGTTAAGCTGGTTACAGTGCCAAAGCAACCAGGTGGAAATAAATAGCCCCAAACAACTAGCCTGACAGAGGGGCTGAATTAGGGATACCACTGGCTGTTCTACTCAGTTTAGTGGGATGAGGGAGGATATGAATCTTTTGCTGGGTTGAGGGTGGGGCAGTCACTGGCTGCCGGGTGTGGGGAATGCTGGAACAGACTTGCAGCCAGCTTCTTTATTTTAGCTGTGTGCTTTACTCCCACTCCCAGAGGTAACTGGAGCCTCTAATTCCCCATCCTCTTCAGGATTCTGCAACATGGATTGACTGGGATTTTACTCCCCACTTTTCTTATGCCTGCTAAGTCATTTAACTCCTCTGCTTGCCACCTTCCAAAATTTTGTTGTAGTTGCTTTTGTCCTGTTCTCTCTTGTAGGATTATACTTTTTGAAAGTCCTCTTTAGGGGCACCTGGCTGCTGGCTCAGTAGGTAGAGCATGTGACTCTTGATCTTGGGGTCGTAAGTTTGAGCCTCACATTGGGGGTAAAGATTACTTAAAATCAGATCAGTGAAGGGATCCCTGGGTGGCTCAGTCAGTTAATCGTCTGCCTTTGGCTCAGGTCATGGTGCCAGGGTCCTGGGATTGAGCCCCACATGGAGCCCAAGTCCAGCTCCATGCTCAGTGGGGAGTCTGTTTCTCCCTCTGCCTGCCGCCCCTCACTGCTTGTGCGCTCTCTCTCTCTCTCTGACAAATAAATAAATAAACAAACAAACAAATAAATAAATAAATAAATAAAATGTTTTAAAAAATTGTCAATCAACCAATCCCCTTTAAAGTTTGCTGATGACTTCTTAGACACAACACAAAAGCACAATACCTAAAAGAAAAAAATGATTAAAAAAATAGTTAAACTTCACGAAAATTAAAAACTTCTGCTCTGTAAAAGACACTGTATAATAGGGTCTCCAGGAAAACAGAACCAGTAGGATAGATGGATGGATAGATGGATGAATGGATGGATGGAAGGGTATATGGATAGAAAGATAGATTATAGGAATTGGCGTAAGCCATTATGAAGGTCAATGCCATGATCTGCTGTCTGTAAACTGGAGAACCAGGAAAGCCAGTGGTATAATACAGTCTGAGTTCAAAGGCCCAAGAACCAAGAGTGCAAGTGTGCAACAGCAGGAGAAGATGGATGGCCCAACTCAAGCAAAGAGCAGATTCACCTTTCTTCCACCTTTTTGTTATATCCATGCTCTGAGCAGATTGGATGATGTCCACTCAAATTGGCAAAGGCCATTTTCTTTATTCAGTCTTTTGATAATGCTAATTTCTTCCAGAAAAACCCTCACAGACGTACCCAGAAATATTGTTTTGCCAGGTGTCTAGGCATCCCTTGGCCCATTTAAGGTGATACATAAAGTTAACCATCACACGCTGTTAAGAGAATGAAAAGACAAGCCACAGCTGGGAGAAAATCTTTGTAAAATACTTACCAGGTAAAGGACTGGTATCCAAAATACACGAAGAATTCTTAAAACTTAACAATAACAAACCAACCCAATTAGAAATGGGCAACAGATCTGAACAGACACCTCAGCAAAGAAGAAATACAGTTGGCAAATAAGAATATGAAAGGTGCTCAACATCATATATCATTAGGGAATTGCAAATTAAAACAATGAGATACCACTATATGCATATTAGAATGGCCAAAATTCAAAACACTGACAGCACCAAATGCTGGAGAGGCATCACAATTCCAGACTTCAAGCTCTATTACAAAGCTGTCATCGTCAAGACAGTATGGTACTGGCACAAAAACAGGCACATAGATCAGTGGAATAGAATAGAGAACCCAGAAATGGACCCTGAACTCTCTGGTCAACAAATCTTCAACAAAACAGGAAAGAATATCCAATGAAAAAAAGACAGTCTCTTCAACAAATGGTGTTGGGAAAATTGGACAACCACGTGCAGAAGAATGAAACTGGACCATTTCCTTACACCATACACAAAAATAGACTCAAAATGGATGAAAGACCTAAATGTGAGACAGGAATTCATCAAAATCCTAGAGGAGAACACAGGCAGCAACCTCTTCAACCTTGGCCACAGCAACTTCTTGCTAGACATGTCTCTAAAGGCAAGGGAAACAAAGGCAAAAATGAACTGTTGGGACTTCGAGGTAAAAAGCTTTTGCACAGCAAAGGATATAGTCAACAAAACCAAAAGACGCCCAACAGAGTGGGAGACTATACTTGCAAAAGACATATCAGGTAAGGGGCTAGTATCCAAAATCTATAAAGAACTTATCAAACTCAACACCCAAAAAACAAATAATCCAATCAAGAAATGGGCTGAAGACATGAACAGACATTTCTGCAAAGAAGACATCCAAATGGCCAACAGACACATGAAAAGTGCCGCACATCACTCGGCGTCAGGGAAATACAAATTAAAACCACAATGAGATACCACCTCATACCAGTCAAAATGGCTAAAATTAACAAGTCAGAAGACAATAGATGTTGACGAGGATGCAGAGAAGGGGGTATCCTCCTACACTGTTGGTAGGAATGCAATCTGGTTCAGCCACTCTGGAAAACAGTGTGGAGGTTCCTCAAAAAGTTGAAAATAGAGCTACCCTATGACCCAGCAATTGCGCTACTGGGTATTTACCCCAAAGATATAAATGTTGTGATCCGAAGGGGCACCTGCACCCCCATGTTTATAGCAGCAATGTCCACAATAGCCAAACTGTGGAAAGAACCCAGATGTCCGACAGATGAATGGATAAAGAAGATGTGGTGTATATATATATACGGTGGAATATTACATAGCCATCAAAAAACAAAATATTGCCATTTGCAACAACATGGATGGAACCAGAGGGTATTATGCTAAGCAAAATAAGTCAATCAGAGAAAGACTGCTCTATGATCTCACTGATATGTGGAATTTAAGAAACAAGGCAGAGGATCATAAGGGAAGAGAGAGAAAAAAATGAAATAAGATGAAACCAGAGAGGGAGACAAACCATAAGAGACTCTTTTTTTTTTTTAAGATTTTTATTTATTTATTTGACAGAGATAGAGACAGCCAGCGAGAGAGGGAACACAAGCAGGGGGAGTGGGAGAGGAAGAAGCAGGCTCATAGCGGAGGAGCCTGATGTGGGGCTCGATCCCAGAACGCCGGGATCACACCCTGAGCTGAAGGCAGATGCTTAACCGCTGTGCCACCCAGGCGCCCCAAACCCTAAGAGACTCTTAATCATAGGAAAAAAACTTAGGGTTGGTGGAGGGGGGGGTGGGAGAGATGGGGCAAATGGGTGATGAACATTGGGGAGGGTGTGTGTTGTAATGAGCAATGAGTGTTATATAAGACTGATGAATCACAGACCTGTACCTCTGAAACCAATAATACATTACAGGTTAATTAATTGAATTTAAGTTTAAAAAATAATAAGTGATAGATCTTTTTTACTTAAAAAAAATGAGCTCTCAAGCCACAAAAGACATGGAAGAACCTTAACTGCATATTGCTAAGTGAAAGAAGCCAGTCTGAAAAAGCGACATGCTGTATGTATGATTCCATGGAGATGGTAAAATGATTAGTGGTTGCCAGGAGTCAGGGCCAGGGCCTGAGTGATGAAGGAATCAGTCGGGGGAGCACAGGGGATTTTTAGAGTAGTGAAATTATGATTCTGTAGAATACAGTAATGGTAGATACATGGTTCATTTTCAAAACTCAGCATATACAACACAAAGAATGAACTGGGATTTTAGTTAATAATATCATACCAGTATTGGCTGGTTCATCAGTTGTAACAAATGGGCCATACTAATGCAAGATGTTAATAATAAGGTGTATTGTGGAGAGGCAGGGAGGGGTGTTTGGGAGTTCTCTGTGCTTACTCAGTTTTTTATGTAAACCTAATACTGCTAAAAGAAAAAGTCCATAAAGTTTTTCAGAAATCCCCTTTAAGTGTTTTTAGTGGGATTTCAGGAAGGAGTAGACTAAATGTGTGTGCTCTATTGCTGTATTATATAGGAAGTACTTTTTCTTCTTAAGATTAGTGTAAAAAAGAATACTTATTCTTAAGATTAGTATAAATAATAAAGAAATAACTTGCTTTAGGTTTGTATTCACACATTATCTAATAATCTAGCACTGAATTTTATAGATAACTACTTGTCATTAAGTAACTTTAAAGTAAGTTTGGCTACTTTAGTGATTATTTGAGCAGTTGCTCTGAATAATACAATTATTAACTCCTCAAAAGAATTAGCACAGAAATGATTCTGCCTTTTAGTGCAATATTTTATGTTACTGACTGTAACGTACCATTTTAAATCTTCCCATAAGAAATAGCTATTTTTCTTCTAGAGAATATAACCAATTTTTTAGCCAATAGATATCTTAAGGATCATGAAAGCAACAATTGATATAGTGAAAAATAACATCAAAAAGAATAGATATGATAAAATAACATAGAGGACTAAATAAAGATTAATACGACTATTAAGCTATTTGTTTATCTTCCTCTTTCTACTTTTGCTGGGCTTTTAGGATGGAGGAATTCCTCCTGCGTAGAAGTCTATCCTACCGGTGAGCTCTGTGTAGTTTCATCCTTCTTGGGTCCAGTTAAATTTCCCCAGGCCATATCTCCTTCTACTGTAACCCATCTTACATCCCACCATAAGATTATTTCTAATACAAGTTTTATTTGTGGTAAAATACACGTAACATAAAATTTACTGTCTTAACCATTTTTAAGTGTATAGTTAAGTAGTATTAAGTATATTCGTGCAACAATCTCCAGAGATTTTTCATCTTGTAAAACTAAAACTCCATACCCATTAAACAACAACTCCCTATTCCCCTGTCCTCCCAAACCCTGGAAACTACTTTGTTTCTATGAGTTTGAATACTCTAGATACTTCATATAAGTGGGCTCATACAATATTTCTCCTTTAGCGACTGGCTTGTTTCACTTAGCATAATGTCATCAAGGTTCACCCATGTTGTAGCATGTGTCAGAATGTCCTTCCTTTTAAAGGATGCATAATATTCCATTCTTTGTATAGTACTACAATTTGTTTATCCATTCCATCGGTGGGCATTCAGGTGGTTTTTACCTTTTTTTCAAGGGGGGAGCAGAGGGAGAGAGAGACAGAGAATCTTAAGCAGGTTTCGCACCCAGGATGGAAGAACAAAACAAACTGAAGATTTTTTTCTGACTAATATGAGCTTTCTAGTATGGGCTTCAGACTGTTCCCAGATTTTATTTTATGTTGTGGCTATTTTCTAGAATTTCTTAGCCTTTTGGCTATTGCCCTAGAACTTTGAAGACATATAAAACCTGGATAGACTGGTGGCTAGCCTTTCAGGTAGCTAGGTGACTAACTCCAGTGGGAGGGGAGGTGACTAGATAGGTGAGTTGATAAGTATGAGGTAGATGTGTTTATAAACTGTTTCAAAGCATGACACTAGCTGGATAAGTGTGCCTCAGAGGTGGAGAGGTCTCCATTGAAGTCCTGCTTTGCCCTTACCACCTTGCCTCCTTCAGACAAGAACTTCATTGTAGTTATCAGAGTCCTTTATAAAACTTTTTGTAACCTATAATTATATTAATTGTTAAGTTTCTGCCTTCCCCATTGGACAATAGGTCCAATGAGGGTAGAGCCATTTTTTTTCTATCTTTTTCACCACTGTATCTCCAATGTTAGTGTCTCACTAGTAGGTGTTCAATAAAGGTTTACTTAAGAAAGGCTAGACTGACCAGAGTTGAAATGACAATGAATATTTGCCATACTAAATATGGCACATTGAAATACTTGGAATCATAAAGGGTTCAGAAAAGTGGCCAAAGAGAGGGGCACAAGCTTCAAGGCAGGCATGCTAGTATCCATGTAAACTGCTTAGCTTCAACAGGTGGGGCAGGATCTCATGACAGTGCTTCAAGGCAGCAAAAACTGTCTTCAGAAAGATGAAAGAATAAAAAGATCTGTACCGGGTCAGTGGCAGTTTGTCAGTTTCTAGGCTACCATGAAAAACTCTCCGAAGAGCTTTATCTTTTTTTTTTTTCCTTTTTGAAAGACACATATGTTCACTGTTAGAACACATAAATGTATATATGTTATTCATTTATTTGTTTGACTTTTTAAACTCATTTTGGCAAAAACTTTGACCAAAACAGAAAAGAGTACCCAACAAATTGCTTTCTAAGAAATTTGTTTAATGTACTGGTAAAGAAGTTTAGCAAATTCCTAAAGGTGACTTTTGAAGTTTGGATTGTTCTCAGTTGAGCATTAACATATAACAGTCAGACAACTGAAGATTTCTTAACTCTTTTTCTACTATGACTCGGTGTATGATTTAATTATATAATGCTACCCAGACCCCAAAAACAAGTTTCAGATTTTCATAGTCATATTCTTTGGTTATTTTCTCTTTTCTTTATTCCACATGGTGGAAATTTCAGTTCACTATTTGGCAGTCGGATTTATTTACCTAGCAATACCTTATACCAGAATTTTCTAAGTATTTAAAAAAATATCGGTTCCTTCTTTACAATCTGCCTATGACATTCAGCAAGCATACTTTCCATTTCTTTGACATGGAAATTAAAGCAAAGTGAGGTGTTTTACTATAGACCGTACAATAAGTTCCTTCATTGTAGGTCATTACATTAGCACACTGAAACAGCAGACCCAGCAGTTAGTCTTTCTGATGATTATCTTTCCATATGCGGTTTTCTCTGAAATTGGGCCCTAAGGAATTAAGAGAAAGTATCTCTATTCTGGAATGTAAAATTAAAATAGATTTCCAGTTACGTATGTTACACTCTGGCAGGTTTGATGGCTTCTGATCTAGCTTACTTTTTTTTTTTTTCTCTTTCCACACAGATTGATAGAACTACATTCTCCTGATAGCAGGAACACGTTGATCCTACGCTGCAAGGATACAGCCACCGCGCACTCCTGGTTCGTAGCTATCCACACCAACATAATGGCTCTCCTCCCACAGGTACTGGCTGAACTCAATGCCATGCTTGGTGCAACCACTACAGCAGGAGGCAGCAAGGAGGTCAAGCACATTGCCTGGCTGGCAGAACAGGTAGGTTGAGAGGCAGGGCAAGGGCTCACCGGGTCACCATTCAGAGCCAAGGTGGTTCCCCTATTTCATATATCAATAATATTTATCATGCAGTCAGGTCCTGGATGTCTAGCTTACAGATCTTTTGTTTGTTGGTCTTGTGTTTCTCCTCCCTGCCGTTTAGTTATTTGTTGCTAATTATCACCTCCACCAGAAGCCCTGACTGTCATGTTAGTCATCATCACAACATAACTAAAAAGAGACTCTTACTACCATCTCTGTCCTTAATGACAGAGGATAATTTTCATGATTTTAGAATAGGATCAGCAAACTTTTTCTGCAAAGGTGCAGATAGTGTCACAACTACTTGACTCTACAGTTGCAGCAAGAGAACAGTGGTAGACAGTATGAAAATGGAGAGATGTGGCTATGTTTCAATAAAACTTTATTTACAAAAACAGGTACTGGGCTGCATTTGGCCCATGGGTCATAGTTTCACAACCCCTGTTCTAGTCTACTGCCAGTGTCAGGAACAGAAAGCTTACTCTCTTGTTCTGGGAAAGGTATAAAATATGCAAATATTTTACAAGCCATTAGCCAAATGTATACTTGTCTTCCACAACTGAAAAATGAAAAGAGGAAAAGCAAAACCTAAGTAGACATTGGGTAAAAGGAAAGGAAGAACTTAATCCAAGTTAGTTTGAATCCCATTTTAACAAAAGGGAAACTTTGAGTATACATGTGTTATAGTACATGCTTTTTCTTTTGGGTCTTTCACTGTCAGCTGGGGCACCAGGAGTTGAAAAAGGAAGACTGGACTAAGGATTCCAAGATGAGTGTTCAAGTGGTAGTTCTGGTTTCCACTGCTCTTAGATCTTTCTAAAGGTTCCTTTGTCTCTTTGAATCCTAGTTCCCTCATTTGTGTCCAGAGGGACAGAGATTATGTCAGTATCAGCCCAGGAATATTTTGTTCTTCTGTTTTTGTTTTGTTTTAATTACAGTTTGTGAGGTCTGGCCCCCCCATGCCCCACCTCAACAGAATTCTGATTTGATAGAACTGTGGTGGGGTCTCGCAGTCTTGTTTGGTAACTTGCCAGGAGATTATGTGGAGACCAACATTGGACTTCACTAATCTGTTTTTTCTTTTGAGCTCTGAAATTTTATAAATGTTTCAAATAATAATTATAATAAATTAGAACACAGAATTAGCACTGTGATAATTTCTAGGAAGCATAATAAGGATAACTAAGCAGAGAAGAAACCAATGAGAATCATGGTATAAGTACTCATGACTTTGAAAGTTTTAGTATTTTAGTTATGTTTATCATTGGTTCTGTATTTTCAAGTTTTTTATTTTAATTCCAACATAGTTAACATACACTGTTATATTAGTTTCAGGTGTACGATATGATGATTCAACAATTCTGTGCATTACTCAGTGCTCATCATGGTAAGTCTGCTCTTTAAACCCCATCACCTATTTCACCCATTACCCCATTCACCTCCTTTCTGATTTTACTATCAGTTTGTTCTCTATAGTTAAGAGTCTGTTTCTTGGAAAATTAATAACTGTTTTTCTTAAACTATTCTAAAAAATAGAAAAGGAAGGAAAACTTCCAAATTCATTCTATGAGACCAGCATTACCCTGATACCAAACCAGATAAAGACACCACTAAAAAAGAGAACTATAGGCCAAATCCCTGATGAGCATAGATGAAAAATTCTCAAAAAAATACTACCAAACCAAATTCAAAAATACATTAAAAAAAAATCATTCATCTCAATCAAATGGGATTTATTCCTGGGTTATAAGGGTGGTTGGATTCACAAATCATTCAGTGTGATACATCACATCAATAAGAGAAAGGATAAGAACCATATGATCATTTCAATAGATGCAGAAAAAGCTTTTGACAATGTGTAACATCCGTTCATGATAAAATCCCTTAACAAAGTAGGTTTAGAAGGAACATACCTCAACATAATAAAGGCTGGATGTGAAAAACCCACAGCAAATATCATACTTAAAGGATGTCCACTGTCATCACTTTTATTTAACATAGTACTAGAAGTCCTAGCCACAGCAATCAGACAACAAAAAGAAATAAAAGAGATTTGAATTGGTAGGGAAGAAGTAAAATTTTCACTATTTGCAGATGACATGATACTCTATATGGAAAACCTAAAAGACTCCACCAAAAAACTACTAGAACTGATAAATGAATTCAGTAAAATCTGCAGGATACAAAATGAGTGTGCAGAAGTCTGCTGCACTTATACACTAAAAGTGAAGCAGCAGAAAGAGAAATTAAGGGGGAAAAATCCCATTTACAATTGCACCCAAAATAATAAGATATCTAGGGATAAACCTAACCAAAGAAGTGAAAGACCTGTACTCAGAAAACTATAAAATACTGATGAAGGAGATTGAAGATGACAAAGAAATAGAAAGACATACCATGCTTGTGAATTGGAAAAACAAATATTGTTAAAATGTCTATACTACCCAAAACAATCTACACATTTAGTGCAGTCCCTATCAAAATACCAACAGTATTTTTCACAGAACCAGAACAAAGTATACTAAAATTTGTGTGGAACTGCAAAAGACCCCAGAGAGCCAAAGCAATCTTGAAAAAGAAAAGCGAAGCTGGAGGCGTCATAATTCTCAACTTCAAGTTGTATTACAAAACTGTAGTAATCAAAACAGTATGGTACTGACACAAAAATAGACATAGATCAATGGAACAGAATAGAAAATCAGAAGTAAACCCACAATTACATGGTCAGTTAATCTTCAACAAAGGTGGAAAGAATATCCAATGGGAAAAAGAAGATCTCTACAATAAATGGTGCTGGGAAAACTGGACAGCTCTATGCAAAAGATTGAAACTGGACCACTTTTTTGCACCATACACAAAAAGAAATTCAAAATTGATTAAAGACCTAAAGGTGAGGGACACCTGGGTGGCTCAGTCGGTTAACTGGCTGCCTTTGGCTCAGGTCATGACCCCAGCATCCTGGGATGGAGTCCCGCATCCCTCTGCCTGCTGCTCCCCCTGCTTGTGTACTCTCCCTCTCTGACAAATAAATAAATAAAAATCTTAAAAAAAAAAAAAAAAGACCTAAATGTGAGACCTGAAACCATAAAAGTCCTAGAAGAGAACACAGGCAGTAATTTCTCTGACATCGGCTGTAGGAACATCTTTCCAGACGTCTCCTGAGGCAAGGGAAATAAAAGCAAAAATAAACTATTGGAACTTCATCAAAATAAAAAACTTCTGCACAGTGAAAGAAACAATTAACAAAACTAAAAAGAAGCCTACTGAATGGGAGAAGGTATTTGCAAATGACATATTCGACAAAGGGTTAGCCAAAATATCTAAAGAACTTATACAGCTCAACTCCCCCAAAAAACAAAAGAAGCAACTGTTGGTGAGGATGTGGAGAAAAAGAAACCCTTGTTCACTGTTGGTGGGAATGCAAATTGGTGCAACCACTGTGGAAAATAGTATGCAGATTCCTCATAAAATTAAACATAGAACTGCCTTATGATCCTGCAATCGCACTACTGGGTATTTACCCAAAGAATATAAGAACACTGATTCGAAAGGTTACATGCACCTGAATGTTTATTTATTGCAGCATTATTTACAGTAGCCAAGATACGGAAGCAGCCAAGTGTCCAATGACAAATAGATAAAGAAATGTGGTGTATATATACACAATGGAATATTATTCAGCCATAAAAAAGAATGAAATCTTGACATTTGCAACAATATGGATGGGGCTAGACAGTATAATGCTAAGTGAAAACAGTCAGAGAAAAATACCATATGGTTTCACTCATATGTGAAATTTAAGAAACAAACAAACAAACAAAAAAAGCAAAGGGAAAATATAAGAGAGACAGAGACAAATCAAGAAACACACCCTTAACTATAGAGAACAAACTGATGGTTACCAGAGGGGAGATGGGTGGAGAGATGGGTTGAATGGGTGGTGGGGATTAAAGAGTGCACTTGTCATGATGATCACCTGGTGATGTATGGAAGCCTTGAATCACTATATTGCACACCTGAAACTAATGTTAACACTGTATGTTAACTACATTAAAATTAAAATAGAATCTTAAAAAAATAAAATGCATTTTTTATCCTTATTAAAAAAGTTTGTTTCTTGGTTTGCCTCTGTTTTTTACCTTTGTTCATTTGCTTTATTTCTTAAATTCCACATATGAGTGAAATCATATGGTATTTGTCTTTCTCTGACTGGTTTATTTCACTTAGCATAATTCTCCAGTTGCATCCATGTTGCTGCAAATAGCAAGATTCCACTCTTTTTATTAGCTGAATAATATTCCATTGTGTGTATGTGTGTGTGTGTGTGTATCACATCTTTTTTCTTTTTTTTAAGATTTTATTTCTAAGTAATCTCTACACCCAGCGTGGGGCTTGAATTTAACAACCCTCAGAGATCAAGTCAGGCGCCCCTATACCACATCTTCTTTATTCAGTCATCTATTGATGGACACTTGGGCTGCCCTCACAGTTTGGCTATTGTAAATAATCTGCTATAAGCAGAGGGGTGCATATATCCTTCAAATTAGTATTTTTGTATTCTTTGGGTATTCTTACCCAGTAGTTTGATTACTGGACTTTAGGGTATTCTTACCCAGTAGTTTGATTTCTGGATTTTAGGGTAGTTCTATTTTTAATTTTTTGAGAAACCTCCATATTGTTTTTCCATAGTGACTGCACCAGTTTGCATTCCCACCAACAGTGTTAAGAGGGTTCTTTTCTCTGCACATCCTCACCAATACCTATTGTATTTTTTTATATCAACCATCCTGACAGGTGTGAGGTGATAGCTCATTGTAGTTTTGATTTGCATTTTCCTGATGAGTAATGTTGAGCGTCTTTTTGTGTCTATTGGCGACCTGGATGATGTCTTTGTAGAAATGTTTGTTCATGTCTTCTGTCAAGTTTTTAATTGGATTATTTGGTTTTTGGGTGTTGAGTTGTATAAGTTCATTGTTTCTAAATTTTTATATGCTCCTTGAAAATCTCAGCTGAATGGTAATTGTGCTGTGCTTTCAGCAATGTTAGAAATCTTCACGATTTTGAAAGTGCATTCATTCACGTGGTTCACAGGTCAGAATAAAAAGTTAATGGGTGAAAAATCTTACTCTCCTTTCTATCCCCCATCCACCCAGTTCCCACCCCTTTTCCCCAGAGGGGTAATCACTTTCACTCCTTCCTAGCGAATCTTTTGAGAGTTTCTTTATGCAAATAAAAGTAAATATGAACCCATATTCTTCTTTTTCTCTTTTATAAAAGAAGACAGCATATTATGCATACTACTTTATACCTTGCTCTTTTTTTCATTAAACAATATATTCTAGAGATCTTTCTGTATCAATGCAGAGAGAGCATTCTTTCTTTACAACTGTGTGGGCTTCCATTGTGTGGACATAATGAAATAAGCACCCCTCCTCCCAGTTTTGTTGTTTACAATCTTTTGCCATTATAAAGGATGGTACAGTGAATAACCTTGTAACTTGTCCTTCCATACATGTGCTATCCAAACTCTTTGGTTTCCACGTTCAGATAGATGAGATAACAAAGGAACCTGTACTATCTGAATATATTTGATTCTTAACTTTCTGGGAATGAGTAGTAAAACTTTGGTTAGTAAGGGATTTATCCAAAAATGTAACTGATGTAGCAGTTACTAAATTTGGATATTGAGAGTTTAGAGAGTACGGGATATTTCTGAACCTAGAGGATAAGTCCCCAGAAGTGCTGGGTCCAAGGGTGTGTTATCTATTGCTATATGACAAATGACTCCAAAACTTAATGGCCTTAAAATAACAAGTATTTACCTCACATAGTTTCTGAAAATCAGAAATACAGCCGTGGTGTAGCTGGGTGGTTCAGGCTTGGGATCCCTCAAGAAGCTGCAGTCAAGCTGTCAGCCAGGGGGCAGTCACCGGAGGGCTTGACTGAGGTTGGGAGGTCTGCTTCCAGCATGATTCATTCATGTGGCTGTTAGCAGGAGGCCTCAGTTTCTTGCCATGCAGGCCTTAGTACAGGGCTGCCTGAGTGTCCTTCTTAAGACACGGCTACTGGTTTTCCCCAAAGTGAGGGATCTGAAAGAAAGAACAAGCTAGAAGCCATAGTATCTTTTATGACCTAGTCTCTTCTGCTGTATTCTTTTCATTAGCAAGTTACTAAGTCCACTCTACACCCAAGGGGCTCTACCTCTTAAAGGGAGGAGTAGTAAAGAATTTGTGGACATATTTTTAAAGAACCACAAAGGGTATATGCATTTGTCATTTTGATAAATACTGCCAAATTGCCTTCCATCAGGGTTGAACTAATTTAGATTCCAACCAGCAATATGCGAGAGTTGTTAAACTTTTAAAGTGAAATTAGTTTGGTTTATGATACATAAAGACAAGTAGAAAGGAGAAAAACAAAGCTACCAATTCATCACAATATGTCTTTTATGGACCGTATTTATGTAGTGTTTCTTCCAATCAATTTTGAGCTCTTGCAAGATGGGAGCACATTTTTTCCCAAATCTTTACTGCCCCCAGAGAACTTAGCCTAATGCTATGTATATAGTAGATACTCAGTAATTTTTTTTGTTTATATCTATATACATCTAAAAAGCAAGCAAACAAATCACTAATTATAAAATATTGTCCAAGAACACAAGCTCAGCTTTGGGAAATAATACTAAGTAAAAAAGTTTAATCTCTTTAAAAAATCGTGCCACTGAACCAATTCAACGTACTATTTCTAAAATACTCTTGATTTTTACTTTTTCGAAGTAGTTATTTGGGTTGTCCAAATCAGATATCACTGTCGGTATAAGGTGTTCAGGCAAGACTGGATACATTTCTCAGAGGTATTTTAATGAGCTTATGTATCTGATAAAGGTTGAATTCATTAAATGCCAAAGCCTTTTCTAAAAGATTGTTTAGTTCTTTGAGTACGAAAGTGGTCAAAATAATTTCAGATTATATAATTTGTTCGCTATAGGTAAGCATTTCTTTTGGCATGAGGTATACTTACTGAAAATCTTGCATATAAATAAAGTTGTTTCACTCTACTTAGAAAAGATAGTTGTGGGGCACCAGGGTGGCTCAGTCCATTGAGTGTCTGACCCTTGATTTCTGCTCAGGTCATGATTTCAGGGTCCTGGGATTAGCCCCTGTCAGGTGGGATTCTCTGTCTGCCCCTCCCCCCATGCTCATGCTTTCTCTCTCTCTCTTTCTCTAACAAAAAGAAAAAAGAAAAGAAAAGATAGTCATTTTACAGAGATAAATTTAGGAAGGATCATTTATTTAACTTTAAATGATCTCTCCTTAATTTATCTTTTTTGTTATTTCACATTGTTAAAAACTGAGTTTGCTTAAAACAGGGAAAACCTATACTACAGATATTTGGTAAACAATAGATTATCTGTTCTCTGCTCAGGGACTTCTGTCTCTTCATTGATACTGATTTTTATGTGATTGATAGTTTACTTTTTAGTTGGTTATATTCTTAAAAGAGAATTTTCTTTAAGTCCACCAAATGGGGGGACATATATTACCTATAAAACCAGTATTTTTAGGCAGTTGAGTATTGATTAGAAAAGCCAAGACAGCCAAAGAAAGCTTTGTTTCCACAGTTCCTAATTTGTTCCTGATAATTCTCAAAATGTATAAATACTCAACTTAGGAACATATACACTAAATCAGCATTAGTGGAATGGCTTGATTGATTTATAGGATTAAGATTTAGGGAATGAATAGTAGCTATTAGTAGTTTTTCATCCTTAGTGTTATTCAACTCTGTTTATTAAAAAATAAACTTTGGACAAGTCTCTTGTTTGGCCAGGTGTGTGCGTGTGTGGGTGTTGGAACACAAGCAAACCAGAATCCTAACATTAGTATCCCTTTTTTCTCTGGTCAAAACCTTAATAGTAGAGCCCCCAGGCTGCTTGTACTGATACCACAACCGAAAATCCGTGCTATATATAGCAGGCAGCATTTTGACTCCACTGAAAGCAAACAGTATCCTCATAACTTAAGGCAAGTAGAAAAACAGAATGACTTAAACTGACGTTTCATTTTTCTGCAATGGTAAGTAGAAGAGGGAAAAGAAATTCTCTAAAAACTAAGGACTCAAAAAGGCCAAAGAATAAACACTTTTTAAAAATTGTTAGTTAAACAAAAAATTCTCTATCTTGAACTTAGATATTGCTTCTGTTGGTATTAGCAGTTTTCCTTTATTGCCTAAAATATCTTCTTTGGGAAGAAATACATTTAATATAGGTTTTCCAAATGCATGTACTCTGATCTAGCCTTCAAAATATCTCTTACAAGAGAAAAATATAGGGGAAAAATTAATTTTAAAAAGTCAGACTGCTGCGGCGCCTGGGTGGCTCAGTCAATTAAGCATCTGACTCTTTATTTCGGCTCAGGGTTGTGAGGGTGAGCCCTGCACTGGATTCTCTCTCTCCCATTCCCTCTATCTCTCCCGTCTCCCTCCTCCCTCTCTCCGTATTTTTAAGAAAAAACCAAAAATCAGGTTACCTTTTTAACCTCTTGGGAAGATAGGTTTTACATTATAGTAGTCCCCCTTATGCGTGGAGGATATGTTTCAAGACCCCCAGTTGATCCCTGATACCACAGATGGTACCGAATGTTATATATATATTATGTTTTTTCCTATTCATACACACATATGATAAAATCTAATTTATAAGTTAGGCACAGTAAGAGATTAACAACAGCTAATAATAAAACAGAACAATTACAACAATATACTGTAATAAAAGTTATATGAATGTGGTCTCTTCATCTTTCTCTCAAATATCTTATTGTACTATATTAGCGATTTTTATGATGTTGTGAGATGGCGTGAGGTGAATGGCATAGGCAATGTGATGGAGCATTAGGCTACGATTGACCTTTTAATCACATGTCAGAAGGAGGATCATCTGCTTCAGGACCATGGTTGACTGTGGGTTACTGAAACTGTGAAAGGCAAAACTGTGGATAAGGAAAGACTACCATATCTTCCTTTTGAAATATTATTCATAATAATCTCAGAGACAAAGACTTAGAAATCCCTTTGGGTTATCTGTGACCTAAAAATGTAAGAACCCAAGAGAACCTCTTTGGAACTGATATTTTCCCTCCAGGTATTATAGAGTTACCCAGAGACTAAATATAGAATTTTAGAAAACTTGGGTTCACTGATAAGAAAAGTAAAGTAATTTCTACAGTACCTTGTTGGAATCTCAAGAGTAGGGTCATATATTTTGTGTTTTCAGAACGTGTAAGAACATGGGTCACTTCAGTGGCTACAGTTCATTTCTAGCTCCTGGAATCAGTTTGTGGTTCTTACTACGAGGGGAAAGTTCTGGTGGTAGATGTTATAACACAGAACCGAACCACTCAGTCCAATTTTCAGATTATAGATACATTTTTTTAAGCTTTTATTTATTTGGCATAGAGAGAGAGAGCGCTCACACAAGCAGGGGGGAGGCAGCAGGCAGAACGAGAGGGAGAAGCCGGCTCCCCTTCCAAGTCAGGAGCCCGATGTGGGGCACGACCCAAGCCAAAGGCAGATGCCTAACCAACTGATCCACCCAGGCGTCCCCATAGATACATTCTTAAGGTGCTCTGACTTGTCCAAATGACCTTCAGAAGTCATTAAGGAAAAGAAAATAAGAAGTAGCTTTGAAGACAACTCTGTAAGAGACAACTGAGTCATCATTTTTGATTTCTCCTTGAAGCCATCAGTGGTAGCTAAAGCATCTATGTTTTTTTGTTTTTGTTTTAGGCTCTGTATAAAAATAACCCTATTGTTAAGCATTCCTTGTTTGTCATTTCATGGGGGAAATGTTTTGATATACCAGGGATTTTGTTCAGCATAGTCTTTCGCTTCTGGGCTTTGGATCCTTGACAATATGGATAAATAGTGGTTGTTTTCCTACATTTTTAAATCCTCACAGAGGTAACTGAGCTTTATGCGGGTAAATGCAATGGTACATTTGAAACAGAAACAGAAACTTCCTAAAGTATAATGGGGAACTCTCTAAAAACAGAGTCCTATCACTAAATGATGTCTCTAACTCAATCTGGGAGAGCTTTTCCAGCTTACACAGTCCGCCTCACACCTCCCGTTGAAGAGTCCCAGCCAGTGGAAAGGAACCTGATGGGATGTTTCCTGTTCTTCAAGCCTGTTAAGTTCAGGGAACATAATGGGGACCCATGTTAGACCATTGCTGAAGGGACTTTTGCAGCTACATATCATTATAGTTAGCTCTGCTTTCTGGATTTTACCATGTTAACAGGCAAAGCTAGATGGTGGAAGACAACAATGGAGACCTGTCTTAATGGCTGTGACTGAGAAGGATTTGCTGCTTTATGACTGTATGCCATGGACAAGGGATGCCTGGGCATCACCGTGTCATAGCTACCCTCTTGTTGCCACAAGGTAAGTCTAAAGACAAAGGAAATAAAATAACTATCCTACTCTAACTATACCAAAAAAATTTTAAAGTGAATTCTAGTCTCTTAGGAGTCTAAAATAGCATTTAAGTAGCAGTTGTAGATGGTTGAGACAAAAACTTTTCTTTCACAACCTTATTGATTATTTTGTAGCTCCCAGCTCAGTATATGTTTTCTGTCATTAGCATTTTTTAAGTTGTTGAAACAGCTTTCTATAACTGTTCCCTTCAGATCTTGCTTAGTCATGAAGATAAATAGTAGGTGTTTTTTTTTTCCTTTACTTTATTGACTGTGACTAGAAAACCACTGAAATCGGGGTAGCCTTTTGACTGAGTGATGAAATCACTTAAACCAGAATGTGGTACTGTGGATAAACCACACAATTCAGCCAAAATATTCTTCAATTCTCTTTCTAGTATAAGAGCACATAATTTTGATGCCAGCAAATAAACATCAATTTGACCTGAAGCAACAGGAAGTTTCTAGCATGCCAGATGTGGAAAGTTGGAAGGGAAAAGAATAGAGATATGTAGATTTGGGGGCCAAGATGTCTTAAGAGGTAACTAGAAACTAGTCTGAAACTAGAAAACATATTCACATTTAACTTTATTTGAGCTTAAAAAAGAATCTGGTTTTGAAGTAACTCAAAAACTATACATTAAAAGGAGCTCCACAGAAAAGTATTTGATAATAAAAAAAGCTACACGATGAGGCCATCTGGTATGTCCTCCAGGGAACGGTGTGGTGGGGGTAGGAGTGGTGATGAGGGTTCCTGCTTTGAGTAGACAAAGAGTCATTTGAGGAAAAGTATTCTTTAAATTACACATTATATAGGATGCCCTTCAACTTCCCAAGTTCTCTTACATGCGTCATTCTTTTTATAAAAATATAATTTTCACATAGCTTTTAGGAATTTCTCTGTAATTTAGAGTTGGAGCACCTAGATCACAGAATAGAGATAAAGCATTTGTTGAGCCTAAGAATTAGGGAGGTGGACCCTCATTAATTCCTTGAGGACATAAGGGTTCTGCATCTGTCAAATAAATAAATAAAATCTTTAAAAAAAAAAAAAAGAAAAAAGAAAAGAAAGACTGAATTTAACCATCAGTTCTCTGGTGTGGTTTTGTTTTATCCCCCCCTCTGGATTTTTCTTTAATCCCCACTAAATTACAGCCTCTCTGAGGTCAATAACTATGACTTAGTCATCTTAGCACTCCCATAATGCTTTGCATATAATAGGCCCTCAATAAATCTATTTGAGTTCAATTCTATTACATAAATTATAGTTTCTCAGTCATAGTTACATTGGGAGCATGACAGGAATCCTATGAAAACATGTGGACATATCTCAGTAGTTATAATTACAATTAATTTCCCAAGGATTTAGGGTTTATGAATATGATGAAAGAGATCTCTTAAGTTTAAATTTTATGGAAGAAGCTTGGACTCTAGTTATGATCATAGAATGCAAGGAGGGTAGCTTTATCCTTAGATATTTCCTTAATTGTGTGTCACTGGAGAGATGGAGCAGAAATCTGTGATATCCCATTAGATGAGCCTTTGTTCAATGCTAGAAACTACAATCTATAAACAAATAATTTCTGGCCATTGACTAGACGGGGCCTAGACCACCAAAGCACTTTGGTACTAAAGAAGGAAATGGGGTGGTTCTGTGTCTATTATCAGTGTGGCATTAATTTGCAAATAGGGAAAAGATATAAGTAAGATTTAAGAGCTAAAACTATAAACACATAGGAGAAAATACAGGAGTGTGTCTTTGTGACCTTAGCTTAGGCAAACTTTCTTGGATAGGACACCAAAAGCACAAGCAACAAGAGAAGAAATAAATAAATTGGACTTCATTAAAATTAAGAACTTTTATGCTTCAAATGTCACCATCAAGAAAGTGAAAAGACAACGCACAGAATGGGAGAGAATATGTGCAAATCATTTATCTAATTTGGGACTCGTATCTAAAAAATATAAAGAACTGTTACAACTCAATAATAAAAAAGGTAAACTATCCAATTAAAAAACGGGGAAGGATCTAAAAAAACATTTGTCTAAAGAAGATATACAAATGGCCAATAAGCACATGAAAAGATGCTCAACATAATTAGCCGTGAAGGAAATGCAGATTGAAACTGCAATGAGATACCACTTCCCACCCACAAGGATGGCGATAATTAAAAAGACAGATAATAACAAGTATAGACTAGGATGTGGAGAAAATGGAACCCTCCTACACTGCTGATGGGAATGTAAAATTGTGCAGTCGATGTGGGAAACAGTCTGGCAGTTCCTCAAAAGTCTAAACATAGAGTCACCATATGACCAAGCAATTCCACTCCTAAGTTGTATACCCAAAAGAAATGAAAACTTATGTTCACACAAAAACTGTTACATGAGGGGCGCCTGGGTGGCTCATTGGTTAAGCATCTGATTCTTGATCTCAGCTCAGGTCTTGATCTCAGGGTCATGAGCTGAAGCCTCACGTTGGGCTCCATGCTGGGCTTGGAGCTAACTTTAAAAAGAAAGTAAAGAAAAAACGTACATGTGAATGTTCCCAACAGCGTTGTTCATAACACCCAAACAAGGGAAACAGCCCCAAGTGTCCATCAATTGGTAAACAAATGTGGTATATCCATACAATGAAATATTATTCAGCAATTAAAAAGATGGATGCAACATGGATGAACCTTGAAAACATACTAAGTGAAAGTAGCCAGACACGAAAGACCACATATTGTATGATTTAGTTTATATCAAATATCCAGAATAGGCAAATCTATAGAAATAGAAAATAGGTTGGTCATTGCCAAGGATGGGGGAGGTTGGGAATGGGCATAGGACTTCTTTTTTGGGTCATGGAAGTGTGCTGAAATTGAATGTGGTGATGGTTGCACAATTCTGAGTGTGTTAAGATCCATTAATTATATCTCAGTAAAGCTGTTATAATTAGAACAACCGGTCCCCCCAAAAACCCCACAGATGTAATAGAAGAAACTAAGACCAATCCTTAATAAACTGCATTTGAATCCCTGTTTTGCCACCTATAGTAGGTAATTGGCAGCATGTTACTTAACCTTTCTGTGCCGTACAATTTTAATTTGTTTAGTGAATCCTAATGAGATAGGGTGAGTGTGACTATTAGATGAGTTAATACTTATAAAATGCTACAGTGGTACCTGACACATTGAAAATCTGTCAAGGAGGAATTCTGTGTAAAAAGTATAATTGGGTTGATTTAGCCATTGTTAAAAGAGGAGCTTAGCTCTACCCAGTAGTTTTTATACAGAGTGAAACTTTCATGTTAAATGTGAGGAATTCAAATGTATTATTTGGCTCAACCTAGACATGCAAATTGAACTTGGCCATAAATTAAATGGGTGGAGCCTATGGCTCTCTGAACATGTTGTTTATTAATAAGTTTATTTTGTGTTGCAGCAAGGATACTTTACTTCTTGTTCAGGAAGTACCGGTAGATTAGGTGCAAAGATGACAGGCAGATGAGAGGTTTATTTTTTCCATGTGGCCGTGTCAGCGAGGTGGAATTGGTTGAAGTCACTGCAAGATAGTACTAAGTGGGGCTTAATCATACTTTGCCTCCCATAGCGGGTAGAGTGTGGCCTCTGAGAAACCAAAGGATGGAACCAGACCAGGAGGTATCCCACAGAGAGCAGCAAGGCCAGAAAGTGGTATGTTTATGTCTTTTTGGTGTGGGGGAAAGCGAGGGTTTTAGATTTATGAGTAATGAGAAAGGGCTGAATATTCACTTTCATTAGTTCTACTTCTAATACTTTGGAACATATTCTTACGAGTAGATGAGACAAAGAAAAAAAGAAGATTGTATAAACACACAGGGAAGGAAAAGAAATAAGGACTTTGATTACCCACGAAAGCAGGTAGTCCCTAATAAAATAAGAGTTAATTGTAGTTCGAAAATCAAAGGATGTTGTTAGGGTAATATAAATTAACATCGTTTATTGGCTTGCACACTTACAGATTCTTAGAAACCAAGATATGTGTGTGTGTACACTTACTAGTGGGTATTTTCACACTGGTGAGGAATTTGAGTAAAATATGAGAGTGATAAATGAAGAAGATTTTTATTTAATTTTTTTAATTTTTATTTTACGTATTTCTTAAGATTAAGGATTAAGGCCAGATACATGATACAGGTAGAAAAAGACATTGGTTTTAAAGGTGCTATGGATTTTGCAGGATGTGCATTTTGTAGTCTTTTCCTATAAACTTTCTTTGACTGGAAGAGAAAAAGATCCAAAGAAAGTGTGGCTACTTTACAATGTGGAAAATTGACTGGTGTTGTGCTTACGGGATTTAGGGGGCAAAAGCTGCTAAAACGCCTTTGCATGAGCTCATCTGGCCTCCCCACTAAAGGGGTCCTTTTGGCAGAGTATTCTAACCAACTGCTGCTCAGCAAGAGTCCTGCAGCTGGTTTGAATTAGATCTCCTCTGCCAAATATTTCATAATCAAAACCTGTAGGAAAAAGTCTCCCAGACTTTATATTTTTTAATGTCTGACATGGGATTAGCAATCAAACTGAATATGGTAGAATCCACCTTGTCACTTTGCCCATGCTCTGTCTTACTTGGATCATATGTGGAATAATTTTGAAACTTAACCCTTGCTGAGATAACTCATGTTTAATTGACATGTTGGTTCTATAGGAATCAGCTCAGTGAGGCAGTTCTCAAAGCATACTGTTATGGACCTCTGAGGATCCCCTCTTCAGGGGGTCTTTGAGTTCAAAACTATTTTCCTAGTAATACTAAGATGCTATTTGCTTTCTTCCCTGTTGACATTTGTACTAAGGGTTGGTAAAATTGCTGGTGCATTAGCATGAATCAAGGTAGTTGATTCTATACCAAACTGTATGGACTTGGGGGGCGTGGCAGGGGATGCCAGTTTAACCTCAAAATGTCTTTGTTGCAGTAAAAATTTAGTTTTATTTAATCTTAACCCTTGAGTATTCATCTTAATATTCTGTAAGATGAGGTGGGAAGTACTGACAAAAGCACTTCTGCTGTGTACTGTAGTATGATGGTTGTCTCAAAGAAAAACATGTGTGGTTGACTTGATAGTTGAACTAGCTGTAATTTTTCATGGACCACCATTTTTTACTTGAAAAAACAACTTGAGAGAGTCTGGGAAGATGGTGGAATAAGAAGACCCTAAACTCACCTCATCCCACAGAAACATACAACTGGATAATACATCAGCATAAATAATCCAGAAAACGACCCAAAGGCTGGCAGAACAAGCACAACTAAAGGCAGAGAAGAGGTTGCATTGAAGAGGGTAGGAAGGGCAAAGACATGGTCAGGATATATAAGCAAGATATATAGAGATTAGCAAAAAATGCAAAAGAATGCTACTCTTCATATTAATCTTTTAATGCCTTTAGTTGTAGAGGGAGCCACAGGCGCAGCCACAGGGCAAGAAACAGACTATTACATCAGGAAGACTGCACAGGAAGACAAATCCCCGTAACACTTGGCTTTGAAGGGGAGAGGGGCCCAGTTTCTTGAGTTCTTACAACCAGTGGGACTTGAAGCCTGAAATTTTAAAAATCAGTGGGCTCAGCTCTGGGAAGGCCCCAAGGGTGTTAGGAAGCTGAGTCCCCATCCCCACCCTTTAAAGAGATAGCACAAGAAACCATCCAAGGAGATCCAGTGTAGAAGCAGCAGTTTAAAAAACAGCGCACTGGGGGCGCCTGGGTGGCCCAGATGGTTAAGCATCTACCTTCGGCTCAGGTCATGATCCCAGAATCCTGGGATCGAGCCCTGCATGGGGCTTCCTGCTCAGAGGGGAGTTTGCTTGTCCCTCTGCCTCTCCCCCGTCCCCCTCCCACCCCTCGTTTATATTTACTCTCGCTCAGTCTCTCTCTCAAATATATAAATAAAATCTTAAAAAAAATTGCTCTCAGACAATGTTTTTCATTTAGGACTTTTGAAAACGTGGATGAGGATTGTACCTCAAAGAGCGATAAATAAAATAGCTTGTTCTTAGCTTCATTGTAAGGCCATATACCTATAATATTTTCCTAAAAATTTGCTAGTTCCATTCTTCACTCCTCTAATGGTAATTTGAGCAGAAGGACTTTTTTTTTTAATTTAAGATTTTATTTATTTATCAGAGAGAGAGAGAGAGGACAAGCAGGGGGAGTGGCAGGCAGAGAGAGAAGCAGGCTCCCCGCTGAGCAAGGAGCCGGTTGTGGGACTCCATCCCAGGACCCTGGGATCATGACCTGAGCCCACTTAACTAACCGAGCCACCCAGGTGTCCGGAGCAGAAGGACTTCTAAGAGCAAATGGATGCCCCTTTACATTTCCTTTAGTTGTCAGAAAGCCACTGTTGGTTCAGATAAAAGGCAACAGTATGTCTTTCAAGAAAAAGGTAGTTTCTACTAATCTACCAACTGGTTTAGCCAAGTTAATCACACTAGTTCTCAACCCAAGATATACACTAGAATTACCTGGTGCGTAGCTTTAAAAAATTACTTACGTCTGGCTCAAATCCTCAAAAATTCAGACTTAACTGGTCTAGGGTGGGGCCCAGGCAATCTTATTCTTATTAATAAAAACTTATCCAGATGATTCAAATGTGTAGCCAGTTGAAGCACTAAACTAGTCATCTGCCAACTTTCTGGTCTGAGGACCTTTATATACTCTTAAAACCTAATGAAAACATAAAAATGCTTTTGCTTAAATGGGCTATACTGATTGATATTTACTATAATTAGAAATTTAGAACTGAGAAATTTTAAAAATATTAATTAATTTAAAAATAAAAGTAGGGCACCTGGGTGGCTCATTCAGTTAAGCATCTGCCTTCGGCTGGGGTCGTAATTCCGGGATCCTGGAATCGAGTCCCACATTGGAATCCCTGCCCCTCAGGGAGTCTGCTTCTCACTCTGCCCCTCCTCCCTCTCATTCTCTCAATTTTGCTCTCTCAAACAATAAATCAAATCTTAAAAAAAATAAAAATAGAAGTAAAAAAACCTATCATGTCTCAATAACTTATTTTTCTTAAAATAATATTTTCCAAAACAAAAAACAATTAATGTAAAGAGTGGCATTGTTTTACATTTTTTGCTAATCTCTATATATCTAGCTTAATAAAAGATAGATGAATTCTATCTCCTGTATTCTTTTTTTTTTTAAGATTTATTTGTTTTAAAGAGCAAGAGATAGAGTGGGGGGAGGGGCAGAGGGAGACAGAGACAAGTAGACTCCTGGCTGAGCTTGGAGCCCAACGTGGGGTTTGATCCCATAACCCTGAGATCATGACCTGAGCCAAAGTCAAGATTCTGATGCTCAACTGACTGAGCCATCCAGGTGCCCCTTCACTGTTACGTTTTTTTAGCAGCTTTACTGACATATAATTCATATGCCATACAATTCACCCATTCGAAGTGTGGTATTTAATGGTTTTTAGTATGTTCAGAGATTTGTGTGATCATCACTATAATCAATATTAAGACACTTTCATCATCCAAAAAAGGAAGTCCTTACCCATGGGCAGTTGCTTCTCATTTTCCCCAGCCAGCCCTCAGGAACCAGGAATCTAATTCTGTCTCTATAGATTTGCCTATTCTGGACATTTCATACAAATGGAATCATATGTAGCCTTTGATGTCTGGTTTCTTTCCCACAGCATACTGTTTTCAAGGTCGATCCATGTTGTAGTATGTGTCATAGCTTCATTTCTTTTTGTGGCTGAATGATCTTCCATTGTATGGATATACCACATTTATCAGTTGATGTCCATTTGACTTATTTATACTTTTTTAGTCTTATGAGTAATGCTGCTATAATATTCATATGCAAGTTTTTATGTGAACATATGTTGGTTTGGGGGCATATATAGCTAGGAATAGAATCGCTGGGTCATATGGAGGTCTATGTTTAACCTTTTTTGAGAAAGTACCAGGCTGTTTAGTACAGGCACTACATCATTTGAAATTCTCACCAGCAGGGTATGAGTTTTCCATTTTCTCCACGTCCTCATGGTTTTAAGTTGTATTTCCCTAACAGCTAATGAGGTCGAGCATCTTTTCATGTACTTATTGGCCATTTGTATAATTTCTTTGGAGCAGTATCTATTCAAATCCTTGATCCTCTAATTGGGTTGCCTTTTTATTATTGAGTTGTAAGAGTTCTTTATGTATTCTGTAGACAAATACCTTATCAAATATATGATTTGCAGATATTTTTCCTGTTCTGTGAGTTGTCTTTTCACTTTCTTGACAGTGTCATTGGAAGCACAAAAGTTTTTAATTTTGATGAAGTCCAGTTTATCAGTCTTGTCTTGCATTTTTGTGTCACATCTAAGAAGGCTTTCCCTAATCTGACGTCAAAAAAATTTACTCTCGTGTGCTCTTCTAAAAGTTTTATAGTTTTAGCTCTCACATTCATTCTTTTATCCATATAGAGTCAATTTTCATATAGTGTGAAGTAGTGATTAAACATCATTCTTTTGCTTGGAAATATTCAGTTATCACGGTACTATTTGTTAAAAAGACTGTTATTTCTCCGTTGAACTCTCTTGCCAAAAACCAATTGATCATAACTGTGAGGGTTTTTTTTTTTCTGGACTCTCAATTTTGTACCTTTGTGGTTAGTTTTGAAATCAGAAGTGTGAATCCTCCAATTTTGTTCTTTTTCAAATATTTCGGTGATTGTGAGTCCCTTGTATTTTCATATGGATGTTAGGATCAGCTTGTCAATTTCTGGAAAAAAAAAAAGACAGATGAAATTTGGTAGAGATTGCCTTGAATCTGTAGATCAATTTAGGGAATATTGTCATCTTAAAAATATTGTCCTCTGGTCCATGATACAGAGTATCTTTTTATTTATTTAGGTCTTAATTTCTTTCAGCAATGTTTTGTAGTTTTCTGAGTGTAAGTTTTATACTTCTTTTGCTAAATTTATTCCTAAGTATTTTTTCATTTTGATGTATTGTAAATGGATTTTTTTCTTAATTTCCTTTTTAGATTGTTCTCTCCTAGTATATATAATCAATAACATTGATTTTTTTTTGAGGGGTGGAAGGGGCAGAGGGAGAGGGAGAAAGAGAATCTTAAGTAGGCTTTATGCCCAGCATGGAACCCAAGGCAGGGCTCCATCTCATGACCCTGAGATCATGACCTGAACTGAAATCAAGAGTCAGACACTTAACCAACTGAGCTTACCCACATCGGGCTTCTTGGTCAGCAAGGAGCCTGCTTCTCCTTCTCCCTCTGCCTGCTGCTCCTCCTGCTTGTGCTCTTTCTCTGTCAAATAAATAAATAAAATCTTAAAGAAGAAAAAAAGATTTTATTTTTAAGTAATCTCTACACCCAACATGGGGCTCGAACTTACATCCCTGAGGTCGAGTCGCATGCTCTACTGACTGAGCCAGCCATGCTCCCCAGTTATGTCTCATTCTCATAATTTGCACAGCCTAAAAATAAAAGCTTTTAGAACAGACTGGAATTGCAAAATCCCCAGGTACATTTATCAGAAACAGCGGTCCCTTCCCCAGTGAACCAGGAGTTAGATGAAGGGTTCATATAAGCATTTCATTGAAACTCTGAGATGCACAGTCACTGATATGATTTATTGGCTTCAACTCACCATTCTACTTTCTGTAAGCTAAGTCAGGCAATATTTGTCTTTTTGTGACTGGCTTATTTCACTTAGTATAGTGTCTAAAAGGTTCATGTGTATTGGCGTGTATGACAGGATTTCCTTCTTTTTAAGACTGAATATTGTTGAATGTATTTACCACATTTTCTTTAGTCATTCATTCTGTCAGTAGACATTTAAGTTGCTTCTACCTCTTGGCTATTGTGGATAATGCTGCAATGAACATAGATGTAAAATATCTCAAGAATCTAATTTCAGTTTTTTTGGATATATACTAAGAAGTGAGTCTTTTGCCCATTTTTTAACTGGATTTTTTATTTTCTTACTGTTGAATTTTAAGAGTTCTTTGTATATTTTGGATATTAGTCCTTTATCAGGTATGTGTTTTTCATATATTTTCTCCTACTCTGTGGCTTGTCTTTTCATTCTTTTAACAATGTCTTTCAAAGAGTAGAAGTTTTTAACTTAGAAAGTACAACTTACCATTTTTTTTCACGGATCATGCTTTCGGTGTTGTATCTTTTTAGATTACCTAGATTTTCTCTTACAATGTCTTCCGGAAGTGTTATACTTTTGTGTTTTACATTTAGATCTAAGATCCATTTTGAATTAATTTTTCTGGAAAGTGTAAGGTCTTCCAAAAGAAAGCACCAGGCCTAGATGGGTTCGTTGGTGAATTCTACCAAACATTTAAGGAAGAAATTCCCTACAGTCTCTTTCAGAGGGTAGAAGCAGAGGGAATACTTTCTAATACCAACACCAAACAAAGACATTATAAGAAAACTGTACACCAATATCTCTCATGAATATAAATGCAAAAGTCCTCAACAAAGTATTAGCAAATCAAATCCAAAAAGTCTAAAAAGAATTATATACCATGACCAAGTGGGATTTATCCCAGATATGCAAGGCTGGTTCAATATTCGAAAATCAATTAATGTAATCCATCCCATCAACAAGCTAAACAAGAAAAATCATATGAATCTATCAAGAGATGCAGAAAAGTCATTTGACAAAATCTAACACCTGTTTATGGTTAAAAAAAAGTAAACTAGTAATAGAGGGGGAACATTCTCAACTTGATAAAGACTAGCTACAAAAAAATCTATTGCTAATATCATGTTTAATAGTGAGAAGCACAAAGCTTTCCCATTAAGATCAGGAACAAGGCAAGGATGACCTGAAAAGGATGCCATTCCTTTTCAACATTATACCAGCAATCCTTGCTAATGCAATAAGTTAAGAAAAGGAAGTAAAAGGTATACAGATAAGTGGTTGCCAGGAGGAAGGGCAGGGAATGAATAAGCAGAGCAAAGAGAATTTTTTAGGGCATTGAAAATACTTTGTATATTATAATGATGGATATATGTCATTACACATTTGTCCAAACCTTACAGAATGTACAACACCAAGAGTGACCCCTAAAGTAAACTATGGACTTTGAGTGATTATGATGTGTCATTGTAGGTTCATTCTTGGTAGGAAAAAAAAAAAAGTACCATCTAGTGAGTGAGTGATGTTGATGATAGGGGAGGATGTTCGTTTGTGTGAGCTTAACACTTCTTTATCAAAATTGAACCTTTTTTTTTTTTTGACATGCATAGCCTTTTCAAGAGCATAAAAAAGCCAATAGAAAATTGGGCCTTAGCTCATCCAGCCCAGTGTTCTGCCTGTGACTTGAGGGGTCATTTTATGGGAAAACAGAATGGTATATACTTCAAAAACTATAATATTGTTTTGAAATGTACTTTTCCAAAAACTGCAGATTGCTTTTATAACTTTCTGCTTACTTATCAGCATAAATGGCTGACATTTTCCTATACCAGTACATTGATTACTTTTGATCTTTGTTGTCTTTGTGGTCCTAGGTTGGTTCATTCTGGCTCCGGATGTCGATCACCCTCACTTGGATCTGACCTAACGTTTGCTACCAGAACAGGCTCTCGGCAGGGCATCGAGATGCATCTCTTCAGGGTGGAGACACATCGGGATCTGTCAACCTGGACCAGGATACTTGTTCAGGGTTGCCATGCTGCTGCTGAACTAATTAAGGAAGTCTCTCTAGGTATAGATCCTGACATACCATTTCTAATAGGAATTAAATGGAAATGTTATACTTTGTTTTAAAGTAAAAACCAGGGATGTCTGGGCGGCTCATTTGGTTGAGCATCCAGCTCTTGATTTCAGCCCAGGTCATGATCTCAGGGTCCTAAGATCGAGCCCCATGTCAGGCTCTGTGCTGGGTGTGGAGCCTGCTTGGGATTCTCCCTCTCCCTCTGCCCCTCGCATTCATGCCCTTTCTCTCTCTCTAAAATAAATAAATCTTAATAGAAAGGGGCACCTGGGTGGCTCAGTCGATTGAGCATCTGCCTTCCGCTAGGGTCATGATTCCAGGGTCCTGGGATCGAGCCCTGCATTGGACTCCCTGCTTGGCAGGAGTCTGCCTCTCCCTCTGCCTGCCACTCCCCTTGCTTATGCTCTCTCTATATATATCAAATGAATAAATAAAGTCTTTTTAAAAATCTTTAAAAAGAATAATAAAGTAAAATCCATTATCATATGGGCCAGACTCAAAAATATTCTAAAATATGGCAGCTTAATGTGATCATGGTGGAAGAAACCTGGTTTTTCTGTTTCGTTAGTAAAGTTTTCCTAAACCTTGTATATGGCTACTTCTTAGCACCCTATGTACAACATGGCAGTTTTGCTGTTAATCGTTTTAATCTGTATGTGATAGTACAACAACTCATTTACTAAATACTAGATGCACTAACCCTCTAGTTCAGAAGATTTAGAGCCTAAGATCTGGATAAACACCCTTAAAATATGGGCTTCTGGCAAGGCTTACGTCTACAGAAAAATAAGGAATTTTGCGTTTGAAAAGTTTGAAAATGTGTGCCCAGTACTTAGTGAAATAAGCATCTGAAGGAAAGAAGCCTGGTGGTGTCTTTTCATTGTTGCAGCGCCCTCTTGTGGCTGGTCTATATGGTTTCATTTGTATATATTTGTGTGTATGTACATGTATATATATGTATAGGTATTTCCAGATTGCTTTCCAGATTAACAAGAGCAAAGAATAATCAAAATGAAGACACAGAGTTTTTTTTTTTTAAATATTATTTATTTATTGGAGACAGAGAGCATGAGCTGGGGGAAGGGCAGAGGGAGAGGGACAAGCAGGCTCTCCACTGAGCAGGGAGCCCGACGCAGGGCTCAATCCCAGGACCCTGAGATCATAACCTGGCGAAGGCAGATGCTCAACCAACTGAGCCACCCAGGTGCCCCGAAGACACAGAGTTTCTAATATGGCTTGAATTAATTTGATTATCTTGGTTCCAAATCAGTTTACTTAATTTTGCTCCTGTTTTCTATGTATTTTATTTTATAAAGTTTTATAGAGTTTTATAAAAAGAGAAGATGTTCAAAGGGCAGAACGTCTTGTAATTTATCTTTCTTTCCATTGCTTTTGGAAAGGGAGGGCCCTCCATGGCTTTAGAACTGCATAGGCAGCATTTGCATGGGTCATCTTCTAACACTGGCAGAGGGACAGTTTTTTAAATGTTGTCAAAATGACATAATTCTTCAGCTCTTTAGTAATTGCTTGATATTTTCCTTACAACCACAGTGATGATTCAAGCAATGACACCAATAACCAGTAAGGCCCCAACCTTGGATTTTGACCAAAGCCACCACATCCACACTGTCTTTCTCACTTGTGTGTTTCCCACCCGTTTTCTCTATGGAGTGGTTGGTGACCACATTAAGGGCTGCAGGGCTCTGGTTTTAGTCTTGGCCACATAACGTGCTTTCTGGGTTGTGTCCTCAATGTGAAGGTCTGCAATGCTCTGTGTTTCCTTGGGGAGCCCAAGAAATTCTTTAGGCCCTTTCCTGGCATCTGGGATCACCATATCTTCTTTAAGAATCCAGAGAGAAGGCTGCCTGGGTGGCTCAGATGATTAAGCGTCTGCCTTTGGGTCAGGTCATGATCCCAGGGTGCTTGGGTCAAGCCCTACATCCAGGCTCCCTGCTCAGTGAGTCTGCTTCTCCCTCTCCCTCTGCCCGTCCCCCCTGCTCATGCTCTCTCTCTCTCTCTCAAATAATTAAATAAAATCTTTTTTTTTTTTTTTTTTGATTTTATTTATTTATTCGGCAGAGGGGCAGCCAGTGAGAGAGGGAACACAAGCAGGGGGAGTGGGAGAGGAAGAAGCAGGCTCCTAGCAGAGGACCCTGACGTGGGGCTCGATCCCGGAACGCCGGGATCACGCCCTGAGCCGAAGGCAGACGCTTAACCGCTGTGCCACCCAGGCGCCCCAAATAATTAAATAAAATCTTAAAAAAAAAAAAAAAAGAATCCAGAGAGAGATGCTTCCCAAAAGAAAGAACGCAACTTAGATTTTTAACATTTTTTAGTTTCGTGTCGTTGCTTTGGTGTCTGGCATCTGAACTTCTGGCAGGAAACAAAACTCTGTCCAGTCTCTGGCTCACAGTTGTTTCAGTACAGATGGCTTGAGGGGGGAGAGAAAAAGAATTGGCTGGGTCCTAATACTTTAATATAGACAAAAGAAACGTATTTTTTGCTAGTTTTGAACTTTCTCATTGCCATATACAGCTGTAGTTTGATATTACCTTTGTAATACTTTCATTTCCAGAATTCAGATCAAATGATGTACTTACTAATCACTTACCTTGTATTTAGAGCTGTGCCACATGTATTAAACTGGCTGAAGGTAAACTGCTTTGATGAGAGCCAGAATTCCTTTAAAATGTGTTTGTGTATGTGTGTGTGCGTGCTCCAAATCTACTATGACTTTTTTTTTAAGATTTTATTTATTTATTTGACAGAGAGAGAGACAGCCATCGAGAGAGGGAACACAAGCAGGGGGAGTGGGAGAGGAAGAAGCAGGCTCCCAGGGGAGCAGGGAGCCCGATGCGGGGCTTGATCCCAGGATCCTGGGATCACGCCCTGGGCTGAAGACAGACATTTAATGACTGAGCCACCCAGGCGCCCCTAATCTACTATGTCTTAATATGTGTATGCTTAATGTGCACATCCACATTCGCATGTATACACACATACATACATAAGCAAGCATGTCCTTCAGATGCACGTTACCACTTTGTGTTAAATTGTTGGGAAATTCAGAAAGGTTTATTTAAAACTAATTATGGCACATTGTACTACCTATTCAGATATCCGTGGCCTAAAGAACGTCAGGAAGTTGACAAGAAGAAATCATTTAAGCTCTGTTTCTTTGTCTCTTATGTGTTTTGGTTATGGGTTACTCATTTATTTATTTATTTATTGTATAGTTTACTCATTTAGAAAAATTTCAGTGACTACCTGTAAGATTTTGCTAGTGAACACAATATGTGAACTTCATAATGTTCATTTAATTTTAAACCTTTATTGGATTACAGTAGAATTGATCCATGATCCTTCTAGTACACAAGGACTTTTTCCTTTTAGCAAATATGAACCTCAACATCACTAGGCAGATAATGCAGTTAATTCCCTTTAGTATATAAAACCATTTTCCATTTGTCACAGGAACTCAAAATGTGAAAATACATATATGTATATAATTGCTTGAACTTTAATAAGTATGCTTTTAAAGGCTAATTTCATCATACTGATTACCCAAACTATTACAATTTTTAAATCAAACAAGAACTTTATGAATACTTTGAATTTCTGTAGTTTTGGTGTTAAAAGACTAAGAAGTAGTAAATATAGGAGGAGTTGCATTACTAAATATGTAGAAAATCTGCAAGAGGAGAAGAAAAATGAGCATTTTAAAGTATTTATATTGTTAGCATATATGATGAAAGAATTTGCTTTTACCATGTTCTCAATTTTGTAAAATTCTCTTGATTTTTTATTCATCTACTGGGCAAATATGGATTGAGTATAAACTCTGTAGTTTTACTGGCTATACTAAAATAGATACGGTAGGCATAGCCCCTGCCTTTGAAGTAGGACGGACAGAAGCAGAAGGAATAATGAGTGCTTATCAGGGTTGTTGTAAGTCATAGATTGAATGCATGTTTCCTCTGACCCTAACACACACACTTCTAAGCCAAGTTTTATACCTCTATTTTTAAGATGAAAGAACTGGGGTTAATGTGGCGAGGGCTTGAATTCGGTCTTTTCTGACTCAAAACCAGTGCCTTAAGCCCCTTATTTTCCCCCTCTAAATGACTCATTCCTATGCCCAGATTAAAGTCCTAGAGGACATATACAGTATCAGTTTCTCTTAATCCATTAAATCGACAAATATTTATTGTTTTATTACTTACAAAGTGCTGTCCTTTGTAATGAGAGAAATAAAAATAAGTAAGACCTACTTCATGCCTTTGACCAAATAGCTGTAAAAAAGGAACATAGTGCCATGTTCTTTGTAACCCTGGGCATGATCAGCCCATTGATTGATAGACTTGTATTATCTACATAAAAGAAAAAGCAAGAAGAAAGAGCTTGGGTGGCTCAGTCGGTTAAGCTTCTGCCTTCAGCTTAGGTCACGATCCTGGGGTCCTGGGATCGAGTCCCGCATCACTCTCCCTGCTCAGCGGGGAGCCTGCTTCTCCCTCTGCCTGCCGCTCCCCTGCTTGTGCTCTCTCTGTCCCTGACAAATAAATAAATAAAATCTTTAAAAAAAAAAAAAGAAAATAATAAGAGGTGAAGGTTGGTCTTCTCTTCCCAATTGTATTTCTTTTAAATCTGATTGAGCCAGTTTGGTTCATGTGTATACTCTGGACCAACAGCAGTCATGAGGGGAAAGCCATGCTCTGATTGGCTCAGGGGCTATCTATCCTCAAAGTTGAGATCATCCTTCTTTGAAACACATGAGGAAGGAATGTGGAAACTTGAATAAAATTGGGGTTTGGCTGTAAATGAAGAATGGAGAAATAGAAACTGGGTAGACAGCTGACAATGAATACTTAACAAGTATCAAGACCAGAGCTAAAGAAGCTGGTTGGATTCAGCAACATGGAGATAATTTTTGGTGCCCTTGGGGAAAGGCGCTCAGTGGTGTGATGGCTATGGCAGACTGCAGAGGGCTGAGGATTGGATGGGAAGTGAAGCAGAGATAAACTAACTAAAGACAGCTCCTTTAAAAAACAAAGAGGGGGGCTTCTGGCTAGCTCAGTCGGTAGAGATCAGTTCCTGATCTCAGGGTTGTAAGTTTGAGCCCCACATTGCATATAGAGAGTACTTAAAAATAAAATCTTTTTAAAAAGAGAGAGAGAAAGAGGGAAGGTGAGCAGTTGAGTAATGGCATTTCTTCTAATAATAAGAGATTTGAACATCTAAAAACATTAATGGGGGAGATCTAGTTTACAGGGAAATGTTGAGGGGCCTGGGTGGCTCAATCGATTGTTCGTCTGACTTTTTTTTTTTTTTTAAGATTTTATTTATTTATTTGAGAGAGTAAGAGAGAGTGTGTCCACAAGTTGGGGGGGAGTGGCAGAGGGAGAGGGAGAAGCAGACTTCCCTCTGAGCAGGGAGCCTGATGCAGGATTCGATCCCAAGACCCTGAGATCATGACCTGAGCCAAAGGCACTTTGAGCGCCTGACTCTTGATTTCCGCTCAGGTCATGATATCAGGGTCATGAGATCAAGCCCCATGATGGGTTCTATGCTGGGTATGGAGTCTGCTTAAGATTCTCTCTCTCTCCCTCTCCCCCTCCCCCCCACTGACACGCGCCCATACTCTCTCTCAAAAAAAATAATAATAATAATAATACTTGAGTGTAATAATTTTTTTTAAAGATTCTATTTATTTATTTGACAGAGATAGAGACAGCCAGCGAGAGAGGGAACACAAGCAGGGGGAGTGGGAGAGGAAGAAGCAGGCTCATAGCGGAGGAGCCTGATGTGGGGCTCGATCCCATAACGCCGGGATCTCGCCCTGAGCCGAAGGCAGACGCTTAACTGCTGTGCCACCCAGGCGCCCCTGAGTGTAATAATTTAACCTTAAGCATGAAGTCAGAGAATTTTCTAATGCCGATTATTAATAATAGAGGGAGATTCTCCTCAGAGAACTTTGATCAGAATGATTGAGCTTGAATGAGAGTACATGTGGTAAACTGGAGATTCCCTGTTTCAGGTGGTTGGTGCACATGTCAGCCTTTCCCCCATCTCCTCTCACCCCATCCCTGATCACCACCTTGTCCCTGACATCTATTCCAGGTTGTGGGTGGGTTATGAATTAAGTCTCAGGGATGAGATGAACTTAGAGAAGAGATGAGAGTGTCTGTTTTACATATTTCTTGGTAATAAAATTTTCCAAAAAACCCTGAGAGTTTATTAGATTTTTAGATGAGTTAAAATGTCATGATTAACTAATTCTGGTATATAGTATACACTCAACAAAGTGGCCATTGTTATGCTTGTCATTGTTACTTAAGCCCCAGTGAATTTGCACCTCTAATTAAGCCTTTTTCAGTTCCCCAGAATTATTCTACTCCCCTCTCCTCTGTCTTCCCATAGTGTCTTGTCCATTTCCCTAGCATAAGGACCTAGTTCATTCTTCTGTATGCATATTTCCTTTTCTTTCTCTCTCACTTGTCTGAATAGGAAGCATCTTTTATTTAACTCTGTATCTCCCAGCACCTAACACATAATGTAACATGTAACTATGTGTCTGGCACATAATAAGCGCTCAAAACAGTGCTTTCTCGGGGCACCTGGGTGGCTCAGTCGGATGAGTGTCCAACTCTTGGTTTCAGCTCAGGTCATGATCTCAGGGTCTTGAGACTGAGCCCCATGTTGGGCTTCATGCTCAATGGGGGGGAGTCTGCTTGAAATTCTTTTGTCTCTTTCTCCCTCTGCCCCTCCCCCCTGCTCGCTCTCTCTCTCTTTTTCTCTAAAATAAATAAATCTTGGGGCGCCTGGGTGGCACAGCGGTTAAGCGTCTGCCTTCGGCTCAGGGCGTGATCCCGGCGTTATGGGATCGAGCCCCACATCAGGCTCCTCTGCAGTGAGCCTGCTTCTTCCTCTCCCACTCCCCCTGCTTGTGTTCCCTCTCTTGCTGGCTGTGTCTATCTCTGTCAAATAAATAAATAAAATCTTTAAAAAATAATAATAATAAAATAAAATAAAATAAATAAATCTTAAAAACAAAACAAAACAATGATTTCTTCAGTTTAGATTGTATGTGATAACCCATCTGTCATCCCTGCTGCCCTGTAAGAGCAGAGAATTTAAAAAATAGGAATAAATGATTTAATGAACAAACAAAACTAAGACATAATTCACAACTCCACTGGACTTCATGTATGTTTTCTGATTATTCTGGGGCCAGGCTCATGAATTTGCTTCCCCTAATTTGAGCTCTGAGCACCCACATTGTACCCTCCAAAAGGAACACAAAGCGAGCCCCCCACTGCTGGGTGCTGAATGTTTACCTTCCTCCCTCAATTACCTCAAAAACCGTAGTTTTTTTCTGTCTTTTAAACTTCAATATTTGATGTTCTTTGATTGTCCTTGAATGCTGCTGTTGTATCTTTTTTTATTTCTGATAACAGCCCTGTTAAGCAAAATCAGCACATTACATTTTTTACTGACTTACTATAAATTGAGGTGCATAGTGGATTTATAGCCCACAAAAGGATTTTAGTTGAGTCAGGACATCAAAATGGTTATAATAAGCCACCTGGAATAGCCCAGAGCTTCGCTAATAAGTCCCAGATCCTGTCCCATCAGAATAGGGCCACTTAGCACAGCTCCCTGCCCCCCTCCCCCCCACACACACGCATACACACACGCGGACACACACATTAAATCACAGTCAGAGGCTTTTTGCTCTTTGGTGCACTACTCCTGACACCCTCTGAGGATGAGAGATGCCAGGGTACTTAGGCACCATTGCCTCAACTATTTTTACCTACCATTTGGGGAGAAGCCATTAACGATGACTATTAGGCACAACATTGCTGTGGCCAATTCATACTCTCAAAATTATCTGGTATTAATTACAAGTTTTAAATGAAAACAAACTCACTTCTAAACCCAGATGTATTTAGTGTCACTTTTACTTCTTCCTTTCAAGGTTGAGATAATCATAAACAATATTTTGTTTTGACAAATTTTTAAAAATTTAAAATGTATTTGAAAGAGAGAGCGAGAGCACGAGTTAGGGGAGAGGCAGAAACAGACTCCCTGCTAAACAGGCAGCTCGCCATGGGACCCGATCTAGGAACCCTGAGATCATGACCTGAGCCGAAGGCAGATGCTTAACCAACTGAGCCACCCAGGCACCCCTGTTTTTTCTGAAGTAACACACACATACACTACATTTGCTTTCCTTTCCTTCCCTCTTGGGGGGAACAATCCTAAACAGAATCTTCAGGAAACTTCGTTTATGGCAAGCTCTTATGGGGTTAATGGCTTGCCTTTGCTGGCTGCACTCACCTGATCTAGCCCCACTAGAGACTCACCTGCAGGCAGAAATACTCACCCACCTGCATTACACCTTCTCCAGCCAGTGTTTCAAGAACTTGAGCAAATCCTTTTTCTTTGAGCTTTTCTTTTCTAGACTAGAACTGACCCCTCTCTTCTCATCAGATCTCACTACCCTTGACTATGCTATAGCTTCAGGGATGTTAATAGAATAAAATTCTCTTGAAAACTGTACCCTAGTTGCTTTGATTGGGATCTGTTCTTCCTCCAAAAGCTTAGCCATTTATTCAGAGATTATTGCAATGAATTACTTTCTACAGGTAGGTAGTTTTATCCATGTTTCCCCCTGAGGGTTTTTTTTTTCTGAGGATAATTAATATTCAAAGTCTTTTGTCCAAAATTCTCTTCTTTGAGTAGTGCTGAGAAGGGACACTGCCAATATTTGTCTGATTCTTTTTCCTTATTTCTTAAACACAGAGCTATCTTAACTAATTGAATGTTTTTGCAAGTGCAGTGGAAGAATACATTGATTAGTCTGGATAGGAGGACTTGCTTGTTTGGAAGCTACTTTTTGTGACCAAGCATAGCGTGACTCTGATCGTTTAGGTGATTTGAAGTTCATCTCTCAAAGGGCTGCGTTAATTCCCAGATCTCAGAGGGCCTCACACTTGTAGCCCCTGTACTAACAACAAAACCGTGTTCAGATGTTAGTGGAACAGAAACTTCACCAGTCTTGTGAAAAGACATGTGTTGGTCTTACTGATCAAAGGGTTTTTTTTCCTGTCAATTCAGATCAATCCTTTGAATTTTATCTTTGCTAGGACTGACAGTGTGACTTTTGCTAACTATAGCCTTTACCTTTGATAATGAGCATTATCTTTATCCTCTTCCCAAATACCAACCAGACCATGTGACTGCCCCTAAAAGGCATCTCTGCCTTCTCTCCTTTGTTTGTTCTTTCTTCTCGCCCACTCGAAACCTTTCTCTACTTCACTGCCTATCCAATTTGACCTATTCTTTATTCATTTATGAAGTCCTTGAGAGGGGGGACCATGCCTCTTTCCTCTCCAGTACCATGCACGGTCTACTGCCAGCACAAGTGTTTAATTGATACTCACTGAATCGAATTGAACCAGATCAGATGTCATGGAGAGTTACGGTCATCTCTTTCTCATCTCAATCAAGATGTTGACCCAAGCAACCAGAACAAAACTTCAGGGAGTTTCAAATAAGTTAGGTATCACACATTCTCAAGAAAAGATTCTTTTTCCTTTGTTGAAGTCAGAAGAATCCTTTTCGGGGCGCCTGGGTGGCACAGCGGTTAAGCATCTGCCTTTGGCTCAGGGCGTGATCCCAGCGTTATGGGATCGAGCCCCACATCAGGCTCCTCTGCTATGAGCCTGCTTCTTCCTCTCCCACTCCCCCTGCTTGTGTACCCTCTCTCGCTGGCTGTCTCTATCTCTGTCGAATAAATAAATACAATCTTTAAAAAAATATTAAAAAAAAAAGAAGAATCCTTTTCTACTTGATAACAGAAGTAGTAACTCTATTTTTAATTTTTTTTTAATTTTACTTATTTACTTAAGAGAGAGAGAGTGAGAGAGCATGAACAGGGGGAAGGGGAGAAGCAGACTCCTCTGATAAACAGGGAGCCTGACATGGGGCTTGATCCCAGGACCCCAGGATCATGATCTGAGCCAAAGGCAGCCACTTAACTGATTGAGCCACCCAGGCGCCCCCCTGAAGTAGTAACTTTATTTATTTTTTTAAGATTTTATTTATTTATTTGACAGAGATAGAGACAGCCAGCGAGAGAGGGAACACAAGCAGGGGGAGTGGGAGAGGAAGAAGCAGGCTCATAGCGGAGGAGCCTGATGGGGGCTCGATCCCATAACGCCGGGATCACGCCCTGAGCCGAAGGCAGACGCTTAACCGCTGTGCCACCCAGGCGCCCCCCTGAAGTAGTAACTTTATTAATGATGCTTTTTGCTTGTCTTCAACAGGCTGCACGCTAAATGGCCAAGAAGTAAGATTCACTGTGCACTATGAAAATGGGTTCACTATCTCCAAGGAAAATGGAGGTTCCAGCAGCATATTGTACCGGTACCCCTTTGAAAAGCTGAAAATGTCTGCTGATGATGGCATCAGAAATCTGTATCTGGATTTTGGTGGTCCTGAGGGAGAACTGGTAAGAGTATTTCTGAAAACCATGTTTACTCTAATAGGTATTTTCTTTCTTTCTTTCCCATTGCTTCTTACCTTTTGTATAGAAAATTATGGACCGATAGTCCATTTGGAGTCAGGAAATTGTTCTTTAGTTTTCAAAGTGTATTGGGTTTGGGTTTGGGACTTGTGTGTGTGTGTGTGTGTGTGTGTGTGTGTGTGTGTCTGTGTTTTTCTTTTTCCCACATTAGGAAATCATTCCTTTTTAAAAAGTTTTGTTTGAATGGTAGAAAGAAAAAATGGATAGCCCTTTTAAGAAATAGGCTTTTATCAAACATGAGCTATAAAATACAAAAACTGGTAAACTTTAATAAATTCTATCCATTGCTATTATTAGTAGTTGATTGAGATGAGTTAAAAGTAATAGAATGACTTGGTTGCTAAAGAAATTCTGCTAATCAGGAAAAAAAGATACAGAGCTATCTCCACACAGCCATTTTTTGTTTTTTTAATCTCCTTGCCTCAGCAGGAATTCATGATTTCCCTTAGGGAACCACAGAAGTGTGTCAAGTGAACTTCAGAAGTCATAAATTATGATAAAGGAGTAAAATAATGCCTTTTCGGTCATATCAGTTTTGAGCCAGTAGTTGAAGTCTTACACTTGAAGTATTATGTCTATTGACACAATCGCCATAGGTGGAAAGTTTTAAAACAGAATCTTGACATTTTATTACTAAAAGAGATCTTAGAGATAATAACCTCCAAATAAGAAATCATGCATAGAAATCTTATTTTATTTTAATTTTTAAAAAATATTTTATTTATTTATTTTTGTGAGAGAGAGAGTGCAAACACGAGCAGGGGAGGGAGAAGCAGAGGGAAAAGCAGACTCTCCACTGAGGGGGAGCCTGATGTGGGACTTGATCCCAGGACTCTGGGATCATGACCTGAGCTGAAGGCAGACGCTTAACGGACTAAGCCACAGGCACCCTAGAAGTCTTATTTTAAATGATGAACCTTTAGGAAACTATGGTTGGGCCATGGACCAGGGCTTTTCAAAAGCCTGAAGCAGCCGTTTGCAACAACATGGATGGAACTAGAGGGTATTATGCTAAGTGAAATAAGTCAATCAGAGAAAGACAATTACCATATGATCTCACTCATATGCAGAATTTAAGAAACAAAACTGAGGATCATGGGGGAAGGGAGGGAAAAATAAGATGAAGTCAGAGGGGGAGACAAACCATAAGAGACTCTTAATCATGGGAAACTGGGGGTTGCTGGAGAGGAGGGGGATGAGAGGTGGGTAACTGGGTGATGGACATTGAGAAAGATACATGATACGATGAGCACTGGGTATTATATAAGACTGATGAATCACTGAACTCTACCTCGGAAACTACTAATATACCATATGATAATTAATTGAATTTAAATTTTAAAAAAAAGTGGGAAACACATCCCTCAGAAGGCCAGAAGGAAGTATACTCTGAAGCGTCAAATCACTGATTTCCCACCCAAAGGTCTTTGATTAGATCAGGTGATGTTTCAAGGGCCTCAGGAATCCAATAAGCACTTTAAAATCATTTGGATTTAAGCATTGTATCTAATCTCTGGGAAGAGACCTTGCTGGGAAATAAAGTTATGTACATATTAAAAAAAAAAAAGCCTGAAGCATTAGACAGAGTTAAATGCTTCTATTAAATTAACTTCTGTTAAATTAACCAGTTATTAATAGCAGTTGTCATTTAGCAAGACAGGTGTTAGACTATTGCTGGGTATATGATTTTAGTCCCTGCTTATACTTAATATATACAATGTTTAATGATGAAATTCATGCTCTGTAATTTATATTTTAAATAAAGTTGTATTTTTCTTTAGAAGGTATAGTTTACTGTGTCCTATTCCTGGTTTCTGCATCAGTGCTAATGACTGACAAATCACTTGACTCACGCAGCCTGATGGCAGGTCTCCTTGTTCACCTGGTGTCAGCTGTCCAGATTAGTTTAGGAAGGTATGACTGGCCCCCTGACTAGCCTCAGGAGTTGTCATTCCCACCACAAACCTATGAGGGATACCAAAAATCATACGCATCCATAGTCACGTTCAGCTGAGTTCACTGTGATTCCCCCCGGGGATATTATCACAATTAATGGTCTCCATATAGGGTGTTCCTCTTTCTTTTACATCTTCTGTTTAGTTCTTCCTGCAGGCACAGTGGAACCCAGCACCCCACCACTTGTCTCTGATTGTGATGTGCAAGCTCACACTAGTGTTTCATTACTACGTGGAGTGACCTTACTTCAGAGTATACTTTTCATTTGTGGCTTTAAGTTCCTGAGAGATGTTTCCATAAATCTGGCACCTTTTTAATCCAAATTCTTTCTACAAAGTAGAACATCACATCCAGATTCGTTTGTTTTGTGTCTGTTTATGAAAGCTTCTGTGTATGGTAGTGACAATTCGTGTGATCTCTCCGCAGACCATGGACCTGCATTCTTGTCCGAAGCCGATCGTATTTGTGTTGCACACGTTCTTGTCAGCCAAAGTCACTCGCATGGGACTGCTCGTATGAGCAGCACAGAATCAGAAAAGAGTCTTGAATGTCACAAGAAGTATTTCCACCTCAAAAAAAAAAAAAAAAGCACAAAAAGAAAGCTCTTTGCTCTCTCCTCCAGCACAGTGCCTTGACGAGGACCTGCAGATCACTGCTGAACAGTAACCGTGTTTAAAGAAGAGCCTGCCTTTCATGAGCTACCTTGGCCAGAAATTCTAGGACTCTAATAAGCTCCAGACTGAAGCTGTTGATTTATTGTCTCGTTTCCTAATGTGGTTTCTAAGTCACTAGGTTTATTTCCCCTGTGAAGAAGGATGGCTCATTGTGGGTTTTTGTTTTGGGTGGTTTTTTTTTTTTTTTTTTTTGGTCTTTTTAGGGCAGAATGAAATACTCAAGGGTTGTTTTCATTTTCTTCTTCCTACAGGACTTGTTTCGAGCTTAGCCTTGACATCTTGCTTAGTTCAACCGTCTCTTCCCAGGTGCCAGTTATCAGCCACCTGTGCTTCTTGGCCATTCCAGATAGGTCGTACGTGCTGTTGGAGCTTACTTTCACTTAATCCTTCCACCCTAGGAAGTCCTTGAATTGCATACCAAAGCATCTCCCATCTGTCCTGGCTCTCCTGCATCCCACCCTGGCTGTCACTTTCCCACCGCATCACAAGCTTTGCCACTTATAAGTGCTACCTTTAGGACTTAGAACTTGCGAAATTTGATTTGCCTTGCCTTCCACTCCCTTTCTAGTGGCGACCAAGTTGGAAACCACTGATTTGAAAGAAGAGGTTTGCTTGTTTTAAGATTTTTCTGATTTATCTTTGGTAGGAGCCAGGGGATAAGATTTCTTTAAAAAAAAAATCCTTTTTTTAGCCTAAGCCATTTTTTATTGCTTACCAAATGTGCCTTTGGTTAGGGTTAGTGGAGCTTTATTAGTCACTATTTTAATAACTGGATATCACTGCCATTCCAGGGAGATCATCCATCTTAGTTTTGAGGAATAGTCTTTGAAATGGGTTTCCTTAGGAGTATCTTTTCTAGTAGGCAGATCTCATTGAGGAGGATAAATCTTGTGGAGAGCCCGCTTGTTTAAAAAGCAGGTTCTATAAAGCCAGCTCTTCAGCACGAACATCATGTGCTGTTGCTTTGGGCTTTGAGAGCCCATGCTGGATCCTGGCCCTGGTCCTCTCCCTTTGTGGCAGGAGAGTGGCATGGACAGGCAGCTGCTAATTCAAGACTCACTGTTAGCTTGGTAATGCATTCTACCGTGGCCAAAGTGAGATCTCGGAACAGCTACCTGGGTTTTGCTAAGCATTGCCAGATGTCATGATGAGGACTTAGTAGCAGTAAGATTGCTGATTTTGTGGTATTAAAGAATCGCACTCAGCTTGTTTTTCCTAATTATGAAGGAGGTATATATCTGAAAACATTTAAAATAGTATAATAGCTATATAAAATGTCAAGATTACTGCAGTCCCCAGATCTGAAAGAAAAGGTAATATTGACTTGGATGTTCTCGGTGTTATTTGAAGAAATGTCTAGGACTAGTTCTCACTTACTAGATTTATTAGGAGTGCCATAAGAGGATGTGAGCACTTCGGAGAGTAGAGGAGGGTGGCACTCCAAATAGAGAGGAAAAAACCCCACAACCATAAATGCAGAACATGAGCGATTTGGTGTGAGTGCAGACTGACCTAGGTGGGACATTTGAAAGAGCAGACTCATTAGCAGAGAGTTTGAGTTAGACACTGTCACCCCACTGTCTTTCTTCTACCCATAATTCAGTCCTCCTTCCCCTTGTACAGTGAGATTAACCACATACAGAGGCTGGGGAGAGAACTGTTCTTCCCGTGGCTACCATTCCAAAAATAAATGATTTGATCCACTTCAAACCGGAAATTGGAATCTAGACTAGAATATGTCTTTCAAGAACTTTTTGTGTTTTAAAGATTCATAAACCTATGTTTGGTTCCATCTGAAGTAAATTTGCAAGGGAAGAAAAAAAATATCTTGAAGGTCCAGCTATGATTTCTGGAAGCAGAATTTCAACACATAATACCCTCAGATAAGGGAGCTTAGACACTCTTCACAGTGAGAGCATTATTAACCCGAAAAGTTGCACAATGCAGTCACAGACTTCGCAGCAAAGCCGTTTGGTTGTGGTTTTCTTGGTTAGTGTAAAGGCTAAGCCACTGAGAATATTTTCCGGGGAAACTTCTGAGCCCCCGTGCTTATCACTTATATGAGAAAGATCTCTAAAAAAGGTGTGATGAACGTGTGAGCAGGAGAAGGTAAAGCGTGTGAGTCATTTTGGCTCATTTTGTTCAAGCTTGACTGTCATGTTTAACACCAAGGTTCATAGGGTTTTTAAAAATCTTTTGAGTCTTAATGTGAGATGAAAGTGTGTGGGAGATTTCCTTTGACCACTAGCACTCCCGAGAGCAAGAGCCCTTAAGCTGTTTCTGTGACATCAACAGCTTTCCAATCATGGGTGACCAGCTTCTTCTTCAATTAAGTGTGTTTGTGGAATTTTCAAACCACAAATGAAGTGCTTTTTATGAATAGGACAGCCTTGATAAATATGTATTTTGTATTAAGATGCCAAAATACAAATTATTTTCAAATGAGGACTAAAAATGGGTATTTGGGGTATTTCACACCTTTTATAGAACAGCTTGTCATTTCTTTTTCATTTTGAATTAGAAAATTGCTGAGAATGTTGTGGGCTTCCATGTGTAGAAGTTTCGTTTCCATTCATCCCAATGGACCCGCTTCCTGTGCCCTCAATTCCCCCCAGACCTGGGGCTTAGACATCTTCTCCATATTCCACACAGATGTCTACAAGGAACCAATTGGTGTGTGAAAATTCTTCCTCCTCATTTCCTAAAATTTCTCCCTTTCTTCTTGAAAGAGAAAGGAAAGAAAGAAAGAAAGAAAAAGAAAAGAAAAGCTCAGTTATTCTTTTTCTGAAAAAGGTAAGCCCTTTCCTGAAGTTACCACACCAACCTTACCTGGAAATTAGTATCTGATATTTTATATGAAGTAATACTTTAATGTATGTTTATACAGTATTTATTAGATAATTATAACTATTAATTCCTCTACCTAGTAGACAGTTTCAGATTAAATATTGGGACATATACAAGCAATCAAAAATATTACTTTAAATGTCATTCACCTATTTTAAAGCCATGTTTTAGCACTTTTTAGGCTAGGTAAAGTCTGATAGTGCCTGTTTTTATCAGCTGTACCCTCACAAACTTTGTTATGGAACATTATTAGATGGCAGGAGAGATTGATTTATTTATTTCTTATATTTTTAAAAGTGGAAAAATCTAACCAACAAATGATTAAATTGTCACTGATTATTTGTTTTCCTAATTTATCTTCCTAAGCAGAATGGTAACAAAGTTTTATTCAGCCAATTAAATGCACTTAGCTAATGAACCAAAATTTATTCTTAAAAAAAAAAAATTAAGCTGTGTGGAATCTGGACAAGATTGTTTCTCCTAGAAAAAGTTTTCACTGTAAATGGTTTTGATGGACAAAAGTGTGACCACATTTGAGAAAAGGTTATGATGGATTTTTTTTTTAATTTGTGAGAAACTCCAGGTCTTCTTGTTTAATTTATATGCATGTGGATATATTTGTATGTTTTCAAAAACATGGAAGAATCTCCGTATTTTTAATGCAAATTATATTGTAAGCTGCTATGCAAATTCTATTAAAAGCCCTACCTACTTAAAAGTTAAACATTTTTGAAGCTTTCAGGGAAGACCTGTAGACTTAAGCACTTTCTCTGCTTTTTTGTATCTTACCTTGGACACTTACGCTGAACTTTGTTATTATTTTCACTGGTTATAAGCTATTGATTGTACATAATATTGAAACTATCCAAATATCCAGCATACATTTCCATGTTGCTGCCATCCACCATTGACGCTACAAATGAAGGGAGGGGGGTGTTAGAAAGCCAAAGGTCATCTTTTTTCAATTGCTAATGAGGAAGTGAAATGCTAGATCCCTTTGGTCTCAAAACAAATTCCTCTGATCAGATGAAATATCTGTGTAAGAGACTTTAAATTTGGGATTCTGCTTAAACTTTAAGCTTAAGTTGAATTTGACCATAATCATATTCACTCTTTTTGTGTGTATATCTCTATCAGGTCTATAATGTGCCAGGTGGTATTATATTATATTCTGTCTTGAGTTTGGAAATCTTTCAGTTAGATTTAAATTGTTCTTGTGGCTTTTTTTTCCCCTCCTGAAGATGAAACCAGAGGAATCTGCCATTTGCTGTTCTTTTTCTCTCAAGATTGCTTGGTAATCTAGAATTCTTTTTACTTTCTACATACTGTCTTTAAAAACTGACAGCAGCAATCTCTCTCCCCCTTCTCCTTTTTTAAGGCTGTCTCCTTCCCTATACTGGGTATATAGACAATAAATGTGTGATGACAGTCAGTTATAGAATAATTATGTTGTATATCAGGATTCTGTGTTTTTGAGCAATATAGCTACTCCTATCATGTAACGATAAGTGAAATTTACGCTAGAAGTAGACTGCTTAGTGGCAGATTGGAAACCATTTCTCTAAAAAAAAAAAAATACAGATCAATGATACAAGTTCATTCTATCAAGGGAGAGAATTTCAAGTAAAATAAGGTACCAAAAGTAGGTTCACAGAGCACACCTGTACATCTGTTGTCTTTTTTTCTTTTTTTTTTTTTTTTTGGCAATAGCTAAACTACCAACTGGAGAAATGGCTTTTATGTATTAACTCAACAAACTATTTTAACCAGATTTCTTCTTTTGTTTCAAAATTGATAAACTTGAGCTTCATCTCTTGCCACCTCCATTCTTCCCACTTGAGGTAACTGAACCAAAGCAGACTTAAGTTTTAAAAGTCAATCTGCATTTGATGTAATTCATAAATAATGCCATTTGCAAATGATTCTTTGCTCTCTAATGAACATTGGACTATATTCAGCAAAAATCTACCATCTGAACTGTAATCCTTGAATTGCTCCAAAATAGATTGGTTGAAACTAAAAAGCTATAATAGAGAAATGATACTTTATTATATCGTAAGATTAGCTGCCCCGGTAGATTCCTGGTACCTTCCTCAGTTCTGTTGTTTTGTTACCTCCATGCTATTGACACAGATGCTTTGTTTTAGAGTCCCTCTTTATCCCAGTCACATATTATACCCTTGGAACCTGAGTGTTCTGTCACCTCTTCCAAAGTGATAGAAGTCTCTTATGAATAGACAAAAGGTTCTTTGGGGGCATAGAGGAATTCTGAAATCACAGGCTAATTAATGACATATTAATTCAAGTATTATTTCATCTGATAAGCATTGATCAGGTACTTTGAAGGGTCCAAAAGAAAGTTCCAGCCCTCAAGTAGCACATAATCCATTATTTCTCAGTTATACCATGCCATCTGTCAATCAGCGGTTAAGTAATTAACCACTTCATACTTTGTTACCAAAGTACCTCTGCAGTTCTGCTCCTCTGGCTGACTGGAAAATGTTCAAAATGGTGCTCGGTTTTTGGTCCATGCCAACATGAAAGAACTCCAAGCACATTTAAGCAGGTCAGTCTTTTTATTATGCTTAATTTTTTTAATGCAAAATTACACTTCAGTGGGGACTGGCTCAGTTGGTGGAGCATACGACTCTTAATCTTGGGATTGTGAGTTTGAGCCCCATGTTGGGTGTGGAGATTACTTAAAAAATCTTTTTAAAAAATTAGACTTCAGTTTGAGAAGAACAATGTAGAATATCCCTGGGAATAAATCACAACAACAACAGAACTTAAGCTCTGTTGCCCAAAGTGGATCAACAGGAAAGTCTTTAAAGAAATGCTTCTGTTAACTATCAATAGCAAAGCTGAATGTATATTTCATCTACCCCTATTTCTAAATTGTGCTGATGCATACATTTCCACACTTACACCCTTCAAACGTTTCATTTGCTGAAAGTCCTTATACGTGGTAAAAGGAATATTTGTAATGGTGTGTCAAAATGAAGATATTTTAAACCTAGCAAAATTCCACTTACTCTAGTACACTCTGACACTCAAACTCAATGAGAAAACAAGGAAACAATGGAGGCTAGTTGAATTTTTCCATAATTTTCATACAGTGACAGCCCCCTCCCATCCACCTTGCCTTCTATTTATTATTAGGGTCAGCTTTTAAGGCAGCATCCTTCATCATACCCAGAAAGTACCTCAGTCATCTGTGATTAGAATGGCACAGGGCACATAGTCACGTGGGCTCCTTACCCTTTGTTTTCCAGCGTCCCGGAGTAGTGCACACAAATTAGGTCCTGCCTCCAGTGTGTTGGCCTTTACTTAAAACCTACCCTTTGACAATCAGGTGCTAATGATTCTATGTTATCGGAACCAGCACATGAGTATTGTCGTGTAAGTGTCTGTTCCTCCTAGGTTGGCAGAAGTGCTTTCCTTCATAATCCTGTTCTAGAGGGTATCAGTTGTGTTTTTCACCTCTGTTTTGTGAATTACTAAAATTTGGGGGAGAGGAAATGATTTCAGCTAAGTTTTGGGGTTTGACAGAATCATCAATCTCAGCGATATTCTTCACACCTGTAGGAAGTCTACTCTGATTACAAGAACAGGTGTGGGTTTTGTATTTTTTTTTCTCCAGCATAAGACTCCAGTATTATGTTTACAATCTGTTGGATGTGTTCAGCATGATAAGACCTTGGTGCCCAAAGAGTCTGTTTCCCTTTTGGTACCAGACCCAAGGTCTTCCAGAAGATAATGTGGCAAACCACTACCTACGAAGGCCTATTTTGGCTAATCTGTGCAAATTCTGACTATACCCCTTGTATGTATTTTGTTCCACACAACTTTCATTTTTGTTAATACTTAAGTCTTAGAAAGCTAGAATAATACTTCTACAAGAAATCAAAAATATGTGATATTCTGGTTTTTTTCTTCTTTTTAGAACCCTGTATTTAAACAAGACTTCTTTTTAAGTGTTGTTTAAAATTTAGTTCTCAAATCCTCTGGTATCATCAGGCTACCAAATCAAAACTTACGGCATAAAACAGGGCAGTATGTGTGTTCTTAAGAATTAAAAAAAGCTTTATGTGTACTCTATAAATGCATAGACAACACTTCCCCTTGAGTTGCACATCGACATACAGCATTGTACATTACAATGAAAATTTGTAACTTAAGGGTATTATATATATAAATACATATATAGCTTTGTAACCTTTATACTGTAAATAAAAAAATGCTTTTAGACTTGTGTTTTTTCTTGTATTTTTACATTAAAATGTTTTCAGGGGCGCCTGGGTGGCACAGCGGTTGGGTGTCTGCCTTCGGCTCAGGGAGTGATCCCGGCATTGTGGGATCAAGCCCCACATCAGGCTCCTCCGCTATGAGCCTGCTTCTTCCCTCTCCCACTCCCCCTGCTTGTGTTCCCTCTCTCGCTGGCTGTCTCTATCTCTCTCGAATAAATAAATAAATAATCTTTAAAAATAAAATAAAAAATAAAAAAAATAAAATGTTTTCAAACCTACAGGAAAATTTCAACGAGTACAAAGATCTCCCACATCCATCATTTTCACCCAAATTTCCCAGTTGTTAGCATTTTACATTTGTCCTGTTATCCTCTCTTATCTTTCTCTGACATGTTCCTCTGTCACCCTTCAATCCTCAGTGTGTCCCACCCAAACACAGTGACACTCTCCTGCACGGCCAACGTTCATCTCCCCCCCCCACCCGGGTATCAGCCCCAGCACAACACTACCACCCAAGCCACAGACCCTATTCATGTGGTGCCAGTCGTCCCAGCAACGTCCCCTTTTCCCTTCTGGCACAGGCTCCTATCCGGGACCACATGTGGCGTTCGGTTGTCATGTCTCCTCAGTCTCTTTTGGTGTCATTTTTAAGCAGCTGTAAGGCAAGTCCAAACTCTTAAAAACCTCACTGACTTTCAGTGACAGGAGCTTAATCACTGGATCCATCTGAGCTTTAGTATACTTTGAGTCACACAGAGGAGGGGAGATGGTTTCTCAGGAATCATCAGTGCTCCATTCATTCGGTGTCGGTGACTCACTTTGCATGAACTTTCACCCTGGCCCTACCTCTCCAAACTGTTACTCACCTGAACTCAGTTTTTATTCCTCTTCTTCCACACTCCTCTTGGCCCCTACTCAAGGGTTCCTTAGCAAAATTGCAAAGAACCCACTCCTTGGCAGGAGCCCTAGAATGCTGGCATTTGTACAGTCTGATTTTACCAGGTTGTATTGGTTAAGCAGCGCTGACCCACTGGTCCAAGCTCAGGTCCACCACAAGTGTCGCACTGCCAGCATCAGCTGAATCCGATCTGGGAAACTGCTGTGCATGAAGGAACAAATGGAACCGTGTATTTGCAAGTCAATGACTTTCTACCTGAAGCGTGGGAGCTCGAATGTGTGGGAGCTGCGAATCTGATTTCTGCTCCAGTGAGAAAGTTAGAATATGAAGTTCTTGATCTGCTTCAGGTTTATGAAGCCTAAACATGCTCCATGTGCCAGCCCACAAATAATATTTTGTGCCTTTATTTCCCCTTTCCCTCCTCCACTGACTGCCCCACTGGAGCAGTGGCAACAGCACTGCAGAACTGAGGTTCTCAGTCTATTTTCAAGCTCTGCCCCAAGGAAAGAGTCAACAGTGGGTGATCAAGTGAGATGGGGAGGAGATCCCCATTTCCTGCCATCAGAAGCAGATGCTCAGCACAGAGCTTCCCTCCAGGATGGGGAACTTCATTCGGGAAGCTGTGCTTTGTCAGCGGGGCCAGTGTCTGTACTGCCAGCTCCCGGAAGACAGAAGCTAAGCCAAGAGTCGCAAGAAAGCTGAATGAGCAGAGAAAAGAGAAGGTGAACACAGACAGTGGAGCTCTGACCCAGCCCTTGCTACGTGCTGAATTGTGCCCCACCAAGTTCACCTACATCTCAGAATGTGACTGTGTTTGGAGATAGGGCCTTTAAAGAGGCGATTCAGTTAAAAAGAGGCCGTTAGGGTGGGCGCTTGGCCAAGCTGGTGTCCTTAGAAAAACAGGGAAGCTTGGACAGAGATAAGGGGTCCATGTGTGCCCAGGAAAGACCCCGCGAAGACAGAGCAAAAGTGTGGCCATTTGTAAGCCAAGGAAAGAGGCCTCAGAAGAAACCAACCCTGCTAACACCTAGATCTTGGACTTCCAAACTCCAGAACTGTGGAGACAATTCATTTCTATTGTTTAAGCCCCCCATCCCCCCCACCCCCAGTGTGAGATATTCTGTGATGGCCACCCTAGCTGACTAACCCAGCCCTCCTTAGCTGCAGGGTTTTCCAACCCATACAGCCCCGCCAGTGTGTGGGTTTAATCTGCTCTCGACTCGGCCTCACTCTCATCCACCAGTTAGGGCCCCCTCTTTCATTTGCTTACTTATTACTTCTGAATGAATTCATTATTAATACTTCCAGCAAATATTAAGTGAGTCTCTATCAAGCCCTGGAAAAGACCCAGCATTGCCCCCTCAATGATGTAAAAGGACAGCCAGGTGCGTGGCAGCAAGTACATGCCTCCCCGCCCAACACAGCTCTCTCAGTGTCTCAAAGTGCAGTGCTCAGGGTGGAAGCCGAGAAGCCATGACTCGTCCCGTGTGTGTGTCTCCCTGTCTCACCCAGGCTCGTCACAGCCCTGTCCCGCCACTCCACTATCCTGACTCCAGTGTCCACAGGTATGCTCAGCACTGTGCTTGGCCTTTTGGTTCTTCAACCACCTCATGTGTAACGATGGCCCTTTTGCTGCAGCTCAGCCATCCTCCTGCTCCCCCAGTCACCCCCTAAACTGTTACTGCTGGAACAGAGCCATGGCCAAAATCAGGAACTGAAGCATCCCTCTGCAGCATGCGCTCACTGGGACTGTCCTTCAACCTTTTGGGCCCTCAGTCCACAGACTCTTTTTACCTTCTCCTTATTCGTCTCCCACTGTACCCAGCTCCAATTCCATAGCCTACCATTGCAGCACCACGCTCGTCCAAACACGTGAATTCCCTGCTTCTTGGCCTTCATAGCCGCCACCTGGGTGAACCCAGCTATCTTCCTGCACCTCGCTGAGTAGCTGAGTCCTGGGGAGGAAAGCTCAAGGTGGATTGGTACCTCTATACATTTACAGAGGTTGCCAACCTTTACCAGGTGTGCCTTTAACACTGCTCATTTTTGGGTCACTTAGAAAGGATTTCAAACTATCTTTACTCTCCTCGAACCCTAGGCCTCCCACCTCTCTCTCTCTCTCTCTCTCTCTCTCTCTCAGCGGATTCTCTATCCTCCTAATTCACTGAGAAAACAGCAGCCACCCAAAGGTACTCTCCCAACTTCTCGTTACTTTCCAGCTGACCTAGCCAGTCCTCTTACCTCTGTTTGATCCCATTCCCATTCACTAGCCTCCTCAGCCAGATCCTTCCTATTGGGTTTTTAAACATGCTCAACTCTTATCCCATTAGAAACCATCACAGATTCCTTCCTGGACCCCTCAACTCCTGCAGCTAATGTTCTAGGCCTCCATTTCCCCCCAAACTTTTTTTTTTTTTGCGATTTTACTTATGTGTCGGGGGGTGGGGCACAAGCAGGGGGAGCTGCAGAGAGAGAGGGAGAAGCAGGCTCCCCCTTGGGTATGGAGCCTGATGCAGGGCTGTATCCCAGGACCCTGGGATCATGACCTGAGCTGAAGGCAGATGCTTAACCAACTGAGCCACCCAGGCGTCCCTTCCCCAAACTTCTTGAAAGAGTTGTGCCTCCTTGTGACCCACTCTTCAGGCAGCCCACTGCGGGATGGTTTCCATCTCCATTACATTACTTAAACATCTCTGGCTGAGGTGGCTGGTGTCTTCATATTACTGTTTGCCTCCTCAGCTGCATTAGATACTGTCCTCCCTCTCCTTATCAGCTCTCCTTCCCTGACTCCCAAAACACTCTTGGGGCTATCCTCCCTCTCCACCTGTCCTTCCATGCTTTTTTGGCAGGCTCATCCTCCTCTCGTCAGCTGACAAACTTCCAAGCTCTGTCCTAGGCTCTCCCTTCACCTCAGCCTCCACTCTGCTCTGCCCTAGATTTTATTCCCACCTATACCCAGATGCCTCTCAGCTGTGTATCTCTGGCCTCATCTTTATTTTGACTTCCACATGCATATGTCTAACTGAAATTTGATGTTTCAAAGGCACCTCAAATTTGTGACCTTCCTCACTCCTCCATCCCCCAAACCTGGTCTCTGTTCAGTATTCCCTAACTCAGTGGCACCACCATCTGTCCAAGTCCTAAAGCCAGTAACCCAGGAGTCACCTCTGTCCCTTCCTGCCCCTTACCACACCCCAAATCTAAAACCTTTCCATGTTTCCAAAATCTCTCCATTCTTTGTATGTCTCTCCATGCCCCTGCCCCTAGTGCAGGCTTCCCTCATTCTTCCAGACTACAGAAATAGCTTCATGTGCAATAGCCACCCCATCCCTGTAAGCTGTTCTGCATAGTAGGGCTAAAGTCACCTATCAAAAAAAAAAAAAAAAAAAAACAACAGGGGCACCTGGGTGGCTCAGTTGGGTAAGTGTCTGACTCTTGGTTTTGGCTCAGGTCATGATCAGCAGGGAGTTGGCTTCCCTCTGCGTTCCCCCCGCCCCCCCCCCCGCCACTCATTCTCTCTCTCTCTCTCTCTCAAATAAATAAATAAATAAATAAATAAATAAAATCTTTAAAAACAAACAGTTTCCCACTGTTCTCAGGATAAAACCCAAAATCTCTACCATAGGGCCTCAGGACCTTTCTACAGGCTGTTTCATCTACCTGGAATATTCTTTCTCCTGCCTCATCCCTCAAACCTCTGCTTAAATGGGAGCCTTTGCTGACCACCTATCTTGGACAGGTTGCCTGTTAGACTCTCGCATACGACATGGATTTTCACACCTGGGCCTCAACGTTTATTACGTCACCTTTCTTGATGAACATTATCTTTCTTCTCAAACTGTAGGCTGCCCTAGAGCTGTTTTGATCATTGCTACATCCCTAGAAACTAGCACAGATGTACTATACTGAAGTTCACAGTACTAAAGACCCCAGCATTGGAGGTTTAAAGAAACCACTTTCCTGAGGCACCTGGCTGGCTCAGTTGGTAGAACATGTGACCGTTGCTTTTGGGTCTTAAGTTCAAGCCCCACGTTGGGTGTAGAGATTACTTAAAAAAAAAAAATCTTAAAAAAAAAAAGAAAGCCATTTTTCTAAAGAGAAAAGTGGCAGGGTTAATATTAAAAAACAAAAAGAGGCACCAGGGTGGCTCAGTCGGCTAAGGGTCTGCCTTCGGCTTGGGTCATGATCCCCAGGGTCCTGGGATGGAGCCCCCCATCAGGCTCCTTGCTCAGCAGGGAGCCTACTTTCCCTCTCCCTCTCCCTCTGCCTCTCGCTCACTGTCTCTCAGATAAATATTTCTTTAAAAAAAAAAACAAGAACAAAACCAAAAACTGACTTTAGACAGAGCTAACAGCATCATAATAATAGTTAACAGAGGAGGCGCCTGGGAGGCTCAGTCGGCTAAGCACCTGACTCTTCATTACTGCTCGGGTCATGATTTTGGGGTCCTGAGATCAGCCCCACTTCTGGCTCTGCGCTGGTCATAGAGCCTGCTTGAGATTCTCCGTCTCCCTGTGCCCTTCCCCCCGCTCGTGCTCGCGCTCTCCTCAAAAAAAAATATTCTTTTTTAAAAAAATAGTTACAGAGACTGAGTCCCCCGTGTGGGGTACACTGTTTACATTAGCTAGCTCATTTATTCCCTCCAAAAGGCAGACAAGGTAGATCCTAATTATTAGTATACCCTATTAAACATCAGAAACCCAGAGCTTTGGGAGTTAGGCTTACTGTGCGAGAGAAAGTGTCCTACAGGAGCTATTTTACCTAGGACTTGAGGTTTCTAGCCGGCCCTGTCTCTGGCCCCGCCCCCGTGACCCTATGACCCGCCCAGACCCGCCCCCAACCCCACCCCAGCCTTCGCTGAGCTCCCCGCCCCTAATACGCCTCTGACACGCCCCCGCCCCGCCCCACCGCGGCCCTCCTCCGGTCCGCCCCTTGGCCGGGGTGAACGGTGCCTGCAGTGCCAGCCGTGGCCGCCGGGGAGCAGCAGCGCGGCTCGGGTCCGACCGCTCTGGGCCGTGCTCCTCGCTCGCCCTCGGACTCGGCTCCGGCTGCCGAGCGGCTGCCCTGCCCGCGCCCAGCGCCAAGCCGCCGGGCTCACCGCGCCCGACCTAGGCTCGGCTCCCCGGGGCCGTACTGAGGCCGCAAGCAGCGCCGCAGGGTGTGGGGCGAACCCAGGAGATGAAATGACAACGTCAACCCTCCAGGTACTTCGGCGCGGCCGGGCTCGGCTTCCGGAGGCCGGAGGAGGCGCGGCGGGGCCTGCGAGCCAGCAGTCGGGCGGGCGGCCTGCTCGGAACCCCGGCCCCGCGGCCTTCGCCCCGCCGCCCTGTCGCCGCCTCCGCCGGTTTCTGTTTTCACGCGCCCAGAGCCACGGGCCGTCTCCTGTCCAGAACTCCCGCGCCCCTGCCACCCCCACCCCACACCCCGCCCCGGCCAGGCCGAGCCCTGAGGCCGCTACGTGCAGCCGGAGGCGCCCCGGTACCGCCCCGGGGATCAGCCTTCTGCGGACAGCACAGGCGCCATCTGGAAAGCTCGGCCCAGCAGTCGCCCCCCGCCCCCCGCTTCCCTTAGGACGAGGCCCCGCTCCTTCCTCAGGCTCGGATTTCCTTCTGTGGACCAGCGACCCTTCATTCATTCCCTAGGTCTTGCCTGGTGGTGCTGGGGTGGCGCCACCTGGATGCATTTCTGACCCATCCTCCAGGTGCTGCCGCCCTACTGGGACGGCAAACACAAACATGCCCAGGCCTCCGACCTGGGCTTCAGTCTTGCTTGGCTCTGCCACTCACTCGCATGTGACCTTGGGCTAGTTACCTTGACCCTAGAATTTCGGGTTTCCTATCAGTGAAATGGGGTAATACCCTGTAGGGTTGTTGTGACAGTGGCCCTGGATTGAGTAATTCAGGTGAAGCCTTCTCAGCACAGTGTCTGCTACGTAGAAAATGCTCAAGATAAAGCCTGTGAAGGAGTTAGGCAAGATTTCATGGAAGAAGGGGCTTTGCCTGGATCTGGAAAGGTTGGGTAGTATTCAGATATCTGAAGGTGGAGGAAAAAGTGGAAACAGAGGCATGGAATAAACTGGGCTACTTGGCCAGGGATTAACTAGAGTCCAAAGCCAAACCCCCACCATCCACCAGCAGAAACTCTGATCTGTTATCAGAGGGGTTTGTAAACTTCGCCTGCAGATCCCATCTGCCCAGACAATTTTTGTCTGTAAGCTAAGAATGTTTTTACATTTCTGTTAAAGTTTTATTAAGGGGCGCCTGCGTGGCTTAGTCGGTTAAGCCTCTGACTATTGATTTCGGCTCAGGTCATGATCTAAGGGTCCTGAGATGGAGCCTTGCATCTGCTCCATGCTCAGCAGGGTGTCTACTTGAAGATTCTCTCCTTCTGCCGGTTCTCCTGTTCACGCTCTCTTTCTCTCTCTAAAATAAATAAATCTTAAAAAGAAAAGCTTTATTAAGATATAACTCACCACACAATTCACACATTTAAAGTATACAATTTAGTGGCTCTTAGTATATTAAGAGTTGTGCAGGCATCACCACGCTTTTAGAACATTTTCATCACCCCAAAAAGAAACTCCACACCCTTTATAGTCAACCCCACAAACCATGTATCTCTCCCAGCTCTGGGCAAACACTCAGCTAATTTCTCTCCCCATGGATTTGCCTATTCTGGACACGTTATTTATTTGTTCATTTATTAAAAGATTAAAAGATTTATTTATTAAAAGATTTATTTTAGAGAGGGGGAAGGGCTGAGGGAGAGGGAGAAAGAAACTCAAGCAGACTCCTCGCTAAGCACGGAACCAATGCGGGGCTTGATCCCATGACCCCGAGATCACCAAACGAGCAGAAACCAAGAGTCGGATGCTCAGCCAACTGTGCCACCCAGGCGCCCCTATTCTGGGCATTTTATGTAACTGGAATCATACAATATGTGGTCCTTTGTGACTGGCTTCTCTCACTTAACATAATGTCGTAGGTTTTTATGTTTTTAAAAGGCTGGGAAAAGATATCTCATGACACGTGAAAATCATGAAATTTAAATTTCAATGTCTATAAATAAAGTTTTATTGGAACACATTCCTGCTCCTTCATTTACGTATTTTCTATGGCTGCTTTTGGGCTACAAAGGCAGAGTTGAGTAGTTGCTACAGAGATTGTATGGCCAGGAAAGTCTAACCTATTTACCATCTGGTCCTTTACAGTTTGCCAGCTCTTCTGTTAGCACGTCTTCCTTAGCCTTGTCCTTCATCCTCATCCTTGCCATATGTGTTACTAGAGATGTGGCAGGCTGGCAGTTTTATTTATCACCTCACCCTTGTGTTATGCAAAACTATTCTTCAAATTGCAGCTGAGGCCTCTTGCCTGTGAAACATCACATGCAGTTGCCAAAAAGATCTAATGTGCTCTTAGGTGCATTAATTAATAAAGTATCTCAAGGGGGGAGGCAGAGCATCCCTTGAGTATTGTTCTGACCCTGCCTTTCAAAAGGACAGACCCAAGGAGGAAGGCATACTGGGCATGTTTTTCTGGAGAAGAGAAGCCATCAGGGACAGGAGAACTCGTTTCATTGTCTCATAGGAAGAGTGGGGTTGTTGGGGGAGAGTAGACCTGCGAAGCTTGTGTTTAAGCTAATCGCCCAGGAAGGTTCTGGGCTCCTGGCCATTCTCTATTTGTAGGTAATGGAGGTAGCTGAGCTTGAAAATAGTAGCCAACCCTCTTTCACCTTTCCTCATCTCATCAACCTGGTGAGTTCATTTATCATCAACCTGGCCTAACCTACTCCAGTCTGTTAATTTTGTAGAGCTAGCTGTGCCTTTCTGAGACTTCTTACTTTCAGATGAGGAAGGGCTGCACAAATGCCTGAGCCCTGCCAAGAGCTGGTCAGGAGGTTTATTGTTTGCTGTGGACGGAACTGTGTGTATATAGTGGGATCTGCTGGCCTGGTGTCTAGTGCAGATCAGCTTGAGGAGGATAATTCGGGTAATGCTTCCTGGGGTGGTGAAGCCATGGTTTCTTTCTTTTTTTTTTTTTTTTAAGATTTTATTTATTTATTAGAGAGAGAGGGAACACAAGCAGGGGGAGTGGGAGAGGAAGAAGCAGGCTCCCAGTGGAGGAGCCTGATGCGGGGCTTGATCCCAGAACGCCGGGATCACGCCCTGAGCCAGAGGCAGACGCCTAACGACTGAGCCACCCAGGCGCCCCAAGCCATGGTTTCTAAAACTGGATATGTATATGTGGGGCAGCTGCCTGAAAGATCCACCGTGCTTGGAGTTCAGTCCTAGAGCACAGGCCTACAGGATTTGTGAGATTCACAAAGATTCTCACAGACTTCTTAGAAGATTCCAGAGGACCATTTCCTTCAGTTGGCAGCACATATATGTCTTCGGAGTAAGCAAGCCCTTTTCTTTCTCTCTCTTTCTTTCTTTCTTTCTTTCTTTCTTTCTTTCTTTCTCTCTCTCTCTTTCTTTCTCTCTTTCTCTCTTCTTTCTTTTTAGATTTATTTATTTATTTATTTTAGAGAGCTCGAGCATATGCTGGTGGGGGGAGGGGCAGAGGGAGAGAATCTTTAAGCAGACTCCCTGCTGAGCACGGAGCCTAATGCAGGGCTTGATCCCTTGACCCTGACATCATGACCTGAGCGGAAACCAAGTTGGACACTTAACTGACTGAGCCACCTAGGTGTGCCAGCAAGCACTTTTCTTACTAGAGCTACTGGTATACTGACCCATGTGTCTAAGCATCCCTTCCCTAAGTAGCAAATTTAGGAAAACCTCTTCTCTTTTCACCACTGGAAGCAGGTTGGGCCGCTAGGAGGAAGTAGAGATCCCTTCGATGGGCCTCCTAGAACTCAGGGCTGGCGTCAAGTGTGGTTTCTGGCCTTCGTGCTAAGCAGCATAGCAATCAGTTGGTTCTGATGTTTCTCCTGTTCCAGGGCCGTTTTTCTTTCCCTTGAGGCAAGGAATAGAAAGTGGATTCTCCCCTTGAGCCCCAACCTGAGATATTTGGTCAGGTTTTCACTTACGGAAATACAGAGTGAAACCGAGAAGGAGGTTGCTTTCAGCTGTATGAGTGTGCTGTGAAGAGCAATGGCTGTCTTTTAAAGCTTCCTTTCAAGGCCTTTCTAGTTGATGTTGGAAAAATAGGCCAACATAATGGTGTGCGACTAACAGATCCGCAGGATTCATGCTGCCCTAGGACCCTAAGGGATTTTGGGTCTCTTGGGAAGCACTGAGGTATTTGCTTCATCTTTCCAGAAAGCCATTGATCTGGTGACGAAAGCCACAGAAGAGGATAAAGCCAAGAATTACGAGGAGGCGCTCCGGCTCTACCAGCATGCCGTGGAGTATTTCCTACATGCTATCAAATGTGAGTCACACACAGGGCCCTCCCCGACTGCAGAGCCCCTGTGAGAGCAGGGTAGGTACACCCTCGCCACTTCCCCTTTTGCAGATGAGGCACACAGCGACAAGGCCAAGGAGAGCATTCGAGCGAAGTGCATGCAGTACCTAGACCGGGCAGAGAAGCTGAAGGATTATTTACGAAACAAAGAGAAGCATGGCAAGAAGCCAGTCAAAGAAAATCAGAGTGAGAGCAAGGGGTGAGTACAGAGGAGTGGAGGACCCGGCTGGGACCAGAGACCCCATGAGCATGTGCCTTTTCCACTGTTGCTGCCATTCCTGGTGCTCATGCTGCCTTCCACTCATAGTGATAATGCCCCTAGTTGCTTTTGTCAGGTACTTTGCACAATACTTTTTGGACAGTGTCTCATTGGTTCCTCACAGAAAAGCGGTGAGGGAAACTCAAGCCAGCAGCGAGGTTACAAGTCTGGGATTCCACAGTCAGACTCTCAGGGTATGTCCCGGTGCTGCCACTTCCTAGCCGGGTGACCATGGACATGTGCCATGACCCCCTGTGCTTCCAGGCTCCTCTTCTGAAGAAGAAAGATATTGCGCCCTCCCGCCCAGCGTTGCTCTGAGGAGCGGATGAGATGATGTGGGTAAAGCCCCACGAGTAAAGCGAGGTGCGCAGTGAGGATGGAATAAGCGTCAGCTGCTGGGACGATCGGAGTTACTGTCTTCATCTGACAGATGAGGCAGCAGATCAAGTTTAGAGATGGCCCAGGTCACAGAGCTGGCACTGGATGGAGTCTGGACCCACACGCAGGGCTTCTGTGTCCCACTCCAAAGCCAGTGTTCGCTCTGCAGCCTCTTTCCTCACATTCGTGGTTTGCCCACCACACAGATTCCAGTTAGCTGAGTGTACAGGCCAGTGGTGTTCTGGAGGCGAATGGGAGGGTCCCAGGCGGGAGGGTCACAGAGCAAGAGACAGGCGGATCGTGTGTCTGCCGCCCCACCAGAGCTGAGGGGCTCTGCGTCCTGGGTGGACAGGGTTCCCCCAGGGAGAGAGACATGCTCTGGGAAGGGAAGAGGAAGGGGCAGGAGGTGAAGCATTCTCGGGAGGGCGGGAACAATTCTGAGGATGGCTGATCACTTCTGTCCCATTAGGGATTGGCCCTGGGGTGAGACCAGTGACTGTGTTCCCTTCCCACGTTCCCCTCTTTAAACTTCACCTCTTCTCCGAGTCACAGCCACTTCCTGTCTGGTTTTGTATCTTTGTGAAAGGCCAATGACCGCTCCGGTTGCCTGCCCAGCTGCTGAGGTCCAGCCAGAGCACATGTCCCTCATCAGCCTTCTAGAGAGGGCACGCATCTCTGTTGTTACTTCCTTAATGAAGAAACAAGGATGGGTTACGGGAGGGTTTCCTGGAGGATGTGGAAGGGAGTGTCGATAACAGGTGGTCTGAACATCCTTGAGGTCCCTGCTTGTGGGTCTCTCACCACTGTTGAGCAGGGCAGGTGGCTCTCTACTGCCAGGCCAGCAGCCAGCACCTGGCCTTGCTCTCAGAGCCTCCTTGTCACCTGCCTCTTGCTTTAGCCTGTCGTCTTCTGTCTCCTTTCCCAGCAGTGATAGTGACAGCGAAGGGGATAATCCAGAGAAAAAGAAATTGCAAGAACAACTGATGGGTAAGAGGCCCGTGGCCCCATGGCAGTGGGAGGCGGGTGTGGAGAGGGCCCGCTGCAGGGTCGGCCCAGACTCGTCAGTTGGGCTCTAGGTCGAAGGCTCTGCTTGCCTCTCGCAGGTGCTGTTGTGATGGAGAAGCCCAACATTCGGTGGAGTGATGTGGCTGGCCTGGAGGGGGCCAAGGAGGCCCTCAAAGAAGCTGTCATTTTGCCAATTAAATTTCCACACTTGTTCACAGGTAAGAGTTGAGCTACGTTAGGGCCAGATGTAAAAATAGCAAGCTTCTGCAGAAGCCAGCCCAGGGCTTCTGCTCTGAAGGTGTCCAGGAGCAGGTGGACACTCAGCTCTCCGGGCCCTCAGGGTGAGGGCCCAACCTTCCCTCTCAGGGCTCTCAGTCGAGAGAGGCCCCAGGGTCTACTCATCACAGTCATCTGCTCCTTGGCTCCTCTCCCGTGTCAGAAACACCTTTGCAACTAGAACTTTGACTTGACCATCCCCATGGGGGCGTAGGGTCAGGAACTAGTGCCAGCCAGTGTCACTTCGCAAGGTTTTGGGGGTCATGAGCCAGGGCTAGGAGCAGGTTCTCAGCAGGTAATTCAGTTCCCTTTATTCCTTTGCTTCTAGAATCAGTTGTCTTGTAGAACTTTTCTCTTCTGACTGTACTTACTACTCAGTCCCCTCTGCTTTTTTCTGTTCCCTTTCCCCAGCCAGGAGGAAGCTCACCTCAGTTTATTCTTTGTTGTAGGCAAGCGTACACCTTGGCGAGGGATACTGCTCTTTGGACCCCCTGGCACGGGGAAATCCTACCTGGCCAAAGCGGTGGCCACAGAGGCCAACAACTCCACCTTCTTCTCTGTGTCCTCCTCAGACTTGATGTCTAAGTGGTTGGGGGAGAGTGAGAAGTAAGTCAACTGCCAGGCCTGCATCCCTGCCCTTGAGCCACCACCCCGAGGAACCACTGTTGGGTATCAGGGAGAAGTCGCCAGCAGAGGGGAACCCTGCTAGCTTGTTGGGTGGGACACTGTCCTGACAAGGCCTGCTGCGACTGAATGGGTGCTTGGGGGAGAGGAGTCCTCGTGAAGGGAAGGCAAAGGCACTCACAATCTTTGGGTATCAGGTGGGTATCCTCTGTTAGGGACTTCACGTAGTTCAGTTATTTTCCACACCGACTCCTGTTTTGCAGAGGGTGACACTGAGGCTGAGAGGAGGGTAAGTGACTTGTCCTAAATCCAGAGCTAATGAGTGGGGCTGTTGCCAAGGCTGGCTTTTGCTCATGGTACAGTGCTGCCATGTGAACTGTGAGGACCACTTTCGCTGAAATCCAAGCATGACTGGAGTCTTGACCTGCCTGTGGGAAGGGCAAAGAGAAGCAGAGACTGGGCCCCTGGCTGGGATGTGTGTGGGTGTCCTGATCCCAGCCCCACTTGTCACCTTCACAGGCTAGTCAAGAACCTGTTTGAGCTGGCCAGGCAGCATAAGCCCTCCATCATCTTCATCGATGAGGTGGATTCCCTCTGCGGGTCCCGCAATGAAAATGAGAGCGAGGCTGCCCGAAGGATCAAAACGGAGTTCTTGGTGCAGATGCAGGGTGCGTGCCAGTGCGGGGTGCCCTCCCCGGTTCTCGGTCCGCCTGCAGCCAGCCCAGGGCTTCATGATTTCGTTGCGGCTGGATTTGATAATCCTTAAGATGGAGGGAAAATGTCAGCAGCTGTCCTCAGCTCCATCTCCACAGGCCTGCAGAGAGGTTTCCACAGCCTTTGCCTGCCAGCCCTCTGCCCTTCCCGAGGCCGGCAGGGCTTCAGAGAAGGTTCTTGGCCCAGCAGAGCTGGTTGGGGCCCTGCTGGTGGTGGCACGGGGCTGGCCCCAGATCAGAACACACAAAGGCCCTGAGGTGCTTCCCCCAGAAGCTCCCCAATCCTTGCAGGTGTTCTGAGTCAGCATCTGTGTTTCCCTTTCTCCACAGGGGTGGGGAATAACAACGATGGGACTCTGGTTCTTGGTGCCACAAACATCCCCTGGGTGTTGGATTCAGCCATTAGAAGGAGGTGAGTCTTCCCCAGTAGAAAACAGGGGCTGAGGTCTTTCTCCAGCCGTAGCCAGCCTGCTGCTGGCAGCTGTGGGTGCAACCTGACTCTGTTTCCCTGGAGGCTTCTTCATGTCTGCTTGGTGAGCAGAGTCCTAAGGGAAGCCAGCTTCTGGAGGGCCCCAGCGCCCATCTCTATGAAGACTGTTAGGCCATCTCTTCTCAAGTCCTGCCATGTGCTTGGCTCTCTAGGTTTGAAAAGAGGATTTACATCCCACTGCCTGAGGAGGCTGCCCGTGCCCAGATGTTCCGGTTGCATCTGGGGAGCACTCCCCACAACCTTACGGATGCCAACATCCATGAGCTGGCCCGGAAGACGGAAGGCTACTCAGGTGCCGACATCAGCATCATTGTGCGGGACTCCCTCATGCAGCCTGTCAGAAAAGTTCAGTCAGCAACACACTTCAAAAAGGTGAGTGGAAGGACACCCAGGTGGCTCAGTGGGTGAAGCATCCGACTCTTGATCTCAGCTCAGGTCTTGATCTGTTGTTCAGGGTTGTGAGTTTAAGCCCCACGTTGGGCTCCACACCAGGAGTGGAGCCTACTTAAAAAAGGGGCAGGGGGAATGGGCCAGCAAAGAGTTGCTTAGAAAGTGTCACAGGAATGGGAATATCAGCTTTCTTTGCCAGTTCCTCAGCTGCTAGGTGATATATCTTTAGTCTCCTGGAGAACCAAGCACAAGTACAAAGTGAGCCCTCTGGCTCCAGGGTCTGGGGTTGCACCTGCTCTCTTTCCCTATAGTTCTTCTTACTCGAATGTGACCATCTCAGATTGTGTGAAGCCAGAGGACATGGCACCATGCCAGTCACCTCTGCCACCTCCACAGTCAGTGCTATGCTGTCATGTGTGGGGACCCCACTCAGTGTCTGAAGAATCGGTGGGTATAAAATCACCCGCTCTAAGGAGGAACTCCTCTTACACAGTGTGTCTCTGTCGAGTGTCTGCTGAGGGTCCTGCTGTGTGCCTGGTGCTGTTCTAGGACCTGGGGAGACATTTGTGACCACAGCAGACAAAAATCCCTGCCCTATGGGAGCCTCTTCACTAGTTGAGGAGATACTAATTTCTTAGAGGGTGATGAGGGGGAGGTCAGAGCAGGGGATGAAGTCTGATGTTTCTGAAGTTTGGAGTTGGGTGGGCAGGTTATATTCTTTAAAAAAACAAAGATTTATTTATTTGAGAGAGAGAGAGTGAGTGAGCGGGGGTAGGGGGACAGAGGGAGAGAGAATCCCAAGCAACTCCCTGCTCCGTCTTACAACCCTGAGATCATGACCTGAGCCGAAATCAGGAGTTGGATACTTAACTGACTGTGCCACCCAGGTGCCCCTGGGCAAGTTGTATTCTTCTTTTTTTTTTTTAATGAAAAATGCCCACGTTTCTACAATAATTTTATTTTTATTTATTTTTTTTTAAAGATTTTATTTATTTATTCGACAGAGATAGAGACAGCCAGCGAGAGAAGGAACACAAGCAGGGGGAGTGGGGAGAGGAAGAAGCAGGCTCATAGCAGAGGAGCCTGATGTGGGGCTCAANGGCTCAATCCCATAACGCCAGGATAACGCCCTGAGCTGAAGGCAGACGCTTAACCGCTGTGCCACCCAGGCGCCCCTACAATAATTTTATTTTTTAAATTTTTTTTTAGATTTTTATTTATTTGACAAAGAGAGAGACAGTGAGAGAGGGAACATAAGCAGGGGGGAGTGGGAGAGGGAGAAGCAGGCTTCCCGCTGAGCCGGGAGGCTGATGTGGGGCTCAATCCCAGGACTCTGGGATCATGACCTGAGCCGAAGGCAGATGATTAACAACTGAGCCACCTAGTCGCCCCCTTCTTCTTTTTTTTTTAATCTCATATTCTTTCCACTCCCTCCTTTCTTAAAATTTTTTTAAGAGTGAGTGAGTGGGGGCGCCTGGGTGGCACAGCGGTTAAGCGTCTGCCTTCGGCTCAGGGCGTGATCCCGGCGTTGTGGGATNNNCTCGATCCCATAATGCCGGGATCACGCCCTGAGCCAAAGGCAGACGCTTAACGACTGCGCCACCCAGGCGCCCCGGGAGAGGGAGAGAATCTTAAGCAGACTCCATGCCTATTGAGCCCAAGGCAGGCCTTGATCCCACAACCCTGAGATTGTGACCTGAGTTGAAATCAAGAGTCAGGTGCTTAACTGACTGAGCCACCCAGGCGCCCCAAGGCAGGTTGTATTCTTAAAGGATAGGCCACCCGAAGTGGCATTTGAGTCCGAGTTGAAGGAGGTGGGGCGCCTGGGTGGCACAGCGATTAAGCGTCTGCCTTCGGCTCAGGGCGTGATCCCGGCGTTCTGGGATCGAGCCCCACATCAGGCTCCTCTGCTATGAGCCTGCTTCTTCCTCTCCCACTCCCCCTGCTTGTGTTCCCTCTCTCACTGGCTGTCTCTATCTCTGTCAAATAAATAAATAAAATATTAAAAAAAAAAAAAGTTGAAGGAGGTGAGGGAATTAGCCTTGGGGATATTTGGGGGGATGTTGCCAATAAAGCAACTATGGTTAGAAAAACATTTTTGATGTCACTACATTTGTGGTGAGATCTGATGGAATTAGGAAGCGGAAGATATCAAGACGTTTTGGGCCACAAATTGAGATTCTGGAGAACAGTGCCTGGAATATTATGCTAATCACAAACCTCTGAAATCCTCCTTTGAGCTACTTAGACTGCCCGCCTCGGAGTTCTGAAGAAGTCGTTCTCTTCTCAGACTGATGACCTACAAGCCAGGCATGGATTCACCCCCTACCGCTACCTTCTCTTCAGGACTCTGAAACCTGAGGCATCCTGTCCCTTCCCCAAGCACCGAGGTGCAACCCCTCCAGCCAAACTCCTATTTGATTTCAGGTCTGTGGCCCTTCCCGCACCAACCCTGGCGTTATGATAGATGACCTCCTGACCCCGTGCTCACCAGGGGACCCAGGGGCCATGGAGATGACTTGGATGGATGTCCCTGGTGACAAACTCTTAGAGCCTGTGGTTTGCATGGTAAGTGGCCGGCTGGGAGAGAGACTACACAGAGCCCAGAAAACTGGGGTCTTGGGTCTGAAAATAAAAATAGGCTTCTCCCCTTCTCTGTCCTGGGCTGTTGTGGCTCTTCTGAAACAGAGAATGGCCTTTGGGGCTTGGGGTGGCTGGGGCTCCTGCTGTTAGACTTAGTGGGGGCCCAGGATGGAGGCCATAGCATGAGCATTTTATTTTCTTCAGCAAGAATAAAGGCCCGCTGGTGTGACTACATCATTCCATGGGTTTGGCTTTTGTGCCCAGAAGGAGGCAGTTTGCTTTGATGCCCTTGCACAGGCAGCCTCATGGGACTAGTCTTGCCTTCTCCTCATCCTGGTCTTCCCGATGGTCTTGCCTGTCATGTGGGGCAGGTGTCTGCCAGTGTGGCTGCTGTGGTGGGTGTGCGCTCAGAACGAGCTTCTCCCAGGAGTTAAGACATGAGGGGAGCTTGGATTCTCTCCGATGAGAAGTAGGTCTGTTTGGAAACGACATAAGCCACCTCAAGAGGGAAGAGTGGTCCTGTCACAGGTGACATTCAGGCAGGCACCAGGCAACCAGGGGAGCTTTGCGTTTGGGGCTGGGAGTGACCGGGAACACTGGCCTCTTCCTGCTGGACCCCATGGGTCTGCGACACAGGGAGGCTGGGGGCCTGGGACCTGGCTCTTCCTCAGCTCCATGCCCTTGTCTTTGCAGTCGGACATGCTCCGGTCTCTGGCCACCACTCGGCCCACCGTGAATGCAGATGACCTCCTGAAAGTGAAGAAATTTTCAGAGGACTTTGGCCAAGAGAGTTAAAAATTTCTTCACTTGGTGATGGTGAAGGTGGGAGGTTGATTGGGGTAATAAATCCACGGTACTCCCTATGTCAGTGGCCAGATAGCGCTCCGGGGCCCGTCATCACGTCACTGCAGCGTCCCCTCTGCTGTCTGGCCGCAGGCCGGGGAGCAGGAAGGAAGGGCCTCCCGGGCCGCAGAGACACAGAAGCACATTCAGCACTGGGTGGAATACTGGTTCTTCCTACTTCCTCTCCTCCTCTTCTGGATGCTCACCAACTCCTTGTCCTGCCTCTCTGTGGGTTTTGTTTTTTTTTTAAACCTTTCTTCGTTCCCTTAAATTAATGCTGCTTGGATTTTTGTCTTGTTTATAAATAAAGTTAAAATCTCCCAGAAGCGTCAAGGAGTGGGAGCAGCCCGCACTGTGGGGTTGTTGCAGACCTTCAAAATGGCTTGCCAGCTCCTTCACCTGTCCTTTCTAACCCAGGTTTTACTCCTTGTGAACACAATGGCCAGTGCCCTGGGTTGTCAGCCCAAGCCCTGCCTGTAAAGGCCAAGAGTAAAACCAAGCCATTCCCACCCTCCTAGGTCAGCATCCTGGGCCCTGTGTCCTCCCTGCAGGAGGAGAGGGTGGTTTTTGTGAGCACAAGGCTGTGTAGATCAGAATGAGTGAAGGCAGTCAGGTGGGTTTTACTGCTGCCTTTTCTTCCCTCTGAATGTGAGAACACCGAACCCTGCCATTGCCCCTGGCCCTCTGCCCTGGAAATGGGCTAATAAATCTTTTCCCTCTTGAGCCACCTGAGTGATTTCATCTTTGATTCTTATGTGAGCTCCTTGAAGGCCATGCTTGGTTCCATTAGAAAGACCCCCTGGTTTTCTCTCCAGGTTCTTCTCTTCATCAGAGGAGACTATTGCCACCTGCTGCAGTTCCCAGGCCTGTTCTCAGGTCTGACTGCCCAGACCTCCCCTCCCCCACCCCCCGGGGCCTTGCGCATGTGGCACCTGGACAGTTCTTCCTGCAGACTGGGAGGCCTGCGGCCCAGACGGCCCAGATGTGGCTGCAGCTGTGTTTGGCTTGGTCTGCTGCCAACATTGAAAAATTGAGAATTGATGTAAAAATTCAGATTTCTGGCTTCTGGGAGATTAGGCAGTGCCGGGCCTGCGTCCCCACGAGGCAGCCTGTCAGCCACAGCCAAGCAGGGACTGCCCTGTTCAGAAGCAGAACTCTCTCCAGCTCCCCCATCCCCATATGGACTGCTTCACCCCTTCGGGTTGCCTGCCCAGCCCCTGTGGGCATTTGAAGTTGTGATTCCTGATCCTGAGACCCCCTCCCCCAACCCCCAAGGCTCTAGAGCTGGCAGCCCTAGAAATGCTGAGTAGGAGGCTGTGCTCCTTGACTGCTTGCGAATGAATACACAAAAGGCCTGCCATCGGCTTGGTCTAGCTCCCCTCCCCCTCCAAAAGCCGTGATTAGCTGCAGTTCTTATTAAAACCCAGCTTGTCCAGAACTGATGAGGTGGCCAACGCTTAGATCACAGTAGCCTTGCACTGCAGTGGTCTTTGATTTGGTTAGGAATGGCTGCTGAATTGAGCCAATTTTTTGTAGGGTTCCTTGAAGGCTCGGGCCCAAGTGCACCTCTGCAGTGTGGGTGCGTTAGCCGTGCCTCAATGCCAGGTGCTTTGGCAAGCCTGGCCAGGTGACGCCTTTGCAGCAGCTGTGGCTGGCATCTTTGTCGCTCAGGAGTTCCATGGCTCTCGCTTTAGTTATGTGCCCTCAGCCACCAGTTACTGTTTGTGAACAGGACACTGCCCCACTCGTACTATTTCACTTTAGCTACTTGTGTTTTCTTATTCTACGTCCAGTCACCTTTACTTGAATCAGAAGGTCCTTGCTTGCTTTATTTTTTAAAAATCTTCCTTTCTACTGCTTACCTTAACAAGTCACAGGGGTTAACAGAAACCGGGGCTGCTGTGGTTCATCTTCATAGCTCTGGTCACGGCTGTCACAGCTGTCACGCCTCTCTATTCCTCTCTCCACCCCCCAGTGACAGGATGCAGGGTGATGACTATCCCAGTCATATGTGAGGCTGGTCACCTCAGACTGATGCGTGCCCTCACCATTCACGTTGCAGAGGCATTTCCTCCCCTAAATGCTAACTCTGAAATTCACTCTTCCCTACTTGGGGATTCTGTCTTAAACCTTGTCTACCTTGGCTTTCACTTTGGTAGTTGACTTCTAAAACTTTCCTTAGCTCAAGATGCTGATTTGTGTGTGTGGTTACTGTGGCTAATACATCTCCCTGAGGTGGGGAGATTTTATTAGAAATGCAGACTTGTTGCTTTGGGCTGTAGTAGCTAGTTGGACAAATCCTCCTAGGTGGATTTGGTTACAATAGTAAACCTCATGTTGTCAGCAATACAGAGTTTCACGCTTTCTCCAAGTTCCACTCTGAGCAACCACAGGACGCTGCAGGCAAATGTTACTGATCTACAACATTACAAAGGCATCAGTAACGACTGTTAACCTCAGAGCTGTCAGGAAGCTGCAGAATATTCTGATGCCACCCCGCAGGAGCTTCTACACATTGTCCAAGGGAAAGGAGGGTCATTGAATTCTCACTTTCCTAAGGATCTGTTTTTACTATAAATGAGAATGTTCTACAGACTTCCCCAGTGGCTGAGTGTCTAACCTCACCTTGGAGCAGTGCTGGCTCCTATTCCCTTCCGAAATTTAATGCAGAGAGAGCCAGTTCCCTTTTGCTTGACCTTGCAGGCCCCCCGAGGGTGGTCTGTTTAGAGAAAGCCATACTGGGTTGATTTAGTTAACTACTGTTTTAAAACAAGTTTTTTCTAAACAACTTACCGGACTTATTACATGGCTACTAGGATTTTGAGGACTCTGGTAAGAGTACCTGTGTTGCAAAACTCAACATAAAAATGAGGCAAGACCAGTATCTAGAGAGACAAGTTCCTTCACCTCCTGCAAAATTCTGATAGTATCTTAAGGCTAATCATTGGTCAGGGTGATGTTAACGTATCTTTCCGAAATAAGTGTGGTGACCAGGATGCACAAGTTTTGCTGTTTCTTTTCTAACTGTGATTGGAAATGGTTCACTGCTTCCTCAACTATCATCCCTCTCCTAGTCCTGATCCATGAGCTGCACTAAAAGAATGAGCCAAATAGCAGCTGCCCAAGAAATCTTAGCAGGAAAATCGTCCCCAAATCTGTTGAAGGCAGGAGGTAGAGACCAAAACTTGTGAACCTGGTAAAATGTGTACTCATTTATGTTAATACTGTCATTAAACACTTCATGAACTGTGGCCATTTCTGTTCTGTTTTACTTACACAAGCAAACTGTTATCTGAGGCAAAGGACTCTGCTGGTAAGACACACACAAGCCCTTTGTAAAAATAACTCAGTGAATATGGTCAACCACAGTCTTCACCTGCATTTTTCCACAAAGCTTTCAGATATTTGGGGACTATGTCATTATCAAATATTGGCTTTGGGGTAGATTATACAGGTCTATAAAATCATGTCTACTAAGAGTGGTTATTTATTTGCCCCACTTATTACCATACAGAATCATCAGGAAATGTCCACTCTTTGGGGGGAGTTCATTTTCTTCTCAAGTTGGAAGGCAATATTTTGTCCATGGCTGATTTCAGGGCAAATATTTTTGATAAATTCCTCCAACCCGGTTTGGCAATTCACTGCTTTCTGTCAGACCAAACCAATATCAAGTTGATACCTGGCAAGCCATGCCCAGCTGAAATCTCAAGTGTTTGTGTTTTGCTTTCCAGAATCCTCAGATACAGCAGGAAAAATTTAATCATTCACCTCCATCCAGTAGATGTTTGTAAATGTCTTGCTGTCCATTTTGTCGATAAACAGGCAGCCCTGCAAGTGGTCCATCTCATGCTGGATGATTCGGGCTGCCCATCCGCTTGCCTGCCACACCACCTGCTCCCCTTTGGGGTCCAGCCCTGCAAAGTAAGTTACAGCCTGGGTAAAGATATGCTTAACCGCATCATTTTTAATCTCCTTACCTTTTCCCTGCCTCTGGCTGTTCCTCTTCACCAGAGGCAGCATCAGAAGGGAATGTAGACAGCAGCCCCTATTCTTCCCAGAAAAGATGCCTCAACTCTGCCCATTACCAAGTATTCAGTGTGGTCCTAACGCTGACAATTAGGTTGCTGGACTTACTATGGGGCTGAGATGAGAAATGATCTTCCTAAGGTGCTTCATTTCTGAACATTCTTCCCATTTCTGAAATACTGCTGATTTATTTCAATTTAAAAGTCTTTCAACTTGGTACACTATAAAATAAAGGGATACCATTTACTTTCTGCCCTGGACCAAGGGGCCTACTCAAGAGGAACAATCATCCCAACTCCAGCAACAAATCACATTCCATTCCACAAGGTATCCTGTGGTATGACAAACCAGGAACGGCTTATCACCCCATTCTGTGCAAAGCTGGGTCTCACTTCTTCCATTCCACCACGACGGATGCAACTGGGTAAAAAGTGTATGTGTAAGAGACAGCGAGCTAGAGGGCACAGAGCAGAGGACCTGGAGTAAGGTAACATCGGAACTAGGCCACGTTCCCACTCCAAACCACGCCCCCGACGAGCTGGCTCTGCTGTCACACTAACCGCCATCCCCATCGGTCAGTCTTGAATCATGTCCACTGCGGCTGGGCCTGCACTTCACAAGCCTGCACTTTTACTGGAGCTTTGCGAAAACTGGTTCATGGAATCCGAGGTCGCCGCCTCCACGAGCGGGGGAAAAAGACTCGCGTTAACCCAACCGCCCTAAAGCCACCGCCCCGCCCCCCGCACCTGAGATCTGCACGGCCTGGAAGCGGGGCACGCAGGCCAGGAAGCCGGCGACGCTCTCGCAGCCCTCAGGGAAGGTGACCAGGCGGCTGTCCAGCACCCGTAGGCTGGGGTTCACGAACACGCGCAGGGGGAAGGGCTCCATCTGGCGGGCCTCGCGCAGGCCCGGCGCGCAGGCGCGGAAGAGCGCCTCAGGAAATTCTAAAGCCAGCACCTGCAGGGGCACCCCAAGCTGCGGAGCGCTCAGGCCCACGCAGCGCCGGCGCCGCATCACCTGCACCAGCCTCTGCACCAGCCGCTGCAGTTCGGGCCCCGCCAAGCTGCGCCGGCTCCACCGGGGCGGCGACGGCCCGCAGCGCCGGGTCCCCAACCTGGCACACGCGCGGGTACGGCGGCTCGGGCGCGCCCCGCACCAGACGCCGCACGTAGCGCCAGTAGGACCGCCGGCGCGCCGGGCCCTCGAGGCCGTCCCCCGCGGGCGCGGAACTGCAGGCCCGGGCTCCGCCGCCCGCCGCTTCCCCTCCCCACGCTGGGGCCGGCCCCAAGCAGTGACGCGCCCGCGCCAACAGCTTGCCCAGCAGCATCCCGGCTCCCATCCGGCCCCCGGTGCGCCAAGCAGAGCCGCCCGGCGCCCGCCTTCGCCCTTCCCGGCCGCCGTAGGCGAGCGCTCCCGGAAGCGGAGTTCCTGCGCGCCTTCCGGGAGCGCCGGCGCGGTCCCCCGAGCGCAGCCCGTCTCCGTGACGTCAGCAGCTTTATTATTGAATTCCGTTTTTTACTGTGTAATCAACCATTTGCGTGACACAGAGGTTCCCCCTTTCGTTTGCTGTCACGAATGCCTTCGCAGGCTGCCCCCTGGGGCTGCCCTGCGTTCTCGGAGGCCGGCCTCACCTCCCTGGGGACGCGGCAGGAAGCCTGGGCGCGGGTTAGGTATCTGCACCAGGCACCTCAGCCTGCGGCTCGCTGGCTGAGTCGGCCTGGTCCTGCGCATCCTCTGGGCGAGCTGCAGCGACGGGCTCCAAGCTTGACTCTTCGGCGGCGGGTGCTGGAGCTGCAAGCTCCGGCACCAGCTCCTTTTCATCTAGACAGAGGACCAGCTCTCTCTTCGGCAGGAGGAAGGCAAGAGGCTCCTGGACGAGGCCTATGTTCACATGCCCAAGGTTTCCGTACTTGGAGAGCTGAGTGGGTGGAATGCCTGACCCAGAAGGTAGAGAAAGAGAAACAAAAAACGCTTAATAAATTTAAATATTGATGTGTCACAGGGGAAAAAAACTTAGAGGACGTGGCAGGCACAATTTGCACATTTCTATACAGTAAAAGCCATCTTTGTGATAAGGGACAGGAAACCATACTATAAAGCGAGACTCTGAAGGTAATCTGGAACAGCACAGTGGAGGGTGGATCGAGTTAAGAGCCAAGAGAACCTCAGAAGGCACTGTCTTCCTTGTGCCAGGCCCAAGGAGAAAGCTGGGGGGAAAGTGGCCAACAGGCACTCTGCTGGTGTGGCCACTGGCCGACTGCCCTAAGGGAAGCTCTGCCTCCCCCAGCCCCCACTCCTGGCACAGAGAGAGTGGGCACAGGGAAGTGAAGACAAATTGGGAAAAATCTTCTTAAAATACCTTCTCTGGACATTTCATATAATTAGTCATACAATATGTGGTTCTCCTGTGACTAGCTTCTTCCACTTAGCCAGATATACACATACTGTGTTATTTCATTTATATGAAATGTCCAGAAAAGGCAAATCTATTATAACAGAAAGCAGATGAGTGGTTGCCAGGGGCTAAGAGTGGGATTGGGGAATGACTACATTGAGCGGGAGAGTTCTTTTTGGGGTGATGGAAATGTTCTAAAATTGGACAGTGGTGATGGTTGTACATCTCTGTATATTTACTAAAAAACATTGAATTTTACAAATGGATGAATTATTTAATATAGGAATTATATCAATAAAGTAGTTTTAAAGGTCTTTTCCCTCCTTTCGCTTACCTAAGGTCTGTGCTATCTGAGCTGGTGGAAAAAGGACTTGGAGACAGCGATTTAAATAAGGAACAAGGTCTTCCAGGAAGACAGTGCAGAACTGGACAAAGAGCTCTTGCTCCCCACTGCTGAAAGCAGCCTCTTCTGCGCGATGGAAGGCCAGGATTGTTTTGGTTACCTAGGAGACAAGGGCACCATCAGTCACTAGAGTAGTCTGTCACCATCTGCAGTACCTGAAACTAAGCACAGATGTGCAGCCCTCAAGTTTTCATAAAGAAAGTCATTCCAAACAGTACGTTATGTTACTTTCTTGTTTAAATTCAGAATTGTGGTCACTCTCCACAGTTATGTCACTTCATTGATGTATTTCTGACCCAAACCCAACTTGTTTTATTACTGGCACACTTTCCACTTCCAGTGGAAGAGCATCAAGAGGTTCTTGATTCCTACAGAAGATGGACCAGAACTATACTGGATCCAGGAAAACAAAGCAAAACTTTTTTTTTTTTTACTGAGTAAGGGCTTTGAGATTCTAGGAAGTTAGACCACTAAAAATTATAAAAGAACACAGAGCTAGAAAAGAAGTTCTACATACAAATAACAGAGCAACCTAGCTGATGTTCCTGGTTTAAGTCCTAGCTGTGCCACTTGCTGGTTTTGTGACTTCCAAGTGATTAAACACTTCATGCCCTCTGTTCCTCAGTTTCTTTATCTATAGAGTAGGGCCTGCAACGGGACCTACCTCTTAGGGTTGTGAGGATCAGGTCTTAATAGGTATAATATATGATAAACACTACTTGGCATGGAGTAAGTTCTATATAAATATTAGCAGATTACTATTACCTGAATTTCACTGACTACAAAGTTTCAATGCTCGTTCTTTCTTCCTCTTACAGGACATTAACAATTTTTTTTTTTAGTAACACAGGTGGGAAAGTTTATTAAAGCAAAAAGTACACTTTTGAGATATGAGAGCAGGCAAGCTCAAGAGTGCGAGAGTTGGACCCAGAAAGATTTGATGTAACCATGTCACAACTGCCACCTGGCTGACAGTAGTTATAAGATGCCATAAGTTGGAAGAAACATCCCTTTACCTAAAGATTCAAATATATAAGAAATGTGCAGGATATCATTAGTTGTAGTATTTTTGTATTATGTAGAATTCTAAGATGGTTCTTATGAATCCCACTTCCTGGTATCCACTCCTTTGTGTAATCCTTTCCCCTTGATGGCAGGCAGAATGTGTGGCTTGTTTTGAACCAAAAGAATATGGCAAAGGTGAAGGATTTTGCAGATGTTATTAAAGCCCCTCATCAGATGACTTTGAATGGATCAAGGGATATCCTGGGTGGGCCCGACCTAATCAAATAACCCTTTTAAAAAAGGGTTGAGGATTTCCCTAAAAGAAGAGACTCAACACAGGAGAGCTGCTCTCTGTCGGCCTTGAAGAATCAGAAAGTCACACTATGTATGGAGTGAGATGGCTTCTAGGACCTGAGGGCTTTAAACCTACAACTGCAAAGAAGAGAAATCTGCCAACATGAATGAGCTTGAAGGGGGACCCCAAGCTTCAGATGAGACTGCAGCCTGGCCAACACTTTGCCTGTTATCTTGTGAGATCTGGAGCAGAGGACCCAGGACTCCCAATCCAAAGAAACTGGAACACGATAAATGTGTGTTGTTTTAGGCTGCTACGTTTGTAGGAGTGTTATGCAGCTGTAGAAAACTAACACATTACTGAATCATTATTACAGGTGAGGCACTTCATGAATTGTTCTAGGTCCCATGATGGGGGACTAACCAGAGCTTTTTAATCAGAAAAAGTCTCTAAAACCCCCTAAGCCTAAGTCTGCAAATACCTATCACATAGACTGGTTTATTTTTTACAAAAGTCTGGCCACCTGTTACCAAAGAAAGCCCCAGTACAGAGCCAACAGGATGCGCTCACCTTGGCAAGGGCGTCCTCCAGGGCCCTAGTCACATCCTGTGCCAGGGCCACAGGGCAGCAGAGGCGCAGATCATTGAAGGCAACCAGAATATTGTTGAGAAAGCAGGCAAGGGGTGGGAAATCTAAGAGCACCATGGGTGGCTGCAGGGTCCCCGGCTGAGTGACTGGCACAGCAGCAGGCAGGTTACTGCTGCCCAGGATAGCTGGAGCTGAGATGAGGGTGTAGGAATTCATTTCATCCTGGAACTTCTCCACTGCTTCCTGAATTGCTTTCTGGAAAGTGCTGATGGCCACCCGCTGGAAAACAGGAGCCAACTGGCCCCGGAAATCAACCCCCACCCGGCTGAAGGACAGCCCAAAGTACATGCACTGACCCAGCAGAGAGTCTAGACGACCACCAATCCCCCGGTGAAGGTCGGTCTCCAGCACCTGCAGGAATTGTGAGACTCTCTGAAGCACCCAGCCATGGAAGATGGCACTCTCATTCATAGTGTGCTCACCCGTGGCAGGGGGCAACAATGGGTCCTCATCTGAGAATATGGCACGGTACTGGGTGATGATATCAAACAGATGGACACGGCAGGCCTCAATGGTTTTTGTGATGTGGAAATAGGGATCATCATTAGGGATGGCAGTAAGGATGGAACGCAGCCAAGCATCTCGGGCCTGAAGAAACTTCACCCTCAACTCAGCCTCAGTGAAGACATCCATGCACCGCAGGAAGCTAATGACACGGAGGCAGGCAGGGAGCTGGATGTTGGTTCTTAGTTGCTGGATCAGCTGGCTCAGCATCAGCTGCATGGACTGGCGCACTTCGTTCACAATGCCCTGACAATATAGGGGGTCAGTCACACCACATTGGGAAAGACACTGCTGGGAACCCATTCCACTACCCCTGAATATTGCAGATCAACATTCCCACTGCTTTCCTGTTATATGAAGATCTCCTAAAGTTGATGTGTACAGGTTTACCAACAAAGATCTCATTCACTGTGGCCTACAGGCCCTGTTTAATTCTCCTCCCTCAGCCACTTCCTAATTCTGTCTCCTTGCTCACTGCAATCCAGTCCCACTGGCTATCTTTGTTTTTCTTTCTTTCTTTTTTTTTCTGTCTTTGTATTTCTTAAACACTCCCAAGTTGTTTCCTCCTCAGTCTGCTATACCTGTTCTTTCCACTTTCTGATTTGCTCTTTCCCTACATCTTCATGTGGCTGGTTCCTTCTCATCATCTGGCTCTTACCTTAAATATTCTCTCTCCAGCAGAGCCTTTCCTCACCACTCTACCTAGGGTACCTCACCCTAGTCTCATTCTACCCATTCCCTAGTTTATTTTCTTCAGACAGTTACCGTTATCTGAAAGGATCATATTATTTATTTACCAACTATCAGCTTACATTCATGAAAGCTAGGGCCTTCTCTGCTTTGTCTCATTCTGTCCCCAGCACCGAGATCAGTGTCTGGCACATGATTAATATTTATCACTTGATGAATGAATGAATGTATGTATGTATGTATGTATGTATGTTTCATGTTCGAGCCTGCCTGCCTGGCAGAAACCAATATGAAACATGCAAAATTTCCCTAAGGTTTCTGCCCAAATGTTCAGTGAGGACCACAGAATTATTGATTACAAGAACATCAGTTTGAGTCCTTTTGGGGCAGTCTGGCTACCTGGATGACAGGGATGGAGGAGTATTTCCTTTCCAGTCGTCGTACATAGGCTGCAAGCTCCAGGGCCTCTTCATAATAGCTGTTCCGGACACAGGTGTCCATTAGCTGAGGAATCTCCAGGATTTCCAGAATTTCTGTGTGCCGGTTTAGAGTCAGGGTGTTCATCCGGCGGTTGGAGCTGATCTCTTCAGCCTCTTTCACAAAGTTTCTAGTAACAAACAGAAGAATACTGGTTGCTCACTGTTCTACATCCAAAACTTAGCTACAATTACCAAGCATTTACTATGAACTGGATACCGAGCTGGATGGTTTATGACTTAATCTTCTCTCTAAACCTGTGTGGTAAGTATTGTTATTCCTGAGGCAACTTTAATCCCAGAGAGACTAAGCAACTTGTCCAATATCACACAACTAATAAATGATAAAACTATGTAAGCCCAGATCTGCCACTTAACTAGAGGTGGCAAGGTACTTAGGCTTTCTGAACTCTTTCCTCATTGGTAAAATAGTAGGATCCACCTCATAAGGATGTGAGGATTAAATGAGATGACATGTATAAAGCATTTAACACAGAACCTGACACAGTAAATGTTAATAATAGCTGTTCTTTTTGTGAACACTAACCAGCTTAGAAGCTACAACCTTACCCTCAAGTTCCCTCAGCCTCTTAATCTTTTCTTAGGGTGTTGTTCCACTTTAACTCCACAGTCTTCACTTCTCCCTAATTGCAGAGACCTACTTTATGAAGTCCCCTATCTATTCTGGAGGGCAGAAAGGACAGAAGCTATTGTCAAATATCCAAAGACTCAAAACTTAATCTTTTATTGTGAAAGGCTGAAAGGCAGAATTAAGGATAATAGACTGAGGATCTAGAGAGGCAGAATATGGATTTAAAAGGAGAGATTTTTTGATAATTTTTACTGCCTCCAAATGGAAGGATTTCGTTGTCAGCCTTCTCTCAAAGTTTTGGACGGTCTGCCTGTGTAGATTATAGCTGACAACTGCAGAGTGTGGCTATGTCAGACCCAGTGTTAACTGCTTTGCATGGATTCTCTAGTGCTCACAACAGTCCTGTGAGGGAGGGACGTGCTGCTGGTTTCCAATTCTGACTGGGAACTTACTAGCTTCCAAGTGCCCCTAGACAGACAATCCCTAAGCTCTGTCTCAACTTTCTCATACATAAAATGGGAATAACAGTACCTACCTCGAAAGCTGTTGTGAAGCTTAAATGGATTTTTAAAATGCTCAGAGGAGAGCCTGACCGATGCATGGTAAGTGCTATGTAAGTGTTAGCTATTTCTTTCATCATAAATATCAGCTATTACAGTTGCTAAAAGCCCCTTTAGTGCCGAGCCCGCCGCACCTGCAGCTCTGCTGGAAGCTGGGCAAGCGATCGAGCAGGCGGCCGAGCGACGCCTCCACGTCGCCAAAGAGGCGGTGGATGCGCTCGGTGCACTCGGCGCCTCGGATGAAGGTCTTGTAGTTGGCAAAGGCCAAGTCGCGCGTCTGCTGCAGCAGCTGCGCTCGCTCTTCCGCCAAGCGCTCCGGCTCGCGCCTCAGCCGCTCCAGCCCGGAGCCGCTCAACTCCCGGAGGTAGCGGCCCACGTCGGGCCGCTCCCGCCACTGGGCCTCGGGGAAGCGGTCTCGGAACAGCGATGCCAGGAGCCCTTCATCCTCCACTTCCCCGAGAGCCGCTGCCGTGGCCGTGGCCGTGGCAGAGGCCGTAGTCGCCGCCATCTTCCGGCAGCAGCGTCACTTCCCCTCCGGCCCAGCGAGGGCGCTGGCTCGGAATCTAGGACCGGAAGCAGCCGGGGTTTCGTATCGGGCCGGTTTTCTTTCCCGACGGTCCTCCAGGCTACGGGGCGCCGGCGTGGGGAACAAATTGAAGGCGGCTAGAGAGGCAGGCTTTGGGGTTGCCAGGGAGCGGCCGGCGGCTGACTTCCGTTTCCGGCCTCTGAGGCACGCGGATTCGGTGGTGTAACCCAGCGGGAAAATGCGGCCTTTGACTGAAGAAGAGACCCGCGTAATGTTTGAGAAGATAGCGAAATAGTAAGACCACGCGGAGGGGAAGAGGAAATGTGTGTGTGGCGGGAAGGGCGTGGGTAGAGTGGGGGCGCGGGGTCGGGAGGAGTCTGTTGGGGCGCTGTCTCCAGTCCTCCTTTTGCTTTCAGCATCGGGGAGAACCTTCAGCTGCTGGTCGACAGGCCCGACGGCACCTACTGTTTCAGGCTGCACAACGACCGGGTGTACTACGTGAGGTGAGGCGGTACCGGGTGGACAGCAACGGACCCGGGTGGAGGACTGGGTCCCACCAGCTTCCCTCATCTGACACCTTCTTCTTTCTTACCCCTTCAGTGAAAAGATCCTGAAGTTGGCCGCCAACATCTCTGGGGACAAGCTGGTGTCTCTGGGGACCTGTTTCGGAAAATTCACTAAGACTCACAAGTTCCGGTTGCACATCACAGCTCTGGATTACCTTGCACCATATGCCAAGGTTTGTAGGGTGTTATTCAGCCGGCCACTGGGGATGAAGGAAGTCAAAGATGAGGGCCACGTCAGAAAGCAGATAATTGGGCAGCTTCTCTGCCACGGAGTCAGTGCCAGCGCATGGAGAAGTTTGCAGGACCTGCTACTTGGGCGTGGTTGGGGTTCTGGCATGGGAATGCTGTGTGGTCGCATAGTCGTAGTTACGCCCAGCAGAATAGAAAAGCCTATGCAGACCTCGCTCAAGAAAAGCAGATTGGTGGCTTTGGTGAGAGCATAGTGGGATCCAGAAAAAGAGCTTTTAAACTATCCATGAGAGAGACTGTAGAGTTGAAGAAAGAGCCTCCTGGCAGTTCTGTCTAGGGAGTGAACAATTTGAGATAACCATCCATTTTTCTCTTTTCCTTAAAATGTGTTCAAGAAATTAATCACATATCCAGCAGCTGGCTTATTTGCAGGGATACAACAATTAGCATTTTAATGTCTTTTGGATTTAATTCTGTTTTTTTATAGTATAAAGTGTGGATAAAGCCTGGAGCAGAGCAGTCCTTCCTGTATGGGAACCATGTGTTGAAATCTGGACTGGGTCGAATCACTGAAAATACTTGTCAGTACCAGGGAGTGGTGGTGTACTCCATGGCAGACGTCCCTTTGGTGAGTAGAGATGGTAGCTGTTATAAAAATCAAGTATCTTTTTAATCAAGAAGGATGTATTTTCAGTCTGTGCACTTCAGAGACTAAATTCTCAGCACCTTTCAAATTTCTTAAAGAACTGTATTTTTTCATCTTCATTATTTCTACCCCTCAATGCGTGCCTATTGAATGACTTGAGTGAATCAGTGTCTCTTCTTTTGAATCCCAGGGTTTTGGGGTGGCAGCAAAGTCTACACAAGACTGCAGGAAAGTAGACCCCATGGCGATTGTGGTATTTCATCAAGCAGACATTGGGGAATATGTGCGGCATGAAGAGACTTTGACTTAAAACGAAATCATCGCGAGGACTTAATGGCTGTGTGGAAGGGCCTAGCTTTGTTTCCTGTGTCTGTGTAGGCTCCATCATCATGTTGAATTTTGTCAACACTGTGACTTCTTCAGGGACTTCTTAGTTTAATATTCTCTCTATTACGGACGGATGCAGGTTGGATTCTTATGCGGAAATAGCTCAAAAACGGTGTTTCAGATCTTTGTGTTCGTGACTAAATAGAATACTGTGTTTTATATTTGAATCAGAGGGCTTCTTGAGTAACAGGTTCTGAGTCATTGGAACTGAGGACAAGAATAGCTAGCGTATTGTTATCTGTGATAACACTGTTTTCCAGACTCATGATAAGAACACAATAGATTTTTTCATTATTTATTAATACCATGAAAGTCAGATATTGCCATATTAGAATGGTAGGTCACGTATGGGATTTTACAAATGAAATTTGGATAAAATAATAGAAGTTTGTTCTGCTAATTTTCTATGTAGTAGGTTCTGTGTGGTATGGAAGAAACCTTGGATTCAAACCCCAATTCTGACACCTACCAGCTGTATGGCTTTAGAGGCATCATTGAACTTTTATAAGCTTATTTTCTTCTTCTGCTTCAAAAACAGTTTTAACCATCTACCTAAGAATGGTTTTTAGAATTAGAAGTCATGTTTGTAAAGCACTTAGTACAGTGCCTGGCAAATGTTAGGTGTTAAATAAATGGTAAGAATTACTTTTATATCGCATATACTGGCTATTTCTATTACTAAGGATAGGATCTCATGAGTATGGTTTGATTATATATCTTGGTTCTTGTTCTCCTTTTTCTAAGATGGTATGATCCCAGGCTAATGTTATTTTCATCACCTTGATTTCTTAAAACGTGATTTCCCTTACAAACCTTTACTTACTTGACTGGACTAGACAGAAAGCACTAATCAGAGACACCAAAATAATTCAACTCCTCCAACCTTGCCCATGCCTGCCAAAATTATTTTCGGAATTATTAAAATGTTTTCAAAAATGAAAAAAATTCCACTAAGTTTTTTAAAACTGCCTGTACTATGAAACATTTCTTTTAAAGTACTGCTTTTTTTCCTGCTTATTTTAAATTCCAAAGGTGACATCTCTAAAAATAAAAATTTCAACTACAAAAAAGCAGTCTACCAATTCCTGTTTTTGTATGCAACATATAAAACTGAGATTGATATGTTTTGTCCCATTTTTTTCAACTCCTCCCTCCGAAGGTTCTGTGTTAACCCTCTAGATAAACTTAGTAAAGGTTAAGGGATTGCTGTATGTTGAACAGTATTTTGATGATAGCATTTAGTACACACTTTAGTAAGAGCTAATATCAAAACTTGCACATTTATTATTTTATTGCCATTTTGAGGCAATTGGAGAGGAAAGGAGAGCAATAGACTAAGATATTCTAACAAGATAAATGGTTTTTTCCCAATAACTTTACAAAGCTTATTTGACTGAAACTTTGACAAAGCTTCTGCCCCAGAAGAAAAGAGCTAGGGTGCTGTGGTCATTTTGGCTTAGCATCTTAGCTTTTTTGTGTCTGTAGTCTTTGGGATATTGAAGAGACGCTTCAAGAAATACAGCTGCAGGATTCCAGAAAGAACAATAACAAGGCTCTGAGCTGTCGACCACCAGTTCACATAGTTATAGTTTGATTGGAGAAGGAAAAAGTCAGCCATTTTCCTCATGCGGGCAAAGTTGTAGTATCGCCACATGTGAAAGATATTGTTCTGCACCTTCCGTGTACTCTCCTGTGGGACAGAAAATGAAATGAAAAGAGGGTCCTCCCTACCGCCCATCTAGTCTCACCTGGGTGCTCACAAGCACTAATCTATGTGGAAGTTGAGTAACTTACTCATAATTTTATGATAATGTAGTAAGTTGGTTATTGTAGTTAGTAAAGCTGGTTTTGCTGTATATGAAGAAAAGGTCTGGACTTTAGTTTAAAAAGACATAATTTTATAATGAAAAATCTCAGTGCTGAAACTACAAAACTCTTTCAGAGTATCTTTAGATTTAGGCATGTACTCCATACGTCATTGTGTTCTGGTGATATCTTCTGTTCTTTGTATATGGTAGAAGACGAGGGCCTGCAAACTTCTTATTAAAGAACCAGATAGTAAATATTTTAGGCTTTGCAGGCAATACAGTCTCTGTTGCAACTACTGAACTCTGCTATTGTTAGCAAAAAAGCAGCCATATGTAATTGTCAATTGAGCATAGCTGTGTTTCAGTGAAACTTCATTTACAGAAATAGGCAGTGGGCTTTTGTGCATTGAAAAATACTATCAGGAAAGTGAAAAGACATCCCACAGAATGGAGAAAATGTCTGCAAATCACTTATCTGATAAGGGACCTATATCCAGAATATATAAAAAACTTACAACTCAACAATAAAAAGACCACCCAATTTTAAAACAGATAAAGGATTTGAATAGACAGTTCTCCAAAGAAGATACACAAATAGCCAAAAAACATGAAAAGATGCTCAATGTCCTTAGCCATTAGGGAGACAGAACTCAAAACCACAAGATATAACACCACACCCACTAGGTTGGCTATAGTAAAAGAGACAGTGGCATATTGGCAAGTATGTGGAGAAATTGAAACCATCAGATACTGCTGATGGGAGTGTAAAATGGTTTAGCCACTGGAAAACAGCAGTTACTCACAAAGTTAAACAGAGTTACCATATGACCCACCAGATTATACCACTTCTTGGTATACAGAAATGAAAACATGTTCACACAAAAACTTCAAATGTTCATAGCCGCATTATTCTTAATAACCAAAAAGTGGACAACCCAAATGTCTATCAGCTGTTGAGTGGATAAGCAAAATGTGGTAGAGTCATACAAGAGAATATTAGCCATCCATAAAAGGGAATGAAGTACTAATACATGGTACAATGTGGATCAACCTTGAGAACACGCTAAGTGAGAGGAGCCAGAAACAAAGGTCATGTTGTATGATTCCACTCATACAATGTACAGAATAGGCAAATTTATAGAAACACAGTTGATTAGTGAATGATTGCCCAGGACTGGGAGGGGAGCATGGGGAAAGACGAGTGACTAATGGGTATGGAGTTCTTTTTGGGGTGATGAAACTGTTGTGGAATTAGATGCGATAGTAGCAGGACCTTGGGAATATACTAAAGCCCACAGAATTATATATTTTAAAATGGTGAATTCTATCTTAATTAAAAAGACAAACAGGCAGTGGGGCAGATTTGGTCTGTGTGCCAGTTTGCCAACTCCTGGTATAAAACCAGTGAGTAATTTCAAGAGCTCCAAGTCCTAAAAATTAAAGGTTTCAGATCCCTGTGCCTCTTTGGTTTTTCCCCACATGAGCTCTCACTCAGATGATATTACTTATTTCCAAGGATGTTTCCACAATGTTTCTCCCTCAAAATAGTTACCTCAATTGCATCCAGAGTATCATTCAGTTGTTTTCTTTCATTCTTCTGTTTGTGGTCCATCTCAGGTCCCTCATAGAAGACTCCAAAATTGAGGTACACTTGCACAGAACCAAAGTGATTTTGCTGATTTTTTAGACAAAGCTGATAAAAACCTGTAGGAATCCCTAGATCATTACCAAATCTTGGTCTCCACCCTTTGTTGATCTACCACCCCCTAGATTTCCCTGGAGATACATGTTTACCAGTGTTAAAGGTGCTACTGTAGTTCCTTCTTTTTACTTAGGAAGTAGAAAGATCCAATTTTTGATGTGGAAGACCTTACGTGATCTTCCATGAAACTTATTTTACTAAGTACCAGTTACAATATTGTGTTTTGCCAAATACTAGTAACTTAGTTCTCTAAATTAGTAAATTTGTAAGTAAATTATAAGTTAGTTCTATACTAGATTGAAAACAATGTTTTCTCCATCTTTTTCAATTTATGTTTCTCACATCTCTTATTGAGATTCTTCTGCGTAACAAAATGAATTGAAATTAAGAGCATGGTGTTTTCCTCCTTCTTGTACACCATTAGAGGTGGGGGATACCATCTTGAACTTGAAACAAAAAAATTGATGTGTTGAATGAAAGAAGCTATCCTGCTGGATGGAGTAACTTCTGCAAGGTGGTTTGTACAGGAATTGATGGTTTAGGGTATGTACTGGTGCTGGTTCTTAACTGGGGTCGGCATCCTTTGTGTGTGTGGGGGGGAGAGGGGAGGAGGGGGATTAGAAAGGCGTGGCAGCGTATTTGATTGTCAAAATGATTGGAAGGCACTACTGGCATGTAGGGGCCAAAGATGCTAAATATCCTAGTGTGCTGAGTATCCTGTGCTACACAATGGAGGATTGTTTTATGCCCCGTCATATACCCGGCTGGTAGAGAGGGCAGTTAAAACTGATCCCATGCCGGGGGTGCCTGGGTGGTTCAGTTGGTTAAGCATCTGCCTTCAGCTTGGGTCATGATCCCGGGGCCCTCGGATCCAGCCCCATGTGGGGCTCCCTGCTCGGTGAGGAGTCTGCTTCTCCCTCTGCCCCTCCCCCACTTGTGAGCTTGCTCACGTGTGTGCGTGTGCTTGCGCTCTTGCTCAATCTCTCGGAAAAAAACAAAAAACCCAAAAACCTGACCCCTGTTGTGCAAGGTGGGGACAGACTGGATCTGGCTGTAGAGATTTTCTGGTGATTGGGGAAGTGCTTCGTTGTGGAATGTGAATATATTCATGGCTATGTGTTTCCTTTTGTTCTGGGTCTGCTGTTTAGTAACTACCTCAAGTCTTCTGATAACTAGAAAGAAATGCTATCCTATAATAAATGTGTTAATTGGAATTCTGTATTATAAATGGGTCTATTTTGGCCACTTTCTCATAACCTGATCAGTTGGAGACAATGAGATAAAATTGAGCTTCTGGACCCTGGAGCTAGTCACCTGGAGACCCTGCCCCGAATCTGCCAGTGGACAGCCTGCTACTTAATGTCCTCTGCTGCCTGCAGTCTCCAGTAAAGATTTGATCTTGGTGTTGAAGGCTAGTTTTTGGTGTTGAAGGCTGTTTAGTCCCCCCTACTGTTCACATCCCTGTGTGAAAAAGCCAGAGCTAAAGGTCTCAGTTACTTGAGTAATTTCAGTACTTCCTCATTATTGACCCAGTTTCAAAGAAATGTATGATTATTACAGTGACTGTGGTGATGAAAACAGACCTGTCTCTTTGGTAGAGAAGTTTATCTGGCCTCGAACATTCTGAGAGGAGTCTATGAGGAAACCCTGTGGGGTATGTGCAGTAGCAGCAACGTGTCGGTCATGTGACATTCCCAGTGTCCGCTGTACCTGCCAAGACACATTAAAGAGGGAGAAAAGCCCCTGCTACATCATCAGAAAGCTAGCTAAGTGCTAAGATTGACATTCCTGATCATCAGCACAGATGTTCTCAATCAGGGATGGTACTTCCCAATTGTCCCTGCCAGTTTGGAATGAGAAAACAGAGGTGTTGGCGGGTGGGTAGGAAGAGACAGCAATGTTGAACATCCTGCCACGTTAGAAACAGTACTGCAGGGCCACCTGGGTGGCACAGCGGTTGAGCGTCTGCCTTCGGCTCAGGGCGTGATCCCGGCGTTGTGGGATCGAGCCCCACATCAGGCTCTTCCGCTATGAGCCTGCTTCTTCCTCTCCCACTCCCCCTGCTTGTGTTCCCTCTCTCGCTGCCTGTCTCTATCTCTGTCGAATAAATAAATAAATAACCTGAAAAGAAAAGAAAAGAAACAGTACTGCAAGACAAAGAATTGCCCAAAATGCCAGTAACACTCCTGTTAAGAAGACCTGTCTCAGAATGTACATCTGGTATGTATCAATTGATAATGTATGTTTTTGGCTGTAGAGTTCTTGATTGAACTTGCTTGGTTTTGACTTCCCTCATGGTGTCCCAGACTTGGGCTTAACTTGCTGCTTGTCAGCAAATAAATAAGGCATTCAGCAGGCACTTTTCCTCAAGCTGGGTCTTGATAAGCCCAGGCTACAGTGAGCTTACTAGTAGCTACTATTCTGTTATAAATTCAGAGATAAGAAAAGGCTCTGATAAGCTAACTTAAATAAGCTTGATTTACAGTGCAATGGAATAAGATCAGTATAGTTTATTACCATGGAAACAAAATTTAGAAAGTTAACAGGTTCCTAAGATAAAGAACGAAGGAAATTAACAGGCTCTGACTTTACTATTGAGTTCACCATCCTCGGGCACTGTGGTGTTAAGACCACAGGATGGATAAGTGTACTTGGACTATAAACAGGCAACTTGAAAACATTTACCTTCCCGAAGAAACAGAGGACTATCTGGCCAAATAGAGAGACCTTGAGCCAGTGATTTCGTAGTTTGCCAGAATTACCCCTTAAAGTGGGAGAGTAAATGTTGATCCCCCAATCCATAAACTGAAGCATCTTCCTTTGAAATCTCAGGGTCTGTTGCCAAAGTTCATGTAGGTTTTCATTCAACTTTGTACCATATCCATAAAACTTGTTTTATTATTTTAAAAAATAGATTTTCTTGCCTCTCATCTCCAAATCTGAGTTACTATATGATTATCTCTCCAGGAAGAGGTAGTCTGTTTGTCTCATGGCTTTGAGCACACCTCCATTGCCCCCAGTTTGAGAAGTCAAGCCATATGTTTTAGTGATTATTCATCCATCAAGAGTTTCCATCTAAATGCAGGTCCACTTCCTTAACAGGGAATCACAGCATGATGAAGACAACCAGAATCTTGTATTCTAATAAAACCTGACCCACTATGCTAAAGGAAACAAACAAAAAAAACAAGTCCCCAGTATGGCCAGAGGGGCCGATGTACTCACCTCGTAACTGAAATAGAAGTATCCAGTCTGGTGGGCAAATTGCCAGAAGCATTCTGTGCCTCCTGGAGGGATCATGATGGCAAAGTCAGATCGATCTGCTCCATGGAAGAGCAGCTGGTCCCCAGAGCCACTAAGGGGTTCTGTCTTCTGGTTCCTAGCAGAAGTTACTAGGTTCAGAACCACCAGTCCAGCCCCAAAGAGCAAAGGGAACATGCTGCTTTCTGGAGACTCCTCTGCAGGTGAACTGCTTGTGAAACCAAGTAGTTTAGACAACTGCTAAGGTAATCATTAACTTACAAGTCACACTTAGGCCAGTTTCAGGGCCACACATGGATATTCATAATAGAACTGGCATGATATCCCCATGCTTGGCTCACAGAAAGAATTTTTGTTTTTACCTCAAAAACTCAGTGGCTTACCAAACCTACATCATGGGTGCTAGATAGAACCTACTCCAGAAGAGGTATTTCTGTCCTGCCTTTTGGTTATCATTTTTCAGTTCTTCTTGGGAATGAACATTGGGTAAGTTTATTTACAACCATTGGAATATACGGACAGAGTTTGCCTGGAGAGATTTGTTTCTCCTATTCATATCAAATTGCTAGATGATACCTATTGCTCCAATAAGATATGTAGGGCAAAACTGTTTCAACAGAATATTTTCTGCTCAGTGCTAGATCTTAGCCAAAAGCACAGCATGGAAGTGTGTGCAAAAATTTTAATGAACAAATAAAGTGAGCAAGAGGCAGTAGTCAAACTCTACCGATAATCCTCATTCTTCTTTCCCCCTGACTGATACATTCTTCTAAAGCTATCCAAAAACCCACTTAAAGACTGTTTATATTGTTCAAACCCTCAATCTTTCCTCTTTTATTTGTGAATTCTTCAGCACTCACAGCGGGGGCAAAGGATCATTGAACACCCACTGACTTCATGGCTGGCATTGAGCTAAGAGATTTACTTGCTTCCTGTTCTCACAACAGCCCTGGGAGGGAGGTACCATCACCTACTGCTTTAGAGATGAGGAAATGGACATTCAGAGATTCCTGTGGCCAGCTCCCTGTCCCTGAAGCACAGCTGGTGCAGCTGGGGCCCTGAGTGGGTCTCACACTCCTACCTATCAGGACAGTGTTTCTGTCAGTCTCTGAGCACTGAAAGTGCCTAAATGTTTTGATTTCAGCCATAATCTTAAAAAAACAAAACAGCATTAGCACCTTCTAACCAGGTATTGCTTCAGAATTCATTGCATTGACTCCGAAGTGGTAATCCCTTAAGTGTCAAAAGCTAATAAGCGAAGAAAAGACTTCATAATTGTATTCAGTTCTAGTGACATCACAGTACTCTGCAGGCAGTGGCTCTGCAGCAGTCTTGCTAAGGTGAAAGTGGGAGAGACTGGGATCACTTCCCAACCCACAAGCATCCCCACCCACATATCAGTGCCACAGTCCCAACACTACCCGTGTCATAAGCGTAGTAGATTCAGCAAAACAGTCATCAGTTCTTAGTACTTATTGTAGTTCTACAGAAGCTGTAGGCATAGTTGTATATTTGTACACATTTCAGGAATGCTGTAGTAAATATACCCCTGAAGTTATGTTAAAAAGTATTAATGGACTTACGTGTTTCTCAGTTTGAGAAACACTGATAAAGGCTATTCTGCTTCCTTAAATGTATCACAGTGTCACTCTTCTAGAGAGCATATGTAGTCTAATAATGTTAGAATGGAAGAGATAAAAGCTCCTGGATCCCAGGGGCGCCTGGGTGGCACAGCGGTTAAGCGTCTGCCTTCGGCTGAGGGCGTGATCCCGGTGTTATGGGATTGAGCCCCACATCAGGCTCCTCCGCTATGAGCCTGCTTCTTCCTCTCCCACTCTCCCTGCTTGTGTTCCCTCTCTCGCTGGCTGTCTCTATCTCTGTCAAATAAATAAATAAAATCTTNAAGCCCACAACTAGCTGCAACCAGATCGAGAGGGATCTGGGTCTCACCTTTTCACTGTAGCTTCATTTGGGGTTAATTGATAGAAAAACAGTAGTACCAAAAGATGTAAATAGATAATAAAGCTGTACAGAGTTTCTAACTTGTACCTACAGGATGAATTTTAAAACAGTAGCATTTCTTTACACCTTACCTTTCACTAACTCAAAAGTGAGAAAGGGGCAATTTTGTTCCAAAAATATGTTATATGAGGGTATGGACAAATTAAGAGGACACTCCCACATTTCTGTTCGACATGGCCTTCAAGGACTAAAACATCCAATACAGTCTGACATCAGCTTCTTAACATAGTCAACATGGTTCAGCAGAGCTCGTTCAACATTTTGCTACCTCCAACTGCTCATACATGCTGTGCTGGAATTAAATAGCTACTTAACATTTGAGAGAAGCAAGACTTTAATGAAGAATGCTACAAGTTATGGACAATAATTAGTTCTCATATTTTAAAAAAAGATTACAGAAAACACTTTACTGATTTTTTTTTTTTATGCCAAAAAGACGGTCTTTAAGGATGTCCGAGAGAGACAGCAAGCACAACACAGTACAAAAGGAGAAGGGAATGTTGAGTTTTAGAGCAAGACACTAACACAGCACAATTAGGGAATCAGGCGGAAGCAACCATTTCACAAAGAATGGAATTAAGCATTTATATTCAGTCAAGATTTTTTAAGCTTTAAAAGTCCAGCATAAAGAAGGGAATTGGGCAGAGGGGATGGGGGAAAGGGCTAAGCTTATCTACAATCACCGTTTTACAAAAAAACACACTGGTTCAACCAGAGGAGAGGTGGAGGTTAAACCTGCCTACGTAGCCCAGCAAATATTAAAAGCAAATGCCAAGGCTGTCAGGTCTAGATGTTGATGTTACAACTGACATAAGAGTTTTTAAAAGAGACTCTGATTCCACCAAGACTGGTCTCTCATCAGCCTGGGTTCCTGACAGATGAAGTTCCTTTGCATTTGCATCAGAAGGCCAAAGCTTTACCTGGAACAAGTTCACTCCAAATAATGCTCATGTTGCTGGTTTTAATAGGTCAGAGTCATAAGTGGCTCCTAACAGACTCCACCATTTCCTAGGAGAAGGTTCTACTGATTACCAGGGATTTAAAATTCAAGCAAACCACTAAAGAAGGGAAATACTAATGATATTCTGGCACTGTACAAGCTATGTGCCTGTCATCTCTGCCAAGGACATGGGGTGGACTTGGCTTTGTTTCTCAGCTTCATGATCTCCAAGAGCAATGAAGTAGAACTGGGACCTCCCCCACGTCAGAGGAGGATGCCCAAAATTCTCATCCCAGCCCAGCTTCTGAAAGAAACAACAGACTTTCAGGGGCTATTATTAGGAACCATGCTCCTGTGAATTCTCTGGAAATGAAAGCCTGTTTCAGTTCATGCCAAGTCTTTTCATGGTCCGCCAGCGATCCTTAATCATCACAGCTGTTCGGTTAACAAATGGGTAATTTTTGGAAATGGCAGCCCAGTTTCCTTCCCCGTATTTCTGCACTCCAGCCTTGACCCACTCGCTTTCTTCTACGGTCCACTTCTGCAAAAGAAGACCAAAATAATTAGCACAACCTGTCTCTCCACTTATTCTCATTTTCATAGAGTGAAGAGGTAAACTCAAGAATGCTAGGACAATAATCTGAACCCCAAAGAACCGTTTATATTTTTAAAACATGATAGAGATAAATTAACACTGTGGATTTAGACATTTAATAATTTTCAATGTCCTGCCATTTCATCCTAATCACTTCTGCGTTCAAAACTCCAAACAATGTTGTTCACGGTCAGGAAAATGTGTCAGATTTCTGTCCTAGATTTTTCTTCCAGAAAATAACTATAACTTAGTTTGGATTATCTGAAAATTGCCAAAGACCTTTTTAAAGGTGCATGGGTAGCCTGTGCTAGATGTGTTTATTTTATCTCTGTTCTACCCACATTACCAGAAATGGTCAGAAAAAGTAATTTTAAATTACCTGCTTTTTTGTTACACTGGTTGCACTCTCTTCATCTGGTGCTGCTGGAAAACATTAAAAGTAGACTCATTTCAGAGTTCACCTTTCTCTGCACAAACCACAAGAAAAAGACATCGACTGTTCCTCATGGGAAAACTTAACTCAAATTTCCCCAACATTCAGAGAAGAATGGTATCACTGAAGGGTAATTTGTTTTTGTCCTTTGTTTGCAAGATATCAATCAATTTCAGCCAATGAGAATCTGTACACAGCCAATATGTAACATATATTCGTTAACGACTGAGCCACCCAGGCGCCCCAATGAATATTTAATATTCATTAAATATTGGTTAGTGATGGATTTTCAGGCTCTTTAGTAAAACCTACATGATATTCTAAAATTACTGAGGGACTGTGGTATTTAAAACCCTAATATATACACATCTACAGGTGATCCTTAAAGAATGCAGGGTTTAGGGGCACCAACCCCCCATATAGTCAAAAATTCATGCTGACTCCCCAAAAACTTAATAGCCTACTGTTCACCAGAAACATTACCAATAACATAAACAGTCAATTAACACATATTTTGCATGTATTAAATGTATTATAACTATATTCTCACAATAAAGTGAGCTAGAGAAAAGGCTATTAAGTAAATCATAAAAAAAGAAAATCATAAGAATATATTAACAGTATTATACTGTATTTTTAAAAATGTGTATAAGTGGACCTGTGCATTTCAAACCTGTTGTTTAAGGGTCAACTGTATTATATACTTGTGTGTGTGTGTGTGTGTGTGTGTGTGTATAATTTCTGCTTTGTAATCCCTTGCTAACCACTGCTTTGCAATGACACAGTTTTACTGTTTTATGCCAGAATTTTCAAATCCCTGATCATTTTAGTAAAATTAAGTAAAATGTGGTTCAGTTCTTTAAACAAAAGAACAGGAGAGTTATTGCTCCCCACTCTGAGAGACCATAGATCTGCTCAAGCTCCACCCTCTCACCATATGGAAAGACATGAGGCCTCAAAAAAACGCACCAAGATAATTTTTTAAAGGTCAGAGGGCTACTAGCATAAAAGACGTGCCGGTGGAAGACAACAAGAGACGTTAAAAAGCTGCAATAAAAGGCAAAGTTGCATAAACATGACTTGCTGAGTGTCTGCTTCAGCCGATGCTACTGTCCTACCAGTGCTTCCTAAACAATGAAGGTGGCTCAGGAGAAGGGATACTTACAGGGGGAGATTATTTAGTTTTAAATTATGAAGTATTTCATACTATAGTGGAAGCAAATTTTAAAGTTGACAAATCTGGACTGCACTGGATGTGGATGTTTTCTAGAACTTTTATATCCTGTTGTTTTTAAGTATTTTATGCCACTTTTATTGATTTTCTGTTACATTTCCTGTGTGATCTTGATCTTGCCAACTACGTTTATGCCAACGAAGGTACTTTTTAAGGACAAAACCTTTGGGACTGACAGAGGTTTACTGTTGCTGTGTTACCAAAGTCTTTAGAATCTCCAAGACTATGTTTTAGCACTTAGATATTTCCATTAGAATGCAAAGTATGTGGTGGGAGAGATTCTACTGCAAATGCTCTGAACTTCAGTATTAATTATGGACAAGTAAAGTTTCTTACTTTAGAAAAAAAATATATATCGAAACTGTTAAGGGATTTTTTACTTAAACAAGAAATGCAGGGAATGACCACATCTACCTTTTTTAATTAAAAGACGTTAGGAAGAACATCAGCTGCAATTAAATATAGGATTTATTAAAACAAAACCAGGAACTCTCTTTAAATATAAAGTGTTGCTCCCATTGTTCAATGGGAAAGGACATAAAACTGACTCCTCATGAATCACAATAAGGAACTTGCTGGACATTTTCTAGTTTGGAGACAAGCAGTTTCTAAAACATTAATGTGATAGTAAAATGCATCTATAATTCAGCTAGTGTCAAGGACCAAGGAGAATGTCCTAGCTTACCCTGAACTTGAAACAGTTCATCCTCTTCCACCCATGTCTCTTTTTCTTCAACCCCATTAGAGCTGTTCCACTTGCCTTTGGGTACTCTGAGGGGAGATCAACAAGAGGACAAGATGTAAAACAGATCATTGGGGTCATTCCATATTCTGTCCTTGGCTCTCTCATGGCCTGTACTCCTCCCTGTTCTGCCGTGACCACAGTTGAGATTCACTTACACACAACTCCCAAATCCTGACCTGGCCAGGCATTTCCATGTCATCGTCCCGCAGGCTGCAGGATCAGCCCTCAAACTGAGCGGTGAATACATCACTATCCCCCTCAAAACCTGCTCATTTTCCTTTTTGTTTGGTTGGTTTTGACTTTAATTTTGAAGGTGTCAGCATTCTTCTAACCTAGAGTGAGCAAACTGCTCCCAGTCTTTCAAAGACATGCCCAGTCCTATCTCTGGACTGTGCTCTTTTCCCTCTCCATTCCTCTTGTCCAAGCACATGGTACCTTTCACCAGTATTACACTAGTCTCTTAACTGGAGTCTCTGTCCCTAGCCCCTTCCTAAACCACCTGAACATCAGTCTAAAATTACCTCATCCCTCTCTGTTCCGTGATCACTTCTCACTGCCTCAACAATGAAGCCCGTATGGATCAGTCAAGATCATCCACTCTGGCTCCAACCAGTTACTACCGAAGCCTCCTCTCTCCTACCCTGTCCCCACGACTGCATCAGCACTAATAGCAGAGCCAAGCCTTCTGCTCCTCTTTTCCTTATTCCCTCTGCTCAGGATTCCCTTCCCTGCCAAGTATATTCTACCCATTTTTTAAGGCCTTCATTCTCAATGAAGCCTGCCCTAAATCCAGGCCCCCAAAACACAAATTCCCCACTCCTCTGCCCTTGTGGTTGTGCTTCTACTTTATTAAACAGCCATTTCATAACATACCCCTAACCATAAGAATGTTGCAGGTAAGGGCTGTATCTTCATCTGTCTACCCCAAACACCTAGCACAGTGACACATACCCTAACAGCAGCTGGAAAAACATGTGTTGAAGTAATAACAGGATTATCAAAGAGCGGCAAATAAATTATAACATTGAAGATTAGAGCAGTAAGCAAATAAGAATCCTTCCTATGCACATGAAATGTCAAGTACTTGAGTATAACCAATAAAAGTCCCAAAACTAAAAAATAATCCCAAACCTGAATTATTGAATAAATGAAAAATGTAGTCAGTCTTTTCTAATCAACTGTAACCGTGTTACCTGATTAATAGTACACGTGCCCTGGGAACAGAACACAGTGCAAATCTGACCTCAGAATTGTAATATCTATTACAAAATAACATGGAAAGTATCTGAATTAAATTTTGAAGAATTTATATAGATCAAATGACCTGTAAAACTCGATCAAGAGAGTAGAGACAAACCTCAGTCTCCTTCCCCCACTATGAACAGAAATTTATTTTTAAAGTGGCTATGTATTTTGCAAATGAGTAATGAAAGCAGTTCATTTAAGAAGTAGACTTGAAAAAATTCTTGAATTCCATGAGTTTTCTATGAAATCACTTACATGGCTGAGACAAATGGTGAACCATCTACTTTCCATTATGCTTAAATTGGCTCATATCCCCCAATATTTCTGAGAATGATTTGCTTGAGACAAGTGAAAAGATTGCATGAGGTTTTTCCTTTTCAGGATATTAACTGTGTTAATTACTATTTATAAGTAAGTCAGGATTACAGTTTCAATTTTCTACCTGCTTATCCCCATGCTGCGATAAAACTGATTTTAACTTCCAGGCCTGTCATTTCCACTTGCGTATCTGCTCATTCTTCCTGCAGACATTCTGCACAGATCACTTTGGTGACCTTCTGCTCTTCCTTTGAACTCAGTACTTATTTTGTTTACAAATGTTTGGTACTGCCTAACTTCTCTGGTAGAAGAGACTGAGATCTGGGTCCTCATCTCACTGTTTGATGGCTCTGTGGTCCTGGGCAAGTAAGGTCACTTCTTGCGCTCCTATTGGTAAAGTTAGAACTTGATGAGCAATGAATAGGCTAGAGGGTCTGGTCTTGAGGAGTAGGCAAACTACAGCCTGTGGCTGGTTTTTGTACAACCCTTGAGCTAAGAATGGTTTTTACATTTTCAAAGGATTGTAAAAAACAAAAAATAAACAACAGAGACCCAAGTGGTCCAGGAAGCCTAAAATGTTTACCCTTTGCTGGCCTTCTATAGAAGTTTTGGGTACGACCCTTTAAAATACAAGAACCAAGAATTATTATTTGGTTAATAAATACCTAATCAGCACTTGTCCTTGCCAAGTGCCATAGGACATATAAAAATCTAGTAGTTGTGACCCTGCCCTCCAGGTGATGTACTCTAATCCTGCCTTCAATTCCACCAGCCCAGCTTCCTCCAGGTCCTAACTACTCATCCCGTAGCAGTCTCCAGCCACCGTCTTGTGTCCTTTGCCTCACTGCCTGTTCAAAAGCTATCAATGGTAGCTCATCAGGCCCTCAGATTAGATGTATTAGAATTATCTGGGGGCATAGTTAGAAAAGCAGATTACAGACCCATCCCCTGACCCCTTCTAATTCAGTACTCAGGAGCCTGGGATTGTGTATTTTATTAAACATTCCACAGGTAACTGTGATACGAAACCCAGCTTAAGAACCTCTGCCTGACAGAATATAATAGGAACTCAAAACCTGGCCCATCTACCTATTGACATTTCTCCCTTCATCCTCTCTGTGCATTATATTCTTCTGCCATACAGAGTACATGACATTTTCTGGAGTTTGGTAGGCTTTCTCAACACTTTATACAAGGGGTTTCTGCTGCCTAGAGCCCCACCCCACAATATGCTTGATGACTTCCTACTCTTCCTTCAAGGTCAGCTCAACATTTGCTCCTCTGCAAGGCTTGCTCTACCCATAACTTTGCTGAGCAGGCTCAACTCTTCTTCCTGGAGCTCCCAGGTAGCTCACACAATTCCTTCAGAGCCAGGCTGTTCCTGTAAAGGGCCAGATAATATCTTCACATTTGCAGGCCTTACTGGCTCTGTTCCAATTACTCAACTCAGTGTAGCATCACAATCAGCCACAGACAATACATACATGATGTTTGTGGCTGAGTTCCAATAAAACTTTATTTACAAAAACAGGTACCAGGTAGATTTGGCCCAGGGGCTGTAGTTTGCCAACCTCTGCTTTAGAGTACCCATCATACTTCATGCACTTCACACACGAGAGAAGTGGATAGGTCTAAACCTTCACGAATCCTCCCATTTATAAAACCACTGCACCCATGTACTCTCCATAGTTTCCTCACCTGTTCATGGGAATAATATCTGTACTTTACAGGACTACTGCTAGGAATAAAGGAGATCATATATCAAATGAGAATTAAATGTGTTGAGCTCCATTTGCTTGCCCAGCCAATGACTCACTCATTTCCAGATGCAGATAGTGGTACATACAGTGCAGATTTGTGCCTGAGTATTAATCATTTAGATGTTACAGTCTCTCTGGGCACCTAGCACGTGCATGTCAGAGCACAGGTCCCCATACAACTACAAAAGAGCAGTGGTAGAGATGTCAGTGGCCTTAGGAGACCAGCGAGGTGATCACTTACAGCAGGGTGACCAGGGGAGATTCATGGAGGAGGCAGAATTTTAAGAGGCAGCTTGGTGTACATGGTTTATAGGCCATGGACTTTTGAGTCAAGATCTGAGTTCAGGCCCCTCATTGGGCTCCACACTGGTTGTGCAGCCTACTTTAAAAAAAAAAAAAAAAATCCCGAAGCCCAACTTTGCCACTTTTCAGGTTTGTGACTTCAGGCAAGTTAATAACTTTTCTAAACCTTCTAAAATGGGGGTAATATATCACTCACAGAATGAGGATTCTAGAGATTCAGTAAAATAATATGTGAAAAGTGCTTGGCCCATGGAAATTACTCAGTCAATATCAGCATCTCCTCCCTTTGAAGGATGGATGAGATTCTCACAAGCAATGATGGAGGAATGATGGTCCAACTGTGGGGAATGAGAGGAAGCAAGAAAAGTACAGTAGCCAAAACAGAATGTGTTCCAGAGAGAACAAGCAAACCAGTTTGCTCGGAGGAAGGATTCACAAGAGGGCATAAGGGTAGCAGAACTTGAAAGCCAGGTTGGGGGTCATGATGGGGAGCAAAATAAAAGCATTCTAACCACTGCCCCATAGAACCTAGCAGAATGTGAGAGATTAGTAGATATTTACTCAATGTGCCAAGTCTTAATTGCTCTTAGAAGGTGCAAAACTATAAATATTCATAAATCTTTTTTAAGGATCAAAGTCTAAAGTAGCCCAATTCAAACAAATTTCTTTTAACAAAGAAGACTGATATTTAGTAGTCAAGGCACTCAGAAGTTTGCTAAAAATGAAAGCAGCGGTGAGTAGGAGGCTGGAAACCCTTCCGTCCTCACTCACGCCTAGAGCAGTGCCTGGAAGCCCATGGGTGGGGCTTCAGAATTGCCAGGGATGGCTATGTTGTCGCTCCCCACTCCCAAGTCACATTCTAGCAGTCTGAGCAAGCCTTGGTGGTGAATAACTTAGCTGAAAGTTACTTCATTCATGGAAGCAATACCAGGCCCAACCAGGACCACCAACCAGCCCCAAAACTGCTACAAAGAAGGTCTTCATACTTGGGATTCTTCTCCCCAGGGAGGGGCTGGTTGAGAACGGTGGGCTTGGATGGTGATGCTGGGATGACCTCCTGGGAGGAGTTGAGACCTGCGCTCGGCTCAGTACTCTGGCTGTCCTCCTCCAAAACCAATCTGCTTATTGTCATGCGCTTGTTCTTGGGCTGCAGTTCAGAGCCACCCTCACCCTCAGTAGGGGCTGAACTTTCATTTTCATCTTTTCTTGATCTCTTGTTTTTGAGGGCTGGTGATGGCAGGGGCACTTGATTAGGAAGTACCAGATCTTTCTGGTCCAGTTTTGAGAAGGCTGCCTCGGAATCTTGTGCACTGGACAGAGTCTTGAAAGCTGCTTTCAAGGTCATAATTCCAATGGTGGTTGGAGTACTCCGTAACTGCCTATATATAAAGCAAATATACAAAGATCAATCTCACCATTATCGATGCTCGTCCAAATAGCCACAACTTCTCCAAAGTGTGAAGCTTCAAATGAGACAGAGGACTCTTCCAGTTGAGGACTCTTCATTTAAAAAAATAAAAGAGGGGTGCCTGGGTGGCTCAGTAGATTAAGTGTCTTACTTCACCTTGGGTCATGATCTCAGGGTCCTGGGATTGAGCCCCACATCAGGCTATGTGCTCGGTGGGGAGTCTGCATGTCCCTCTCATTCTGCCCCTCCCCCTGCTTCTGTTCTCTCTCTCAAATAATAAAATCTTAAAAAAATTAGAAAAGAAAAGAAATTGCTTAGAACGACTTATAAAATTTCCATTTATAAGCATAAGTAGAGGCTTTAAATACATAAGTTGAACTCTGGAGTTTAAAACTCCAAGTAAGAGGGGCGCCTGGGTGGCACAGCAGTTAAGCGTCTGCCTTTGGCTCAGGGCGTGATCCCGGTGTTATGGGATCGAGCCCCACATCAAGGCTCCTCTGCTATGAGCCTGCCTCTTCCTCTCCCACTCCCCCTGCTTGTGTTCCCTCTCTCGCTGGCTGTCTCTATCTCTGTCGAATAAATAAATAAAATCTTTAAAAAAAAAAAAATAAATAAAAAATAAAACTCCAAGTAAGAGAGAACCTTAAAGGACTACGGCCAATGACAGTCCCCCCTCCAAGAGACCTTTTAAGCTCGTGCACTTAACCCTTTTGTCTGCATGAACTAAAGCACTGCTTTCCACTACGTATAGTGCCTAACAGCTACAAGTCGGCCTGGGCAACCAACCGACAACGTAGCAATCTCACCTTGCTGTCCAGTCCAACCCTCCTGAGAGAGAAGGAAAGGTCTCCATTCTGTCCCCTTTCTCCTACAGTACACTTCTAAATGGGACTTTTGAGAATTCTCCGAATCAGAAGTGTGCCACACAGTCTTAGATCAGTGAGAAACTGCCTTTTCATAATAAAGGTAAATTCATCTGTCATTTGGAGTAACTAGTATACTTTAAATAAAAACTGTTAGGAGAGGGCAAACTGGCACCCTACAAGCCAAACCCAGCTGGCAGATACGACTTGTTGCCTAAGCTATGCAAGTTTTGTTTTTTTTAGTTGGACTAATTGCCAACATTCAGAAACGGGGAAAGCTCAAAAAAAACAAACAAAACAAAACACCTTAGATGTCTCACACAAAAATCTGAACTCAAGTTTGGGCATCCTTAGACATTCCCACATAGCAAAAATCACACAAAGCTGAAAAGCATGCCCTCTTCTGTTCACACTCACATGCTCTGAATTGAATTATCCTACACCCACTCCTGTACATTTCCTACTGGGCCCCCAAAGGCATCTAAACTTGTGATCCCCTCTTTAAAAACTTGTTTTTGGAAACGGATTCCCAAGTCTGAACAATGCATTAAGAGATCAGGTATCCACAAGGAAGTAGTGTGTAGATATGGGCAAGGCAAGGATAGGAGAACAGAGAAGGAAAGAACCTTTGAGAAATAGCCGGTCAGGAACTTCTGTCAGGGATATGACATCCTGTCTTCAATATCCTCATTTTCCCGGGGTGTGCTCTGTAACTCCCACAGTGCCTTGTACAAGTAACCCAGTAACATTTCAGTACCAGGAGGAACTAACTGATTCTACTCTAAGGAGAATGCTTCCAACAGACTACCCTTGTGTTTCACCCAAGATCGCAAAAGGGCATCCCTCTCACCTTGCAGGTTCTCTGAGTGGCTTTTGCACAGGCTCTGGTGCTGGCTGTTTACCTTCCTTCACTGTACTTGAGGCAGCAGTCTCAGATTTCAAAGCCTTCTTGGCCATCTGGGAAAAGAAGGATGTCATCAGGAAGAGGAAGTCACAGAATTTCATTAATTCTCTTCTTTCACCACAAACATACATACTCAACATGCAAACATGTTCACTTATAAATCTAATCTAGGGGCGCCTGGGTGGCTCAGTCATTAAGCGTCTGCCTTCGGCTCAGGTCGTGATCCCAGGATCCTGGGATCAAGCCCTGCATCAGGCTCCCTGCTCGGCAGGAAGCCTGCTTCCCCCTCTCCCACTCCCCCTGCTTGCATTCCCTCTCTCACTGTCTCTCTCTCTGTCAAATAAATAAAATCTTTAAAAAAAAAAATCCAATCTAGGCATAAACTAGAGGAGAACATAGAAAGGGAGAGAACTTGCAAGAACTCTTTCAAATGTCTTGCTTTTTCCTTCCTCAAAAAATGGCTCACAGTTTTCTATACTAAAGGAGAATTCAGTTTGAGTGGTGTTAACCATCCTGACACTGCAAGAATTCTTTAACCTTCTGGACAACAAATAAGTACGTAATTTTACTTTGTACTTCCTTTTCTGTTCTTCCAATCTCATCCCTAATCTAGTTTCTGAATGCCAAATATACATTTGGGGTCATGCACAAAAGTCAGACTTTTTTTTTTCCAAACTTAAGATAACTAATATTTATATTAGTGTCTTTTAGTTTGTGTCTAAAATGTTTTATAACTATATTTCCACAAAGCCTAATAACTCTGAAAATCCTAACTAATACCACATAAAGTCCTGAGTGGGCCAATCTTGCTCTGACTCCAACTACTCATCTGTCTCCCTTTGCCTAATATTTTATACATTTCTAATCAGTCCAATATCATTCTGTTTCAGATATGTATGCCTTTAACAAGTGATGTCTTAAGAACTGAGAGGTCTCTCCCCTCACAGAAACAGTGGCAGGTTATTTTCCAGTTATCTGGAATACAAAAGAAAGGACGGTAGGCCAGGCTCAAGTGTCCTGACACTTGCACCCTGAAAATCCCACACTATCTGCTTTGCAGATAATTTGACATCTGCCAAATGACTGCTACGATCAATGATCCTATTGTAATACGGGCCTGGCAGATCTACTGTTATGAGCTAAGATATTTTCTTTCTCTCTCTCTCTCTCTCTCTCTCTCTCTCTCCCCCTCCCCCTCTCCCTCCCTCCCTCTCTCCCTTCCTTCCTCCCTTCTTCCCTTCTTCCTTCCTTCCTTCCTTCTTCTTCCTTCCTTCTTCCTTTCTTTTCTTTCTTTCTTTCTCTCTCTCTCTTTCTTTCTTTTTTCTTTTTTTTTTAAGATCCTATTTTTAAGTAATCTCTACACCCAATGTGGGGCTCAAACTCACAACCCCAAGATCAAGAGCTTCATGCTCTACCGACTCAGCCAGCCAGCCACCCCGAACTAAGATATTCTCAATACTCTGTAAATGTTGGTGATTAAAAAAAAAAAAAAAAAAAAAAACAACAAGCCTTCTCACTCAGTTTTCCAATATCACAACCCACCCTCTAGGACAGACAGACTGGGTTTTAATTCTTCCACATGCTGTCCACTGAGCCTCACTGCTACCATTCTTTCTGCTTATCACTTTGATCCAATTAAAGAATGTCTTCATTTGGCTTATTTTGCGTTACCATACTTCTAGTCCCACCTTTTTTCTCCAGTTATTCCCTCTTCCTATTATCAACTGCATCACATCATGTCTACCAAACCACTCTTCCTCCCAAACTGAACTCAAATTTCATCTCCTTTGGGAACCACCACTAATTGTAAGTGTGCCCCTACTTTAGCCACACAGATTAATCACATGTAGGAGGTATAAATGGGAGGTGAAGGAAACCAGGTATGCTCCATTTTGCCTCTGTCAGGATCTCTGCTTCTATTTAAGGCATTTAATTAAGGAAGACAGTGCCTATAATTCAAAGTCTTTTGCACACATTTACTCTTTTCACTTCTAAAAAGAGCTGTCCTTTTCTAAATTGCCTGCACATCCTCAAGGCCACATCATAGTTATGGGAAGAGAAGGCCAAGGCCCACCGTGAGGAGGTAGGGCTCTGCGTCATCCAGGTGACTCTCCAAGAAGCGCAGCATCTTCTGCTGGAAGGTCTCGTAGGAAAAGTTCTGAATAACAGGGTGGGCCAAGTTCTTCTCACGGATGATGTTCAGGAGATCATTTCTCAGCTTCTACACAAAGGACCAATATTTGTGACATAAGAAAGGAGAATGTCAGTAAAAATTCAACGATGGTGAGTTGAGACAATACTATCAGAACTTTCACAATGCTGTCAATGGCAATCACTGGTACATATATAGGAAGGGGAGCCTACCACAAAGAACAGATTGATAAATGACGGATCAGCCACAGTGGGTTACTATGTAGTTATAAAAAAAAGATGAAGAACTTAGGATCTATAGTACCTTTATACATTTACATAAAGATTTTTAAACTTAAGAAAAAAAAGGATGAAGCAGCTCCTTATGTGGTAATACAGAATGATCTTAAAGATAACGTTAAGTGAAAAAAGCAATTTACGAAATGCTCAAATTAGTGTGTAGAATATGCTCGCATGTGCATATGGGAAGAGCAGGAAGAATGGATATACATGTGTATCTCTACACACATGCACATTTGTTTGCTTACATACGCACGGAATATCTGAAAGGATCAAAGAAAAAAACTGGTTGCCTATGAAGAGAGGAATGAGGTGGCTGACTTAAGAGATAAGCTGAGGTATTTTGTTTACCTTTTGAATTTTATTATGTACATGTATTATCTTTTCAAGAACTCATATTTAGATTTATAAAGAAAAAAAAAAAAGAGCAGGGCACCAACAGAGCTTTTGACACCAGAAAATAGAGGAATTAAGTCCTCACCAAGGCAGATTCTCAAGTCTGCAGATCAGCATTTTCAGAAATAAAGTTAGAAGGGTTACAGAACTTGATAGTTTGATACCTGGTGCTGATCACTTAAATAAAGTTCTGTCACAAACCTGACAGAAATGGGCAAGAAATAATTTAGGTAAATGTGTATAATGAAAAATAAATTTTGAAAAGCCAATCTCACAGTAAGCTATCCCGGAAATAAAAGACAACATGCTAAAGGTGCTGAGTATTTAGATAACATTCCTGACAAAAAACCCTTTCCCTTTTTCCCCACAAAAAACAATGAGATGGATTTAAGTCACGGGAGCAAAAATATATCAAATTTACCTGAGTTGTGGGGTCCTTGGACATATGTTTTTTCAAAATTTTTGAAGCCTTTTCAAATTCTTTGTTTTTGATACAAATAATGACAGCCTACAAAAGGGGAAAAAAACCTTTTTTTTAAACTGTTGTAATAATGACAGGTGTAATCAGAATATCAGATACTAAAATAAACTACTGAAAAGTAAAAGTGAGTCTTATATACCCAAGAACTTTTCACACTGTCAAATTCCTGTACTTAAAAACTAACAATCACTGCTCAGGCATTATGAACAACTGTAAGCACTCTCCTTTCATTGTGTAGGGTAGTCGATTTTCAACATAACACTGGATTTTTAAAAAAATAGCTGATAAAGCAAAATCTGATCCTCTGGATTACAGACCATTTACCCAATTTGAATAGGGCCTCCTAAGGAAAGGCAAAATGGACAGGAGTCATTTCAGGTCCCCAGAACAACTGGATCTGTTCTTTTTGGATGCAAAAGCTTTGATATAATGATGGGGACAGAGCGGGGAGGATATACTGTGAGGGAAAAAAAAGCCATTTGCTGACCACAGAGTTCTGCNTCCCCCTCCCCCTCTCCCTCCCTCCCTCTCTCCCTTCCTTCCTCCCTTCTTCCCTTCTTCCTTCCTTCCTTCCTTCTTCTTCCTTCCTTCTTCCTTTCTTTTCTTTCTTTCTTTCTCTCTCTCTCTTTCTTTCTTTTTTCTTTTTTTTTTAAGATCCTATTTTTAAGTAATCTCTACACCCAATGTGGGGCTCAAACTCACAACCCCAAGATCAAGAGCTTCATGCTCTACCGACTCAGCCAGCCAGCCACCCCGAACTAAGATATTCTCAATACTCTGTAAATGTTGGTGATTAAAAAAAAAAAAAAAGAAAAAAGCAACAAGCCTTCTCACTCAGTTTTCCAATATCACAACCCACCCTCTAGGACAGACAGACTGGGTTTTAATTCTTCCACATGCTGTCCACTGAGCCTCACTGCTACCATTCTTTCTGCTTATCACTTTGATCCAATTAAAGAATGTCTTCATTTGGCTTATTTTGCGTTACCATACTTCTAGTCCCACCTTTTTTCTCCAGTTATTCCCTCTTCCTATTATCAACTGCATCACATCATGTCTACCAAACCACTCTTCCTCCCAAACTGAACTCAAATTTCATCTCCTTTGGGAACCACCACTAATTGTAAGTGTGCCCCTACTTTAGCCACACAGATTAATCACATGTAGGAGGTATAAATGGGAGGTGAAGGAAACCAGGTATGCTCCATTTTGCCTCTGTCAGGATCTCTGCTTCTATTTAAGGCATTTAATTAAGGAAGACAGTGCCTATAATTCAAAGTCTTTTGCACACATTTACTCTTTTCACTTCTAAAAAGAGCTGTCCTTTTCTAAATTGCCTGCACATCCTCAAGGCCACATCATAGTTATGGGAAGAGAAGGCCAAGGCCCACCGTGAGGAGGTAGGGCTCTGCGTCATCCAGGTGACTCTCCAAGAAGCGCAGCATCTTCTGCTGGAAGGTCTCGTAGGAAAAGTTCTGAATAACAGGGTGGGCCAAGTTCTTCTCACGGATGATGTTCAGGAGATCATTTCTCAGCTTCTACACAAAGGACCAATATTTGTGACATAAGAAAGGAGAATGTCAGTAAAAATTCAACGATGGTGAGTTGAGACAATACTATCAGAACTTTCACAATGCTGTCAATGGCAATCACTGGTACATATATAGGAAGGGGAGCCTACCACAAAGAACAGATTGATAAATGACGGATCAGCCACAGTGGGTTACTATGTAGTTATAAAAAAAAGATGAAGAACTTAGGATCTATAGTACCTTTATACATTTACATAAAGATTTTTAAACTTAAGAAAAAAAAGGATGAAGCAGCTCCTTATGTGGTAATACAGAATGATCTTAAAGATAACGTTAAGTGAAAAAAGCAATTTACGAAATGCTCAAATTAGTGTGTAGAATATGCTCGCATGTGCATATGGGAAGAGCAGGAAGAATGGATATACATGTGTATCTCTACACACATGCACATTTGTTTGCTTACATACGCACGGAATATCTGAAAGGATCAAAGAAAAAAACTGGTTGCCTATGAAGAGAGGAATGAGGTGGCTGACTTAAGAGATAAGCTGAGGTATTTTGTTTACCTTTTGAATTTTATTATGTACATGTATTATCTTTTCAAGAACTCATATTTAGATTTATAGAAAAAAAAAAAAGAGCAGGGCACCAACAGAGCTTTTGACACCAGAAAATAGAGGAATTAAGTCCTCACCAAGGCAGATTCTCAAGTCTGCAGATCAGCATTTTCAGAAATAAAGTTAGAAGGGTTACAGAACTTGATAGTTTGATACCTGGTGCTGATCACTTAAATAAAGTTCTGTCACAAACCTGACAGAAATGGGCAAGAAATAATTTAGGTAAATGTGTATAATGAAAAATAAATTTTGAAAAGCCAATCTCACAGTAAGCTATCCCGGAAATAAAAGACAACATGCTAAAGGTGCTGAGTATTTAGATAACATTCCTGACAAAAAACCCTTTCCCTTTTTCCCCACAAAAAACAATGAGATGGATTTAAGTCACGGGAGCAAAAATATATCAAATTTACCTGAGTTGTGGGGTCCTTGGACATATGTTTTTTCAAAATTTTTGAAGCCTTTTCAAATTCTTTGTTTTTGATACAAATAATGACAGCCTACAAAAGGGGAAAAAAACCTTTTTTTTAAACTGTTGTAATAATGACAGGTGTAATCAGAATATCAGATACTAAAATAAACTACTGAAAAGTAAAAGTGAGTCTTATATACCCAAGAACTTTTCACACTGTCAAATTCCTGCACTTAAAAACTAACAATCACTGCTCAGGCATTATGAACAACTGTAAGCACTCTCCTTTCATTGTGTAGGGTAGTCGATTTTCAACATAACACTGGATTTTTAAAAAAATAGCTGATAAAGCAAAATCTGATCCTCTGGATTACAGACCATTTACCCAATTTGAATAGGGCCTCCTAAGGAAAGGCAAAATGGACAGGAGTCATTTCAGGTCCCCAGAACAACTGGATCTGTTCTTTTTGGATGCAAAAGCTTTGATATAATGATGGGGACAGAGCGGGGAGGATATACTGTGAGGGAAAAAAAAGCCATTTGCTGACCACAGAGTTCTGCTAGTTCCATTCAGGAAAGGCCTGAGGCCATTTCTGTAGGACTACCAGCACAGCCTCTCACTACTCTAAACCCCAGCTGGCAACTCCAGTTCAAGTGTTCAGGGAATTACTGAGATGAACAAACCCAGCGTATCTACAGTAGCACACAAGGAGGGCAAAATTCCAGGCAGGATGCAGAAGTCTCACCAGCCACAGAGAAAAACAGTCCTTTAGTAAAGAAACCCGAAGAAAATATATGTAGAGGAAAAATGACAGTGATCGAAACTTGTAAGTGATATTTTAAAAATATAGGTGTCATTTTTTAAAAAATTAGAAAAGCCAGGGAAAACTTGGGAGCACTTGGAGTTGTCTAACAGGATAAAGTAGCTACCCTAAGTACTGTCTCAAAGAGAGGTAAAAGAAACACCACACACATACAACAGGGAAGGAAAACTGGTCCATAGATATTTTCAATCTTCGTTTCAGGGAAGAACTGAAGGAGATACAAAGAGAAGGAGGAACAGCAAAGGGAATTCAGAATTAATCGCTGGTGATTCTGTCCTCAGCATGCAAAGGAAACTGGTGTCAAATGCTCTTGAATAGCAGGCATAACCATAAATTCTTGCTGCCCAGGAAGGGTACAAAGTAGGTCTTTTCATTTTATAGTCAGATGACCACATTCATTTTTACATCATTTTCAGCAGAATAACTGTACTAAGACTATACTTACTTTCTTGAAGAATTCAAAGGTTTTACTTTGTATAAAATAATTTAGATCTTATTATGTTTTTAAATTTTATTTAAATGCACACAGTAAAATGGACTTTTTTTGGGGGGGGGTGTAGTATCCTGAGTTTTAATACATGCATTGACTCCTGTAAGCACCACAATGAGGACACAAAAACCAGGAATCCAAAAACCTCTCTTTGTGCTATCCTTCTGTAGTCACCCCTCCCCCACCCCAACCCTTGGCAACCACTGATCCATCTCTTCAAGAATGTCATATAAATGGAATCCTACAGCATGTAGTGCTTTTTTTTTTAGACATAACCCTGAGACGCGTCTTTCCTTCTGTATAATTGCCTTTGAGATCCATCTATGTTGTTGCATTATCTATAGTTCTTTCTTTCTTATGGCTGAGCAGTATTCCATTATTTGAATGTATAGTAATGCCTCCCACTCCCCTTTCCTATACATACCTACCTATGATCAAGTTTAATTTATAAATTAGGCACAGTAGGAGATTAACAGGGAACTAGAACAAATGTAACAATATACTGTAATAAAAGTTATGTGAATGTGGTCTCTCAAAATATCTTATTGTACTGTACTCACCCTTCTTGTGATGTGAGATGGCAAGATGCCCATGTGATGAGGTGAAGTGAGGTGAATGACACAGACATTAAGACTTAGCCCTAGGCTACTACTGACCATATATGTTAGAAGGCGGACAGTCTGCTTCCCAACCACAATTGTCTATGAGTACTCAAACCATGGAGTGAAACTATGGGTGGGATGGGATGGGAGGGCTACTGTGCTACTTTTATCCATTAACCTGCTGAAGGATATTTGGGTTGTCTGCAATTTTTGGTGATTAGGAATAGATGTTAAATCATTCATGTACAGGTTTTGGGGTAAACGTAACATTTCTCTAAGGTAAATACCCACAAGTGGTATTGCTGGGTCATATGGAAAAAATATACTTAACTTTATATAAGAAATGGCTAGGGGCGCCTGGGTGGCTCAGTTGGCTAAGCTTCTGCCTTCGGCTCAGGTCATGATCCCAGTATCCTGGGATCCAGTCCCAAGTCGGGCTCTCTGCTCAGCAAGAGCCTGTTTTCCCCTCTCCCTGCCACTCCCCCTACTCACACTCTCTGTCAAACAAATAAATAAAATCTTTTTTTTTTTTTAAGATTATTTATTTGACAGAGAAAGAGAGTGCGTGAGCACAAGCAGGCGGAGCAGCAGGCAGAGGAGGAGAGGCAGGCTTCCCACGGTGCAGAAAGCCTGATGCGGGGCTCAATCCCAAGACTCGCAGATCACGACCTGAGCTGAAGGCAGACGCTTAACCAACTGAGCCACCCAGGCGCCCCTAGATAAATAAAATCTTAAAAACAAACAAAAAAAATGGCTAAACTCTTTTCCTGTGTGGCTATTACAATTTTGCACTCCCACTAGCAATGTATTAAGAGTTCCAGTTTCTCCACTTCCTCATTAGCACACATTAATGTCAGCATTTTTTAAAGTTTAGCCATTCTAGGGGCGCCTGGGTGGCTCAGTCGTTAAGCGTCTGCCTTCGGCTCAGGGCATGATCCCGGGGACTTGGGATTGAGTCCCACATCGGGCTCCTCTGCTGGGAGCCTGCTTCTTCCTCTCCCACTCCCCCTGCTTGTGTTCCTTCTCTCGCTGGCTGTCTCTCTCTGTCAAATAAATAAATAAAATCTTTAAAAAAAATAAAGTTTAGCCATTCTAATAGGTATGTCCTAGTAGTCACTGTGGTTTTAACTGGTATTTCTCTATCGACTAAATTATGTTGAATATCTTGTCATGTGTTTACATGCCATTTGTATATTCTCTTTGGTGAGGCTTTTGCCCATTTTTTAAATAGCACTGTTTTCTTCTGAGAGTTCTTTATATATTTTGGACACAAGTCCTTTGTCAGATATGTGATTTGCAAATATTTTCTCCTAGTTTATAGCTTGTCTTTATCCTCTTAACAGTGTCTTTCTGAACAAAAGTTTTAAATTTTGATTAAGTCCAATTTACCTTATTTCCTCTTATTAAAATTTCCTCTTATGGATCATGCTTTTAGTGTCATAAATAAGAACTTTTTGCTTAAGTCGAGGATATAAAAGTTTTTCTTTCATCTTATTCTCTAAGCTTTACAGCTTTACATTTCACATTTAGATTATGATCCATTTTGAATTAATTTCTGTGAGTTTTTAATGAGGTCAAGGTTCAATTTTGCATATGGACATCCAACTGTTTGAATATTATTTTTTTTCGTTTGTTTTTAGATTTTATTTATTTATTCGACAGAGATAGAGACAGCCAGCGAGAGAGGGAACACAAGCAGGGCGAGTGGGAGAGGAAGAAGCAGGCTCATAGCAGAGGAGCCTGATGTGGGGCTCAATCCCATAACGCCGGGATCACGCCCTGAGCCGAAGGCAGACACTTAACCTCTGTGCTACCCAGCGCCCCTGAATATTATTTGTTGAAGACATCCTTTTTCTGTTGAATACCTTTTCCACTGCATTGCTTTCACATTTTTGTCAAAAATCAGTATATTTGTGAAGGCCTATTTCTGGACTCTGTCTTCTGTTCCATTAATCTTTATTTATGGTCATGAGTATCTTTATAGTAATTCTTAAAATTGGGTAGTGAATACTTCAACTTTGTTCTTCTTTTACAGAATTGTTTGGGTTATTTTAGCTCCTTTGCTTTACCATTTGTATTTTAGAATCAGTCTGTGTCTATAGAAAATCCTGTTGAGATTCATTGGAATTATATTAAATCTACAGGTCAGCTACAAAGAACTGACCTCTTATCTATGTTGTCTTCCAGTCCATGAACATGGTATGCCTTTCCATTTATTGGTCTTGATTATTTTCATTAGCATTCTGTGTTTTTCCATATATAGATACTGTACATGTTTTGCTAGACTTATACCTAAGTATTTCTTTTTTTTCTTTTTTGGAGCTATTGTAAGTGACACTGTTTTTGTGATTTCATTTCAAGTCATTTACTGCTAATATATACTGGAAATATGAATAACTCTATGTGTTGATTTTTATATCCTTCAATCTTGCTAAACTTACTTACAGATTTTTTAGCATACTGCATGGGATTTTCCATATGGACAGTCATATCATCTGCAAATAGGGACATTTTCCCCCTTGTTCTCTAGTCTCTTGCCTTTTCTTTTTCTTGACTTACTGCACTGGCCAGGTCTTCCAGTATGATACGGAATGGAAGTGGTGAGAATGGACATCCTTGCCTTTTGGATGTGTTTTGAATCTTAAGGACAAAGTGTTCTATCTTCTACTGTCAAGTATGATGCTAGCTGTAGGTTTTCTGTAGATGTCTTTTATCAGGTTGAGAAGTTCTATTTGTAGTTTGCTGAGTGTTTTTATCATGAACTAATATTGAATTTTGTTAAATGCCTTTTCTGCATCAACTGATAGAGATATATTTCATTCTTCTTTAAACTAATAGAGTGAATAAAGGACGCTGATTTTCAAATTTCAAACCAGCCTTGCATTCCTGGGATTTAGTTTTCCTACTGTGCCACACACTGCATCGGCATCCAAGGCTAAGCAGCAGGATAGACGGTAAAAAAAAAAAGCAATGGAATTTGCTCTAAGTTCTGGGGCACCACAGCTATGCTGCTAAAGAGAAAGGGTTCTCCTCTTCCTTTAGTTCTAGTGCCAGTCATCACTGGGCCACTGCTGCTACCAGGGCAGTATTGCCTGGGTGCCAGGGCAGGAAAGAAGGGAGAAAAGAAACCCTGGGATTTCTCCCACCCTCCCTGACTCTTAGGAGATCCTTTCTTGCTCCTCAGGCCAGAGGAAGCCTTTCTTGGAGTTCTTTCTATTCCCACCTGGAGTGTATTTCTAGGTATCTCAGGAGACTACAAGTCCAGGCTGGATGATACCAGAGAAGGAAAAAATGGTATACCAATCATCACCAATTTGGTGGATCTTCAAATTCTGGTCTTCTTCCCCATCTGCTTACTACCATTTACATTTATGAATCCTCGGACAGCTGCTCCGCATATTCTCTCTAGGATTTATACTTGCATTAAGGACAGGGTATGCTTACTCTGTCTTTTCCAGAATTAGAACCAGGTCCTACTATACTTAATTTGTGAAATAAAGGAAATGTGAATGCTTTCAAATTCTAAATTAAAAGTTTGCCTCCAACGTCTATACTATGAGCTTATCTTTTGAAACTATTTTTAATTTCCTAGAAAGTTTTTGTTTTGAGAGATGAACTATTGCTTTTTTTTTTTTTTTCCACTTGAGAGTTTTCAGAAAGAAGTATAATTTCTTCTCTTATATAGCTGTTAAGATTCTTAGGGTGTAAGCAATAGCAATGGTCTCTGGCTAGCTTAAACAAAAAGGAAATTCCAAGCACAGATTTTCAGTAGAGGGGAGACAGGTCTCTTGGGTGAAATAGCAGAAAGCACACAGAAAGAGAAAATCAAAACTCACAGAAGAAAAGAAAGGCTAAAGAAGCAAACTCAGAAAAAAAACCAGGCTGTTATGGGAAGGAAGAATGCTCAAAAAGCTCTGACAAAGCCTTTTATTTCAGGAATTAAGGTACTTAGAGACTGTGTTTTATGCACCCAGGCCCCCCCAAAATGGGATAAGGCCCCAAAAGAAAAGATGCCGTTACCAAAGGTGTAGGGGAGAATGCTGCACAGCAAAAAGCAACAAATAAATGCTTTTCCGATAATATGTCATGCATGTTACTCTTTGCTGTCCTCCACAGGAACCTAACTGAGGAATCTTTCAGTTATGAAGAGAAAAACCAATTTACCCTTGATATTACAGAATCAGTTCTCAAACTTTTTAGTCTCAGGATTCCTTTATACTTTTAAATGTTAATGAGGACCCCAAAGAACTTTTGTTTATGTGTTATATCGCCATATTAGAAATATAAAACTGAGAAAAATTTAAAATATTAATTCATTAAAAATAACAAACTCATTGCAGGTTAATATAAAAAACATAACTATGAAAAAGTACTGTGTTTTCTAAACAAAAGTTTAATGAGAAGGCTGGCCTTGTTTTACATTTTTGCAAATGTAATGCTGGCTTAATAGAAGAAAATTGTATTCTCATATCTGCCTCTCTATTCATACTGATGTGATGTGTTGTTGTGAGTAAAGTATATTAAAAAAAAAAAAATCCAGCCTCACAGATATGAAGTTGGAAAAGGGAGTAGTATTTTAATACTCCTTTCAGAAAATTGTTGATATTCTTCTTTGACTTTACACCAAACGTGGCCAAGTGAACTTTTCATCATCTTCATCTAAAAGATTAAAATCTTTTAGTCTATCTTGCATTCTAAATGGATCTTTTACCCATGAATGATTTTGTAATATAATGCACTGGCTGTTTGGAAAATATTTATTTAATAAGTTACATAGATCTTCCAAATGTTGACACATTCATTAAAAATATTTTTTAAATCACAGTTGTTAATAACCACTATCAATCTTATCAGAAAAGACTAAGTATTGGGAAGCTGTCAAGTATATCAATACAGGTTTTCTAAAATTTGAATTTTTACTTGAAAGCTTGAGTTTTATCACTGGCAACAAATACTACCAATCGTTTTCTTTGAAGTGACAAGTTCCCATTGCTCTTTTGCAAGAAAATGACTGCCAAATGCCCACACCTAAATAACCAAAATTTGTCAGTTCTTTCAAGTAGAGAAAGGTGTTCCATTAAAAAAGCACCTAGAGCAGCATGCAAGTCAAGCAATCACACAAGTGACTTCCTGAAGACAACCCATCATGTTATGTGGCAGAAACGCTTTAGGCAAACTTCCTACTTTGTCACAAAATACTGAAAAGATGTTTGCTCAAGGGTCTAGATTTAATAAAATTAATTTTACTGCTTTATCAAAGACACTCTTAATTGAAACTGGCTTTTATTTATTTTTTAACTGAAAGTATGCGACAATGAAGACTACAATGACTAGTACTACAAGTTACCACTTCCTGGATCATGCTAAGGCACCAGCAATTTTACCCATCAGTGCTTCTGCACCATTAGTGCAAAGTCAGTGCACTGAAGGTCAGCTAATTTTTTGGCACTGTTAAGAAAATAGTTTTGATTCCTGAAGGAGTTCCAAAGACCTTCAGGAATCCCTACACCATTTAAATGAACTGTTGTGACACTTTACAAAGCTTAAAATGCATCGAAAACCCTCAATAGCCTAAGCACCCCATGATAATTCCCAAAGATGATCATTAACAGATCTTATAACTCTAAATGAAAAATTAAAAAAAAAATTGAGGAGGCAAGTGATATGGCATCATTTAATAACTAAGAGTTCCAGGTAATTGTGGTAGCCAGCCTCTAAGATGGCCCCCAATGATCCCCACCCCCTTCATAGTCCCATTCCACACACTAATCCATAGTCGGTCCAGTCTGTGACCAATAACATATGGCAGAAGTAATGACACTTCTGAAATTAGGTTATAAAAGACTGCAGCTTTTGTCTTGGACTCTTGTTCTCTGGATCACATACTCTAGAGAAAGCAAGCGATCATGCTGTAAGCAGCCCTGTGGAGAGGCAAGGAACTGAAGACTCCAACCAACAGCCAGCAAGGAAAGTGAGTCCTGCTAACAACCATGTGAGTGAGCATGGGAACAGATCCTTCAGCCCCAGTTGGGTCTTGATATGATTGCAACCCTAGCAGACAGCTTGACTACAATATCATCAGAAACCTCAAGCCAGAAGCACTCAGGTGAACCAAACTCTTGGAAAATGAGAGACAATATTTACTGTTTTAAGCTGCTAGATTTTGGGGTAATTTGGTACAAAGCAATACCAGTAATACGGTAAGTATAAGAAGAAATCTGTACATGACGGAAAATGGAAAAGCAGAAGGGAGTCAACATAAGAGTACAGTTGACTATTTTAAAAGAATTTAGACTTTGCTAACAGATTTTTCATAAGCCCCCAAACAAGACCTATAAACTTAAATAATAAATAATAATACATTAACAAACATACAGATGAAAGCCCACAAGACTCTTCCAGAAGAGGGGACAGAGACAAATCTATAGCTCTTCTGTCCTGAAGGAGTTGCACTTCTGAATCAGCTACCTACTTAACAGGAATTACATGAATTACTTTGAAATGGTACCATTTCTTCCCTGCCCAGTTTTTTCAGGATTCTGTTTTTATGTAACTTCTACACCCAACATGGGGCTCAAACTCACAACCCTGAGATCAAGAGTTGCATGCTCCACCGACTGAGCCAGTCAAGTGCCCCATGGTACCATTTCTTCCCACTGAAATGATCCTTAGGTCTTCTGAAAGTAGGCATGGATTTCTCCTCTTTTGCTAATATGTCTTTTCTGGCATTTTCCCTCCAACACAAACCTGACCTTCCTACACTAAAAATTTATTGTTGGAATTATTCCTCTTTGGAATTTGGATTATCTGAGCGTTCTTTCCAAGACCAAAAGTAGTTCTTGCCCAAGATCCTTAACTGAATAAATATCTGCACCTCACCCACACTAGTTGTTTTTTTAACAGGGTACCTAAGTACCCTGGTACTTAGCACACAGGTAAGGGACAGAAAGTCTTCCTGGCTAAGCAAAGTTTTATCTTCCCACCCCCATGTCAGATCCCATCTTTTTAGGGGGTGCTCTTTTCTTACCAGTTCCCTTACTTACCACTACCAAGGCAATGCTGAGCTGTTGTTCTTCAGTACCCACCTCTACATCTGCTTCCACACCCCCAGCCTTGATTATTGAGGAAGAAAAAGCTTTTTCTGGCTGGTTCCCATTGCCAGTCATGTTTTAAATAAAAATAAGTTCTACTACTTGAAGCTACCTGAGCCATGACTCACAGTCCCAAATTCCTAGACACTCCAGTAGTTTTTTCCTTGTCAAGAACAAAAGCTGTGCCAATCTTCTACCATTACTGTTTTTCTAACTGGCTGATTATCCTAGCATCTTTAATTCTGTTTGTTCAAAGAGAATGTTCCCCTTCAAAGTCAATCCCACAATTCCCAAGGCCCCAGCTATCCTCTTTGGTTTATTACAAACAAGGATGACCAAAACCTAGACCAGTTGCTTCTAGCCCTTTAACAGTGCTCCTGGATGGTATAATAACCTCCAAAATGTCAGTCTTCAATGCCGACACATTTCTTGTGTATTGTGGCCTCTCCTGCCAAGGCCACAAGGAACACAACCAAAATCACAAAAGCAGCATACCTGCCATTAACACTTTCCAAGCCTGGCCTGGGAAGGGGTCACTTGAAGAGCTGTAACATCTGCGTGTGTCTTATGTTTGAGTTTGCTCACTTGCTCTCTCCATCTCCACACAGAAAAGATAAGCACTGGATCCTCAAAGACATCTGATTTTTGTCAAAAGAAAAAGGAAATAAAAAGAGCCTTACAGCCTCCTTGACCAGTTTTCTACTGGATTCGACCACTGCCTCTGTTAGTGTAAATTCCGTTTTAATCATCTCCAGCACATTGATAGCTGATTCCAGTGGTGTGAGCTCAGCCTCCATATCAAAGGAACAGTCTAGGACAAAGAGCACAGTTTTCGCTTTAAGCTATTTTATAAGGAGCAGAAACATGTCCAAAAATACATGTTTATCAGAAAAGACACATGTAAATATAGAAAGATTTGCATTTAATTTGCTAACATACTGGCTACAAGCTTACAAACCTGTTAAGAGTTCAAATTCAAACCAATGATATTGAAGTGACTATTTTTTAATAATTTCAAAGACAAGTTAAAATTTCTTTTTTAACAAATGCATTTGCATCTCAAATTTCAGGACACACACAGCCTCCTCAGATACAAGTGACCAGAAACTGGAGACAGTTTTGCTAAAGAGCTCTTAAGTTCAATTAAAAGAAAAAAAAAAGTGCTTATACTCCGAAAAACATTCTACTATGGGGGGAAAATCTGGCCTTCTTAATGTAACTCACTAAATCGCAGCAAAGTTGAGGCAAGCAAGAAACAGGTGGGAGGAAATAAAAAATAGAAAAACAGCCAAGAGAATCTTAACTGGAGAAAACTAGACCCAGAGAACAGACTCATTCTGGAAGAAAAAAGACCACTGTGATCGAAACAGTAGTGCACCTTAACCCCGAATCCTTCAGTTCCGGACATAAGTTGGAAAACAATAACGTAACCATAAATAAGCTCAGAGAAGAACACAGAAATTGCCATACCTAAATTTTCCCCTTCTTCGATGCGCGACAGACACTGCATAACCCGCAGCAGTCGGGACACGGTGTGCTCCTTCCCCAAGGGCCTGACAAGCAAAGCTAGGAAAGAAGACATCGTTGGCCCGGCGATCCCCCCAGCGCCCCACAGATCCCCTTCCCCAGCCAGCCTCCTTTCCCAGGTCTGGCCCTCACCCTGCATGATGTCCCGGATCTGCCTGAAGTCCCCGTACCGGCTACCCCGAAAGGCCCGCAGCGCCTCGTGGAAGTAGAACTTGAGCACCCAGCGGTTGACCGCCTCCTCCAGCCGTGCCTCCCCCCGCGCCCCGCTCCGTGGCGCCCCCCAGCCCCGGCTCTTGGCGCCCCCGCCGAGCCCGCCCGCTGCTGCGGGACGCCCGCCGGCCTGCCGCCCTCCCGCTGCTGTCGCTGCTCCCGCCTCCTCCCGCCATCGCGTCCGATCGCCGCGCGCCCTCCCCGCCTTCCCGGCCGGGCCGCTTCTTCGACTGTGACGCCTCCGGGTCACGTACGACGCCCGGGCCGGAAGCGGGGCTTGCCGTCCCGGCTCCCGCGGCCATGACACGGACGGTGTTCCTAGCCGCCCGCGGGCTTCTGGGAGGGAAAAGACCGTGCAACCCTAACCCTGTCTCGGACCCCGTAGTTCCCGGTGTGCAGGCCGCAATGCTTGCTGGGGCTTGAAGTCCAAGTCGTCCAGGCGGGTGAACCAAGCGGGTTTGCGGTCAAGTGTCAACTTTGCTCCGAAATTATGGGACAGTATAAGATATTGGGACTACGTATAAGATATTGAAAAATATATACGTGCAGCTTATTAAACACAAAAATTTGAAATATAACACATTTTATAGAAGAAAGTTTATTAAACAGATTTACATTTTTAAAAAAAAATTTTTTTAACAAATAATTTAAAGCAAAGGCCAGTGTAAACCCAATCGAGGTCAAGAAATAGATTGTGACCGGCACCCCAGAAACCTCTAGACATACAATTTTTTAAATTACAAAAGTAACACGTTAGAAAAAAAAATAAGCAAAAGGATTAACGTTTAAATCACCCATAATCCCACAGGAAAGAATAAATTGACGTGCAGTTTTATAGCCTTCCAATGTCTTTTGTACCGTGTGTGTGTGTGTGTGTATGTATATATATATTTACGAAAAACGGTGTTATACTATGTTTTATGTAATCATTTTCCATTTAACATGTAACAAACATCTTTCCATGCCATTAAATATTTTTCCACAGTATTTTTAACAGCTATATAGCATTCTAATATATGGGTGAGCCAAGGTTTTCTTCATTTAAGCCCTTACTATAAGATGTTTACGTTATTTAAAAATTTTCTAATTTTAGGGGCGCCTGGGTGGCACAGCGGTTAAGCGTCTGCCTTCGGCTCAGGGCGTGATCCCGGCGTTGTGGGATCGAGCCCCACATCAGGCTCCTCTGCTATGAGCCTGCTTCTTCCTCTCCCACTCCCCCTGCTTGTGTTCCCTCTCTCGCTGACTGTCTCTATCTCTGTCAAATAAATAAATAAAATCTTTTAAAAAAAATAAAAATTTTCTAATTTTAGACAATCTCAATATTAGAAACATACTTTGAACAGTATAGTTGCACAAATTTATAATTATTTCCTTAAAGTGGGATTAGTGAGTCAAAGGATACACAGTAGAAGGCATATAAAAATATTTCACTTGTTACTCTTTGGCAATTCTCTTTTGCTTTTGAACAAGTTGCAGACACCTTATCGTGATTTTTAAAGCTTGAGGAGGTTGCCTATTTGCCAGTATCATTTTGTGCTCACTTGTGTGTATGCACAACTTCTGTCATTTCCTTTTCACCTGCTACTCAGTCGGCCGGGAGCCTTCATCTTGTCTATTCTAGCCTAAGTCCTTCTTGTCCTGCAAGCCTCATTTAAGAGAATTTCAAACTTTCTTGACTTTCTGGGCTGGGTTAAACCCCCTGTTTCTCCTTCCTTAGCATCTCATTTTTGATCCTTCCTGAAATACATTATCTAGAGTTAGCTGCTTTGGAAAGCAGACACACTGTCTGCTTGTCTACCCTATCTCCTGGAACCTAGCCCAGGGCCTGACATATTTCTTGAGGTTGGACTTGACTAGGCATGTGAGGAAGGCTTTTGATACACATGAAAAACCATACCACCAGCAAATTATATTTACTGCAGTTTAATTTCATACCCACCAGCAAACTAAATTTACTGAAATAGGGACATTCTTAGGGCTGCCTTATGTATTTGTGTCATGATTTTCTAGATGCAGAACAGCTGACTACATAATTTTGTGACTGCACAGGATATCTTCCCTGAGTTCTTTTCTCCCTTTCTGTCCTCGTAGGTCAGCCTGGCAAGGACTTCAAAAAAAAAAAAAATTGTGGTCCCTCTTTCTTTCTCCAGGTTCTCTTCTTGTCCAACTCCAGTTCCAAATCCACTTTCAGCCCTCGCTTGCTGGACACATTCCTGAACCTTACTTACTTTTTTTTTTTTTTCATTTCTGTGATGGGTTTGCCACATAGACCTTGGAGAGTCCGTTCCCATTCCTTCATTGGGTACATCAGTGTCCATATCTTCCACAGGTGAGGGAATGAATGAACAAGGGGCATTTCCAGAGGACTGAGTGGGCCTGGAGTCGGTGTAGGAAGGAAGTAGGGACATAGGATGTGAATCACCTATAGGCGTCTTTGATGCTCTTGGAATTCACCACTCAGTGCCTGGATCAAATAGAGAAATCCCAGTTGTGGGAGTGGGTGCCCCTTCTCTGAGAGGTCCAGTTATTGGTTGAGCTTAAAAGGCTTTTCTGCCTGCTCCACTGGATTAGAACCAGCAAAGATCCTGTTTGTGACTACTAAAGGACAACTCAGGAGGGCAAGTGGCAGCATCACTGAGGTGGTGAAATCACGTGCTACACCCTTGAATTAGTTAGACATAGACCTGAATCTGTATAGGATCCTTGTCTTTCAAAATCTTTATGTTGTGGACAGTCCAGAATAGGAGGAGGTCTCTAAGTCTGACAGATCTTTGGTGATTTTGGCTGCTTTGCCATCCCAGCCTGCCTCTCTTAACCAGGAGCCAAATTACCTGCCTCACATTCTGACTCTTCCGTTTGTTAGCCATGTAAATTTGAGCAAATTACTTAACCATTGGGACGCCTGGGTGGCTCAGTCAGTTGAGCATCTGACTCTTGATTTAGGCTCAGGTCATGATCTCACGGTCCTGGGGCCAAGCCCTGAGCCCTGCACCGGGCTCTGAGCTCACTGTAAAGTCTACTTGTCCCTCTCCCTCTGCTCCTCCCCCTGCTCGACTGTGCACACACTCTCTCTCTCAAATAAAATTTTAAAAATTGCTTAACCATCTCTCTCCACTTCTGTTTTCTTATCTGTTAAGCACAAATAACAGAGGTGCCTCATGGGGACTGTATGAAAATTAAGTGAGTTACTATTTCCAATGCCCTTCATGGAGGGCTTGGCTGGTTGTATGGCTCAGTAAGTGTAAGCTCTTTCTATGAGCTCATCCAGCATCTGTCTGAAAAGTCTTTCCTCCTCTTTTCTATCAAAATTCTCGTTTTTCCTTTTCCTTTTTTTTAAATTAAGGTATAGCTTACATAAAGCGCATAAATGTTAAGTGTAAAGCTTATTGATTTTTCTCCTCCTTTTTCAAAGTCCCACCATGATATTTTTGTCCTGACATCACTGTCTTCTTTACTCACCTCAGACACCCCCAGCTCTGATTTAAGGATTCTGCTTTGAAAAACTTCAGTGCTTCCTGCCCTCCCTCTGGACACCAGCAGGAGGCAGGGTGGTATAGGGGGAAAGCTACAGTCAGCAAGTTAATGATCAACAAGCTTTGCCTGGCCTAATAATTTACTGGCTTGGGTAAGGACTTAACCTCTAGGGATTTTGTTTCCCCCACCTGCTAAAGAGTACAGAATACCAAATGGACACTTCATAGGATTCTAGTGAAGATGAAGTGAGATAAGTCCTTTAAACAATGTCTGATATATGTTAAATTAAGTTAGCAAGTCTAGAAAAAAAATTATAATACCCAGTGTCAGGGAGGGTGCTGTGAAACAAGCACCTTCAGCCAGTGCTGGTGAAAGTGTAAATCTATAAAACCTTTCCAGGGAGCAGTTCAGGAAAACAAAACAAAAAAACCACAAAAGCCATAAAATGTCCATTGTTTATAAACTCATTTTATGGAAATAATTGTAAATGAGCACCAAGATTTAAGTGCAAGTGTTTTTTTTTTTTTTTTTTTTAAGAGTTATTTATTTATTTGACAGTGAGAGAGAACACAAGCAGGGAAAGCGGGAGAGGGAGAAGCAGGCTAAGCGCTGAGCAAGGAGCCCAACATGGGGCTCGATCTCAGGACCCTGGGATCATGACCCGAGCGAAGGCAGAGGCTTAATGACCGAGCCACCCAGCCACCCCATGCAAGGGTTTTCATCACTTACTTAGAGTGTACATTAGAACTAGAAAGAGCCAATAATAAGATTATTAAATAAGTCATGGTGTGTTCATAGTAAGGAATTTTATTCTGTGATAAAAATTATGCCCCTCTCCTAAAAATAAACAAACAAATAATTATGTACTCAAAGATTACTTCATGCTCAAGATAAAGTAACAGAAAAGGGGTAGAAACATATAATGTGACCACACATTTATGGACGTTATAATCTGTAAAATATTTTTTTGAGCATTTACTATTCATCACTTACCATGGTAGGGTAAATAAATGACATTATTTCATTTAATCGTCATCGAAATCCTATGCTAGTTTTACAGAAGAATTAAACTGAGGCTCTAGGAGTTTAAATGACTTGCCCAAGACGTTATATTTGAATTTATGTCTGAGTCTGATTTTAAATCCAGATCTATTTGCATTAGCCAATATAGAACAACAAGAGATTTCAAATTTGTTTTTCCTTAGACTTTTCTATATTTTCCTAATTTTCTACAATGAGTAGAGGGAAAAGATCCCCAATAAATGTTATCCTTTATGAAACCTTACCATGATCCCTGACTCAAAAGAGCCTGAAGGAACCTGCAGAGCCTAATAACTTCCTGTCTAGAACAGGACATTTCCAGTCTTATATTATATGTGAGATTTTTTAAGTAGTACACTGTGAGATAGTAGAAAATATATATATATTGGTCTCTGCCCCCGGCTCCTGGCACAGAGCTTCTAAAACTCTGGTAATTTCATAAGTGATAAGAGCACTAGGAGCATCTCTTGTTCTAAAAAGATAACTCTGGGTGGGCTCCCAAATGGCTCCTGGATAGGAACTGGTCACCAGAAAGACCAAACCATGATTAGAAGCTTGGAATTTCCCACCCCTTCCCCTATTCTTGAGAAGGGAGAAGGGCTAAAAATGGAGTTAATGATCTCTCATGCCTCCATGATGAAGCCTCCATAAAATCCCAGTAGTATAGGGTTCAGAGAACTTCCAGGTTGGTGAACACATCCATGTAACTGGTGGGTAATTTACCCCAAGTCCACCAAGACAGAAGCTCCTGTGCTGGGGACCCTCCCAGACCTCGCCCTATGTACCTCTTCACCTGGAAGTTCATCTCTATTCTTAATCATGTCCTTTAATAAACTGGTAAACATTAGTGTTTTCCTGCATGCTGTGAGCCACTCTAAGCAAATTAATGGAGCTGGGGGATCATGGCAACCTTTGATTTGTAGGCACATTGGACAGAAGTTGTGTGTAACGGAGTTAAATTGTAGAACATCCAGCTGGTGTCACAAAGAATTGCTTGGTGTAGAAAGAAACCCCACACATTTGGTGACCACAAGTGTCAGAAGTAAAGCATTTTGTGTGAAAGTAAAAGGAGGGGAAAACTGGGTGTTTTTTTCTTAAACATACACCAATAGCATTTTTAAAATATTAATAACTATGAACTTTTTAAAACACGCATTTGAAACACACACACACATAGACATACAGACACATCCTACATCACCCATCAGGCCTGTCATTACTTGGATATTATTGCTCAGGACAAAGCTTAGGCAAGTTTTTAGGTAAAAAATAATGAATCATATAAAGTATGATGTAAATACAGGTGGCCTGTGGATATACCCAAAATCATAAAGGTGACATGGGAATGCTGGAAGTGTGGGAGGCACTGTTCCGGCGTCTGTGAGCTAGAGAACAGCAACAGGGGATGAAACCCAGCATGGTCAGAAGGTTCTTCAGCTTTTTGACTCTGCACATGGAACGTCTGTGTCAAGAACACACATGGCTGGTTGTTCCCAATCCCACAGATGAAAGTTCTCTGTGGTCAGCAGTGAAGGTTACAGAAATCTGATAAAGGAAGGCTTTGGGGTGGGACCAGGGAACAATCTCTTTGGAAGGCTATGTGAGGGTACTGTTGAAGCCAAGTGCATCAGGCATTGGATGTTATTTTGAGAAAACAACAGTTGTCTGTAGCAAAGAATGGAGGAAGGGAATGATGAAAATAATGGGAGGCTTAAACTCCAAAGCCAAGCCACCCATTGGCATCACCTCTCCCAACCTGGGGCCCTTATCCTTGCAGGTCAAAGACTCAAATATGGTCTTATCCACCACAGGCGTTTGCTCTATATTTATTGAAGCCCTGCTTTTTTTTTAAAAAATATTTTATTTATTTACTTGACAGAGACAGCCAGCGAGCGAGGGAACACAAGCAGGGGAGTGGGAGAGGAAGAAGCGGGCTCCTAGCGGAGGAGCCTGATGTGGGGCTCGATCCCAGAACGCCAGGATCATGCCCTGAGCTGAAGGCAGACGCTTAACGACTGCGCCACCCAGGCGCCCCTGAAGCCCTGCTTTGTGAGTTGAAGCTCCACTGGTTCTGGGGCCATGAATATAGATAAAACACTAATTTTGCTCTGAAGGAATTCAAGGTCTAGGTGGAAGATTAACATGTAAAAATGACATTGTATTTTAATTTTGAGCAATGGTGATGTATTACTTCTAGAGCTGACCCCAACCCTCCCCCGGCAAACAAATATTCCTAAAATGATTTTTTAGGTCAAAGTGATAAGGAATGAATTAGGATTGTATGGGGCAGTTGAAAGACTCTAGGCTGGGCGTCAGACATATCTGGGTCAGAATTCCATCCATTTTTTTTTTTTTTTGGTGGTCTTCAAACTGGAATTACACGCCCTAAGCATGAGCACTTTTCAAGGGGGATAAACCTTTATGTGTTATGTTTCTTAAAACTGATGTGAGAATACACCAATGTCAGAGATCCTGCCAGTTTCCCTTTCCCAATCAGCTTTCTCTCACCTTGCAAAAGATTAGGCATACCATCCGCATCTCACTTTGGTGTATATTACTATGTTAGAAACTGAGTTGGATACAAATACAGGCATAGTTCAAGACTAATTAAGGTCCCTGGGTGGCTCAGTCAGTTAAGCGTCTGCCTTTGGCTCAGGTCATGATCCTGGGGTCCTGGGATTGAGCCCCGAGTCCAGCTCCCTGCTTGGCAGGGAGTCTGCTTCTCCCTCTCCCTGTGCACTCCCCCCCCACTCATGTTATCTCTCGCTCGCTCTTTCTCTCTCTCTCTCTCTCAAATAAAGTCTTTTTAAAAAAAGACTAATTAAGGTCCCATTAACTATTCCCTTATTCATTTCATTGAGAGGTGATTTTTTTTTTTTAAGTAGGCTCCATGCCAAGCAGGGAGCCCAATGCGGGACTTGAACTCACCACCCTGAGATCAAGACCTGAGCTGATATCAAAAGTCGGACATTTAACAGACTGAGCCACCCAGGCATCCTGAGAGATGAATTTTCAATGGACATAATTTTATACTGCTTCGATCGATATTATTAGTGTATGACTTACAATGTTAGCTTAAGCCCAAAGAAAATTAATATTTAAAGTCTTGTAGTGAGGGACCCCTGGGTGGCTCAGTTGGTTAATCATCTGCCTTAGGCTCAGGTCATGATCCCAGGGTCCTTGGATTGAGTCCCACGGTGGGCCCCTTGCTCAGCAGGGAGCCTGCTTCTCCCCCTGCCTGCTGCTCCCCCTGCTTGTGCTCTCTCTCTCTGACAGATAAATAAATTAAAAAAATAATAAAGCCTTGTGGTGATAGTATATTTTTTAAGATTTTAAAATGCAACAAAAAATATATGGTCATATGTTGTTGCAGAGTAATAGATGATGAATAAAGGACTTTCGAACATAAAACCATGTTACTTTAGAAAAATATTTGGTGGGAGACATAGATTTCAAGGAGAGAAAGAATGGTTTATAATGTATGACTGTTAGGGTGCCTGGCTGGCTCAGCCAGTGGAACATGTGACTCTTGATCTCAGGGTGGTGAGTTCAAGCCCCATGTTGGGGGTAGAGCTTACTTAAGAAAAAATTTTATTAAAATATATGACTGTTCAAGAAGGGCCTGTCCATATTTTTTTATTTTTAAATGGATGATGGTGGATATCAAATCAGTATGGTACTTATATTTCATTGGGTGTATTTATGGCGGTGATATCACAGTTTTATTTTTGAATGTTAAGATCTGTAATGTGCCAGAAAGTACATCTTTTGCATTTAGTTAAATGCATGCTGAATCGCCCCCAGAATGTTCCCTTTATGCCCCTTTCAAGACACTCCCCAACCACCAACCACTGTTTGGATTTCAAACATCTTAGTTTGTCTGTTTCTTTTTTTCTTTTCTTTTTTTTTAAAAGATTTTATTTATTTATTTGACAGAGATAGAGACAGCCAGCGAGAGAGGGATCACAAGCAGGAGGAGTGGGAGAGGAAGAAGCAGGCTCATAGCAGAGGAGCCTGATGTGGGGCTCGATCCCATAACGCCGGGATCACGCCCTGAGCCGAAGGCAGACGCCTAACCACTGTGCCACCCAGGCGCCCCTAGTTTGTCTGTTTCTAAATTTCATATAAACAGAATCATATAGTAGGTACTCTTTGTGTCTAACTTCATTTGCGTAACAGTATTTTTGAGATTCACCCATGTCATTCCTTTTACTGCTGAGTATTGTTCCATTATATGAAAATCCACAATTTAGTTATTCATTCTCCATAGATATTTGCGTTGTTTCCTGTTTGGGGCAATTACAAATAAGGCTGCTACAAGCATTATTGTTCAAGTTAAAAAAAAAAAGTAAATAAGATGGAAACTTTTAGATGTCAACTTTAAAATGTGGAAGGAGATACACATTCTTAGCAGTGGTTTCTTGTCTTTTTCCTTTTAATTGTGAACTATACTGGACCCTTTAACAATGCAGAAGTTAGGGACATTGACTCCCATGCAGTCAAAAATCTGCATAATACCTTTGACTCCCCCAAAACTTAACTACTATTAGCCTACTGTTGACCAGAAACCTTACTGATATAAAATAAGTGGTTGATCAACACACATTTTTTATGTTATGTATATTACATTCTGTATTCTTACAATAAAATAGGCTAGGGAAAAGAAAATGTTACTAAGAAAACTATAAGAGAAAATTATGAGAAAAAATATTAAGTGTACATCCATGTATAAATTGGACCTGCACATTCAAACTGCCAGTGGTGTTTAAGGGGCAACTATATAACATTTGTACAAAAAGGACACCAAACTGTTTTCCAAAGTAGTACCATTGAACACTGTTGCCTTGCTTGTGTTGCGACAAGCTGATGAACATATAGTTACGTTTGTTGCAACTATCTTCTCTCACTCTCTGGTTTATCTATCAAGCTCTCTACATAAGATATTTATGAACCACAATGTATAACTTTAGTGTCACTGAATCATTCTCTTTATCTATCATTCTTTTCCTTTGTCTTGAGGGCTATTAGTGGCTTAATAAATCCTTTCCTATTCAGAAGTCAAGAAGATATTTTCATATACTCTTAAAAGCTGTAGATTTTTGCCTTTCACTTTTGTCTTTTATCCACCTGGATTTGATGTTGTGTATGGCATGAAGTAGAGACCAATTTCATTTTTTCCACCGCGTGGGTGGGTATCTAGCTATTCCAGTACCAATTTATTAAAAAGATCTTTTCCTACTTTCTGTACTGCCTTCTTTGTGATCAATTAAGTGACCATAGGTGTGTGTGTCTGCTTCCAGGAATACACAATTTTTCAAAATCATTTGATGAGATATGCAAGCAAGAAGAATGTGAAGATCAATCTGCTTAAGTTGTGTGGCTTTTATCTGGTTATTTAACTTCTCTGAGTTCCCCACACTGTTGGGAGAATAAAATGGGGTCATGCAATAAGGTGGTTAGAAGTTCTGATCCAGTAAGCCTCGGGGAGCAGTAGTAATAGTTTGGTTTTTTGTTTTGGGGTGTTGGGGTTTTTTTTTCTTTCTTTCTTTCTGTTGTTATATTTTAACTGCCTTGGAGTCCATGAAAACAACACCTGCTCAGGGCAGGAACTGCCAGGAAAAGAGCCCAGCGGACGTGACATTTGGGTGGGTCGTGAATGACGGTAGAATCTGTCATCTCTTTTTATGACTGCCATCTGTTGGCTGTCCATGGCGCATTTCCCACGTGCGTTGCATCTGCATGATATTTTATCTGGCTTAGAAGGGCCCAGAGGGAAAGGGCTGGGCCCTGCCCCACACCTCAGATTGTGGTGACCCCCCACTCGCTCTTGCCCAAGAAGACCTAGAAGTTGTTCTGTCTCCATGATTGTTAGACACACATACATGTCACTGAGGGCAGGGCTGGGCCTTTTAAAAATTCCTGCCACTGTAGTACTGCAGGATTCCCGAGTTTCACCCACACAGTCCTCCCTCCCCAAACCCAGCGCCGGCCAACATGTACAACAACAAACTCACGCATTCGCCCCAGCACCACCACCCATGGCAGTGGTGAAATCCATACCACACCCCCTGCACAATCTTGCCTGTGGTTGAGTGAGCATAGGGTCTTGCACACAGTAGGCACTGGATAAGCATCAGGTGAATAACAAATGAGTTACCACATGAAGATTGGGATATAGCAGCACATTCCCATCTGCTGCAGTGTAGCAAGACATGGGTAGATTATGTGGCTATTGCCAGTTCTGAGTGTGCTCGGGAATCATAGCAGGGGGCGGGGGATTTAACTATTCCTGCCCCTCCCCCCACTACTGAATTAAAAGAGAGAAGGGAGGTGCAGAAGAGAACTATTTTTCATTAATTCTCTGGGAGCTTCTATTTTGATCCCCGGTCAGGTATGGGAATGATATAATTACTAAACATCTGGGTCCATGCTTCATCAAAAGTACTCATTTTGCAGTATCTGACAAAACTTAAAATTCACATGCCCTTGAACCTATACTTCCTCCTAGACTTTATCCAATACCCGGAAATACAGGCACAAGGGTATTCAGGGCACCATTTTTAAACAGAGAAATACTTAAAACTAGGAAAATGTCCAGTCATTTTATTAAGCAAATTTTATTGAGACAGCAGTAACAACAACAAAATAATAAATTCCCTGCTCTTAGATTTACATTTTAGTTTATCAAAAGAGGACTAACGAATAATTTATGGTACACCTGAGCAGTGGAATATTATTCTCCCATCAAAAAAAAATGAGGTTGTCAATACACTGCTTTAAAAAGATGTTCAAGACAGGAGCCCCTGGGGGTACCGGGGGGCACCAAGCTGGCTCAGCTGGAAGAGCATTCAACTCCTGATCTCCCGGTTGAGGTCAAGCCCCACAGTGGGCACAGAGATTACTTTTAAAAAAAATGTTCAAGACATATTTCTAAAAAAAAAAAAAAAAAAAAAAAAGAAAGATTTTTTATATTTTTTATTTAAAAAAAAAAAAAAAAAAAAAAAAGGAAGATTTTGTATATATTACTATTCAAAATAAATAAAGAAAAAAGAAAACTAAGCTACAAAACACTGCATATAGCATTTTCCTATGTGTCTATAAACATTTTGGGGTGCCTGGGTGGTGCAATCCGTTAATCATAGGACTCTTGATTTCAGGTCAGGTCATGATCTCAGGGTCATGGGATGGAGCCCCGCACTCAGAACTCCCCAGCATGGCACCTGCTTAAGATTCTTTCTCCCTCTCCCTCTGTCCCTGCCCTGCCCCCACGCCTGTGTGCGTGCACGCTCTCTCTTTCTCTAAAGTAAACAAACAAACAAATACATCTTTTAAAGTGTATATATACCTGTGTGTAGATACATACAGATATATAAGTAAAAAATTATGGGAGAATGTTCAATAAAATTGTTAATGACAGTTATCACTGGGAAGGGGGCAAGTTTTACTTTTCTCTTCATAACCTTTTATGCTATTTAAACTTACTAACTTAAGGAAATACTACTTTTATTATTTTTTTGACTTAAAAAATTCCGTACAACCTTGAGAACCTGTGAGATTTGAATTTCCAGCAGGGGGCAGCAGTGATTCTCAAATATCTGTGACGTCAGCACAAAACTGAGTATTAGTGTCCACAGATTTCCAATTCCAGGCCCAAATAATGTATTTGGATCACCAGATTAAAAAGGGAATAAAAAGAAATAACCACAGAAAGTTTAAAATGCTGTAGGGATTGTTGTGACAAAACATTTTCTATATGGTTCTTTATTAACATTTGTCTAAACTTTCCTCTCTGGAGTACAGAGTTTTCTCATCCATTAAAATCAGATTTTGAAGAGATAATCTTAAAAGGTCTCTTTTCAGCTCTAACATTATATGGCTTTGAGAATATAAATCAGTATCAGGAAGAAACAAGCTCCAGTGCCCTCTGAAATGAATTGGCTTATCAAAGAATCTGCTTTACAATCCTTAGCTGATCAGGATGAATTATTACCAATTTATCTTTAGTGTAGATCAAAGAATACTTTTTTGGAGGAAGAGGGGAGGATGTTGTTATTTATTCAATTCACTGGTGGAGAAAAAGGAGAACTCTCCCGCTCTATAAATGTTTAGCATGTGTATAAAGGTCGTAAGTCTGGTGTTTAGAAATTACACACAGGCTTACCAAAGAATCTTCACTGGGTTGGCCAAATTAAACAGCAGGCAGTTGTACAGAAATAAACACAAGTTAACATTTAACCCCAGCAAGTCCCTGTTCTTGCTGCTCCATCTTTCTTAATAGGAGACTGAGAGGGTCAGCAGGCTGCTAGCTACTCTAGGAAGACACTGGGCTCCTCTGAGAACCCACCCATCTACCACTTTTATCAAGTACATATTTTTTTTATTAAGGGATAATTGAAATATAATATCATATTAGTTTTGGGTATACAATATAGTGATTCAATATGTATATACATTACAAAATGGTTGCCACATAGATCTAGGTACCATCTGTCACCACACAAAGTTGTTACAATATTTTTTTTTAAAGTTTTTATTTATTTATTCGACAGAGATAGAGACAACCAGCGAGAGAGAGAACACAAGCAGGGGGAGTGGGAGAGGAAGAAGCAGGCTCATAGCAGAGAAGCCTGATGTGGGGCTCGATCCCATAACGCCGGGATCACGCCCTGAGCTGAAGGCAGACGCTTAACCGCTGTGCCACCCAGGCGCACCCCCTACAATATTTTTGACTATATTCTCTGTGCTGTACATTACATCCCCATGTCTTATTTATTTTATAACTGTAAGCTTGCACTTCTTCTTCTTTTTTTTTTTTTTTTCTTTTTGTTAAGTTCAACACGGGGCTTGAACTCAGAACTGTGGGACCTAAACTGAGGTTAAGATTTGGTCACTTAACCCACTGAGCCACCCAGGCACCCCTGGAAGTTTGTACTTCTTAATCTCCTTCACTTATTTCATCCATTCCCACACCCCTTGGGCAACGATCAGTTTGTTCTCTGTACCTATGAATCCGTTTCTGGCTTGTTTGTTCTTGTTTGTTTATTTGTTTGGGTTTTTGGATTCCACATATAAATAAAATCATATAATATTTGTCTTTCTCTGACTAATTTTGCTTCACATAATACCCTCTGGATCTATAAGTGTTGTCACAGGTGGCAAGATTTCATTCTTTTTGTGACTGAGTAATACTCCATTGCATGTATGTACCACATCTTATTTATCTATTCATCTGTCAATGGACATTTAGGTTGCTTCCAAATCTTGGCTATTGTATGTAATGCTGAAGTGAACATAGGAGTGCATATGTCTTTTCAAATTAGTATTTTCATTTTCTTCAGATAAATAGCTAGGAATGTGATTGTTGGATTGTACTGTAGTTCTGTTTTTATTTTGAGGAAGCCCCATACTGTTTTCCACAGTGGCTGTACTGATTTACATTCCCACCAACAGTGCATGAGGGTTCCATTTTCTCTAAAGCCTTGCCAGCATTTATTTCTTTTTTTAAAAAAGTTTTTATTTATTTATTTATTTATTTATTTATTTATTTATTTGAGAGAGAGAGAAAGAGCATGAGCCAGGGGAGGGGCAGAGGGAGAGAGAGTAGCAGGCTCCCCACTCACTGAGCCGGGAGCCCAGTGCGGGGCTCGATCCCAGGACCTTGAGATCATGACCTGAGCTAAAGGCAGATGCTTAACCGACTGAGCCACCCAGGTGTCTCAACATTTGTTATTTCTTATCTTTTTGATAATAGCCATTTTGACAAGAGTGAGGTGATAACTTATTATGGTTTTAATTTGCATTTCCCTGATGATTAGTGATCTTGAGCATCTTTTCATGTGCCTTTACACACACACACATATAGTTTTTTAATTAATTAATTTATTTGAGAGAGAGAGAGCAGGGGGAGGAGCAGAGAGAGAGGGACAAGCTGACTCCATGCTGAGCACAGAGCGCCACACAGGTGCTCGATCCCCTGACCCTCAGATCATGACCTGAGCCAAAAGCGTTGGCTGCTCAACCAACTGAACCACCCAGGCGCCTCCACACACATATGTTTTTAAGCATCTGAATCATAAACTTTTCCAGCTATTGCTTCATGTCCCAAGAGCAGTGCTCCTTTTATAGATAACACTTTATAAATTATAACACTTTTTTTCTTTTAGCATTTGCCTAAAGTTACACCACTAATAAGTGGCTGAGTCAGGATTCAAACCTGTAACTATCCAGCTCCAAGACCTCACACTTGACCATGGCACTATATGAAAGGAGAGGATGCACATCATCAACTTGTTACCCAAAAGCTGTGAATATCTGCATGAGTAATTGTGTGTAAGTATATAAAGTGTGTGGCTGTTAGGTCACTAAGCTCTGTCTAGCTCACATATTTTATTTTATTTTATTTTATTTTACTTTATTTATTTTTTTTTAAAGATTTTATTTATTTATTTGACAGAGATAGAGACAGCCAGCAAGAGAGGGAACACAAGCAGGGGGAGCGGGAGAGGAAGAAGCAGGCTCATAGCGGAGGAGCCTGATGTGGGGCTCGATCCCATAACGCCGGGATCACGCCCTGAGCCAAAGGCAGATGCTAGACCACTGTGCCACCCAGGCGCCCCTAGCTCACATATTTTAAGCACTCACCATGTGCTAGTCTTTGTCAGGTATTGAGCGTAAGGGTGTCAAAAGATGAATTAGACTTGATTATCACATTCAAGAAATTTCTGGTTTTTGGAGGAGTGAAGAGCCAATGAGTAAACAAACAGAACATGTGAAAAATAATAGGGAAACAATTAAGAAAGAAGAAATTAAGGCAGCAGAGCAGGATGGCTAAATCTATGGGCTGCAGAGTCCAGTTCTCAGCTGTGGGACCTCTTACGCCACAGTTTCCTTATTGGTAAAATGGGACTCTAGTATAGGTAATTGTTGTGAGGGTTAAATGATATAAAGCATTATTAAATTGCTTAGCCTAGGACCTAGCAGATGGAAAGGCTTGTTAGAATGTTAGTTAATAATATTGTTTGATAAAGCTTAAGCAAAGTAAGAATCACGCATAGCTACCACACTTCTGAGATGTTGACGCTCCTCTCTCAAATTATTCTGAAGCTCCCAGCACCAAACGACCCATTTCCTTGAGATTTATTCTTCCCCCTGACATGGTTCTCTTGTGATCCTACTAGAATGTCTCCAAGAAAGAATGAGGTGGCAAAGGGGCCGCAGACCCCATGCACCAGAAGCTTGGGGGTTTTTGCAGGGAAGGAGAACTGGGATTGGAACAGCCCTTGTGACAGGCAAATCAAGACAAATCAACTTGGAGTGTTTGTTAGAAAATTTCTAGGTTCCACTACCTGAGATTTTCATTTTGCTCCAAATTGAATTTCAATCCATACTTCATTAATATTTACGTATAACTATAATCATGGGGCAGGTTCCATGTGATTTTATCCTGCAGTCAATTCCCTTCCCCACCAGATTACTTATTGTTCTTCTAAACACTGACCTACCCCCTTCCTCGTTTGTCAAGGACATTGCTTTGATATGCTACAGTGGCTGTGGGTTTTAGCCCTGAGTCTTGGCATGAGACATACAAGTTCTTTTATCTGAAACCCTCTGCCTTCTGACTGCAGGAAGTAAGCTAACACTTCTCTAAAACCAGCTGAAAACTCACCTCCTTCTGGAAGCCTTCCCCGCTGAGTTCTTTACTTTTGCATTCTGTTCTGTGTCACAGATGGAATTGGGACTGTTGAAACCAGAGAAGTGTTCTTCGTCTTTGTCATGTGTGTGTAAGTTCTGGTTCTTCCCACTGGGGGCAGCATGGACTTTGTGGAGAGAGTAGGGACTCTGGAATCTGGCATGAATCTGGCACCACTCCTGAGTTCTCAGATTCATCCTGCTGTCCCTTGTCACCTTGGACTGCTGCTTTATTCTCGTGGGTTGTCATCTTCCATCCTGACTTCTTCAGGCAGCTGTCCCTTCCCTGCTTCCCTTTAGTTCTTCCCAAGAGTGGACAGAGGGCTCCTTTAACTTCCAGAAGCACAACTAAGTTCATACTGTGAGTCCCGCCATTTACTACAGTGTCCTCATCTGTCAAATGGGGATAATTATAGGGCCTTCCCCCACCGAATTCTTGTAAGAATGAAATGAGATCAGGCACGTTTACCGGACTTGGCACATTACAAGTCGTGACAGATACTTTCGACTGGTTCTCTCAAAATCCATTCCAACCCCTTTCTACCTTGCTTTCTGAACAGCAGAAAATAGAAAGCTAAACACTTATTACATTTCTTCAACTCCCTTGCAGCTCTGATTCTATTTGTGATTTAGATGCCGTTTGTGTGAGACTTTAGAACTAGGAACTCTGTGGAGGGAGAGGCAAGTGGAAAGCATCTATTTTCCCAGTGCTGATCATGGCAAAGGCAACATGATTCTGGAGCCAGCAGCTGTCGGTGGCAGCTTAGATTCTGGATGGTGGCAGAGGCTGCGGCTTGCTTGTCAACCCAGTTCTGCAGTATAATTTTGGAAGTCATTCCTGGATGTTTAACCTAGAGTGTATTTCTTAAATTTCCGAACGATTCTGTGAGCTAGCCATACCCTTCAGTAAATCTCTTTGTGCTTAAATTAAAAGAGGGAAACCTGTTTTCTGCAACCAAGAAAATTGACCAATACTTAAATATTCAATTAACTGTTACTATTATTTTAAAACTTTGTTGAAGGCTTGGTAGTAAAGCAAGTAATTACACTTCGTGAATGGAAATTTAATTAGCTACTAACTAAGACCATGTAAAATGATTTCTAGAGTAGCACTGTCCCATAGAGCTTTCTTTCATGAGGAAAATGTTCTATATTTGCACCCAATATGGTAGCCAGTGGTGTGGCTATTGAGCACTTGAAATGTGGCTACCATGACTGAGGAACTGAACTTTTAATTTGGTTTCATTTCAATTCACTTAAATTTAGAATTAAATAACCACATGTTGTTGGTGGCTACCATGTTGGACAACACAGTCCTCAAGAGTCTCAGCCTGACTCTTTCACAGGGTCTTTTTTACAGCCCTCTCTTTCTCTAGCCAAGAAACTCCTTCAGTCAGTTCTTCCTTAATCCCCAGTCTCCAACCGTATCTTAATACTCTACAGAGATGCAACATGCCCACGACAATGGCAACTGTTATATGATGAATTTAGAGTCTCATTGTCCCCAGATTCCATTCTAGGATTGCATATTTGCTTTTTATTTACACAATCCAAAAGTTCACCGAAACGTTTTTGCTAAAATGCAATCCATCTTGAAAGGCAAATCTTATCCTTCACTTGAAGAAGGAAAACCGTTTATTATATTTTGTAAATATGTATTTCCCATCATTTCTAGTATTGCGTTTCCAAGAACACTGGGGTCCTATATCAGTTAGACAAGTGATTCTCATACTTTGCTGCATATTAGAATCACTATGAGAAAGTAATTATTTGCCAACCACACTCGAGGCCAATTAAATTAGCATTATGGAAAATGAGTAAGGTGAACCAAAAGTTTATCAGCAACACTATTTTTTTTTAAAAAGGAGGATGTATTCCTATATTAATAGCAATTAAAAGTTAATAAAAACACAGGAAAAATAATAGTAAGATTTTGAAAGGGGTAATTTATTGAGATAAGATAAATAATTATAAACTTGATATTCAAAGCCAAACATTTTTTATCATTTTGGGTTTTTTGTTTGTTTGTTTGTTTGTTTTTTAAATACTTTATTTCTTTATTAGAGAGAGAGCACATGGGGGGCAGGAGCAGAGGGAGAGGGAGAGAATCTCAAGTAGATGAGGGGGCTTTGATCTCACTACCCTAAGATCATGACCTGAGATGAAACCAAGAGGTGGACACTTAATTGACTGAGCTACTCAGGCACCCCTGATTGTTTGTTTTTAAAGATTTTGTTTTTAAGTAATCTCTACAGCCATTGTGGGGCTCAAACTCACAACCCCAAAATGAAGAGTCACGGGCTGCACTGACTGAGGCAGCCCGGTGCTCTTTTTTTTAAATCATTTTGGTTGACTAGAGGCTACAAGGAGACAGAAATCACAAAGCTACTTTTTAACAACTCTGCAAAGCTTCTGGAATACAAACATTCACAAAGAATGCGGATTTCAGTCATGGTCCTCTTCCAAATTGCCATTTTCACATGTTATATGAATAAACGCAAATAATAACCATAAGCATTTTATAGACCTTCCTTCCTATACAACCAAACAAATGGACATCCCGAGGGAAGCTGGGAAAAAAGACAATAGGTGTCCAAGTTCAGTGTCAGATGGTTTCTTTATTGCGCTCCCCCACTTCCCCCCACACAGATGTTCCCTGTGAATGAATTTGGGTCTATGTGATTCATACCAGAGTGGGATGGTCCCAAAAAGTTTGAAGAGAGGAACTCAACACTTCCTGAAATGATTCTCTTTTGACTTTAATTCAAATTTAGGAAGGAGCTTCCCAAGCCTTTTATAAATACCCTTGAAACATATGTGACTTAAGACTGATTTTGTTTCCTTCTGTCCTCTCAGTGGCTCTTTTATCTAACTGAGTGATGGTATGACTTGGTTCATGACTGCTGTGAGTGACAGCTGGGAGCCCGCCCTTTCCTCCTGCCCTGATTAAAACGCCGTGAGGCATTTCCCACAACTTCAGGGCCCAGGTGCTTGGCAATACTGCCAAACATTTCTTCCAACTTAACAAAACGGTTGTAATTATATCCATTAATTCTGGATTAGATAACACATTCAATCATTTATAAATTCAGAAAATACACAGAGCAGAAGGTGACTTTGTTCTTCCTCCTGCATTCCCCTGGCTGCCCAGCTCCCTTCCTCAGGGCTACTAGTTTCTGGTATGTCTTCTCTGAGTTAGGTATTTTATGCAGCTTTTAAAAGAACACATTTACAGGGTGCCTGTCTGGCTCAGTCAGTGGATCGTGTGGCTCTTGATCTTGGGGTTGTGAGTTTGAACCCCACGTTGGGTATAGACATTACTTAAAAAAAAAAAAGCTTTAAAAAAATAAAAATAGGGATGCCTGGGTGGTTCAGTCAGTTAAGCACCTGCCTTCAGCTCAGGTCGTGATCCCAGGGTGGTGGCATCAGGTTCCCTGCTCAGGGGAGAGTCTGTTTCTCCCCCTGCCTGCCGCTCCCTTCCCCCCGCTTGTGTGCGTGCACTCTCTCTCTCTCTGACAAATAAGTAAATTAAATATTTTTAAAAATAGAATAAAATAAAAAATAAAAAATTAAATAGAAATAAAATACATTTATGCTTTCTTCCCCCCTTTTATTCTTCCATTTTACATTAATGATAGCACACTATACAAATACATTTTTTATTTCTTTATTTTTTCCCCCACCCCTGCCCCTAGAATGGAAGCTCCATGAGGGAAGGGATTTTATTCTGTTGTTTTTTTTTTTTTAAGATTTTTTTTTAAAAGTGAACTCTATACCCAACGTGGGGCTCAAACTCACAAATTCCTGAAAATCGAACAGAAAAGCACCATACAGGGGCGCCTGGGTGGCACAGCGGTTAAGCGTCTGCCTTCGGCTCAGGGCGTGATCCCGGCGTTCTGGGATCGAGTCCCACATCAGGCTCTTCTGCTATGAGCCTGCTTCTTCCTCTCCCACTCCCCCTGCTGTGTTCCCTCTCTCTCTGGCTGTCTCTATCTCTGTCGAATGAATAAATAAATAAAATCTTTAAAAAAAAAAAAAAAAGAAAAGCACCATACAGATTGGAATTGTTGGAAAAATACAGATGATGTATTACAGAAAGAAGTGCACACAAAAAAGTACATATTGTATAATCCCATTTATATGATGATAAGTCAAGGACAAACAAGTTGAATCTATGGTGATAGAAATCAGAACAGCAGCCACCTGAGGTTGGGGGCATTGACTGGATAGGAGCCCTAAGGAACTTTCTGAAGATGTGGAAAAGTTTGAATCTTGATTTGGGTAGCAGTGTTTGCAGTTGTCAAAACTCAATTTTTTATAATTTTTTAATAATTTTATATGATTTTTTATAAATTCACTGTGTGTCAAAATACATATAGCATAGCAAATGGCTGGAATGATCCCATACTGATATAACCTGTTTGAACTACTTTGCAAAACTCAGGTACAAGAAATTGCACATTTCTCAGGGTGCCTGGGTGGCTCAGTCGTTAAGCATCTGCCTTTGGCTCAGGGCGTGATCCCAGAGTTCTGGGATCGAGCCCCAACATCGGGCTCCCTGCTCCGCTGGAAGCCTGCTTCTTCAGACCTCTCCCACTCCCCCTGCTTGTGTTCCCTCTCTCTCTGGCTGTCTCTGTCTCTGTCAGATAAATAAATAAAATCTTAAAAAAAAAAAAAAAAGGAAATCGCGCATTTCTCTATTTGGTGAGGGCGGGGTGGGGGGAGACTCAAATGCAGCTCAGTCTCTGCCTTTCTGGGTGGAGGTAGGTGATATAAACCCAATCATTTTTGGCCACACAGGCCACTTGGCTTCTTGAGATCAGAGAAGTATCTGGGGCTTAGGACCTTCAGAAAAATTGGAGACAGGACTTTGGTTCATGTGGTGGCCATTGAGATGCTTATTGTTTTGTGTGGTTTACTCAGAATTGGAAGGCTCAGACTCCAGCTCAAGCTCAATCATCAGGACCCTTTTGGAGGATCTAGAAGGAGGTCCTGAGCTCTCAGTCTTCCTGGGGCCACCAGCCCTACCTCCATTCCTGCTATCTTCCAGACTCTGTGTGGCATTGAAGTGGGAGTCCTTGTTACTCTAGAACTTGCCCTCCATTCATCCTCCCAGTGGATTTGCCCTTTAAAAAAAAAAGTCCTGTGGAGAACTGGTGGGGGTGGGAGGGGGCTGAAGGGGATTTGGGGAGACCTGTTGAAGCTAATAAGTCTCCAGGTTGGACTCAGCCTCAGCTCCCATTAAATAAGAAATGGGAAAACTGGGAAAGGAGAAAGAAATGTCTTTTTTTTCTAAGCTTCTAAGAGGTTTGCAAACAATTGGAGTAATTAAAAGTTCTCAGAAGTAGCCGATGGTGCCCTTTTCACCGAGGGAATGTGGGCCAAGCATGATATATTAAAAGAGAGGGAGCTGCTCTATTGAAGTTAAAAATAATCTTATGTCACATGGCTAATTTGTTGGAATGCAGCAATTAAAGGGCTGTGGGCAGAGGGAGAGCTGGAAGCAGCTGGGGAGCTCACAGGCAGAGTGCACGCCCTGGGGACTATGTTTGCAGAGAGAGAACAGTGTCACAGCTGACTTAGGGCACCTTATCAGAAAACCCACAAAAGGGGCAGGAAGAAGGAAAAGTGGGGTCAAGTTCAGAGCTGTGACCTTTGGGCTTATCAGACAGAGAAGGGATGGGTCAGGACTTGTCACCTGTGCTCCCGGGATGCTGATTCACTCAGCAAGGATGAAGGCTTTCCAGTTCCCCCTGCACTTTGAAAATGCATGCCTTTGAATTCATTTCAAAGGAATACATAACCCGAAGGAGCCCTTTGATCCTAAATCCATGGGAAAACAAATCTATATGGTCTTGAGGGGAAAAGCAGGCCAGCAATACAAATCTTAATTTGGGGTGTTGGGGATTTTTTTAAATTCTTGAAATTTTTGAAAAATTTTTTGAAATGTTGGAGTTGAAAGAGATTAAGCTATGTAATATAATATTTGAATTTTTCAGGTGAGGCAACAAACTCAAAGACACTGATTTACTCAAGGTCACTCAACCAGCAAGTGCTAGAAGCTTGATTCTAATCCAGGTCTTTAGCTAAAGAGGAGGGACATGGTGGTTAGGAAGTGCGGGATTCAGACTCCCCTGAAATGGAATTTGGCTTCACTAGCTGTGGAGTTGGGGGACTCTCTTGTGAGTGCCTAATTGCTCTCAGTCTCAGTGTTACCATCTGCAAAATGGGAGTAATGATAGCACCCACCACCTAGAGTGGTTATAATGCATGTAAAATAGTGTAACATCAAGCCTAGAGTAAATGCTTAATAAAATGTAAGCTCTTATAATCCCAGAGCTTTTTCTACACCACCCTGTATCAAATTCCTAGGGCTTTTTTGCAGGTTAACTTGCGCCCCACATTCTCTTTGGTTTGGGTAGGTTTCTCTTTTTCTCCTTTCCACCTGCAACTCTGGTGGATTATATAAAAAGAAAAAGAGAACTAGTCGCTTTCTCCTAGCATGTCCTGCTTTTTTTTTTTTTTTTAAGATTGTAATTATTTATTTGTCAGAGAGAGGCAGGTAGAGGGAGAAGCAGGCTCCCCACTGAGCAAGGAGCCAGGTGCGGGACTCGATCCCAGGGTTCTGGGATCATAACCTGAGCCGAAGGCAGGCGCTTAACTGAGTGTCCCTAGCCTTTCCTGCATTCTAACACACCCACCCTACTTGTTTTCTCTCAAGCTCTGGGCCCTCCAGCTTGCTCTTTCAGTATGGTTCCCAAGTTGCTGCTAAGCAGAAATGGTGCCAACGTGAAGAAGCAAGTATTGCTGCCCCCAAATTCAGTTATCAGCTGCACCTGAATCTTTTAGAATACTTGATCAATTTTCAAATTTATAAGGAACACCACTAACAGAAAGGGCTCTGAGCATTCAATGGAGATTTGGGCCTCAGAGGCTGACCACCCCTGGAAAGTGGAGGCCAAGTTCTATATGTCACATATGTTGCAAAGAACAGAAACGTAGCTTGGGGGGGGGGGNNCTTGGGGGGGGGGGGGTAAGGGAAATTAAGTGACTCATTTATATTTAGGTTTCATTTACGACTAGATTCAAGAGTTTAACAATGTCCTGAGGGCACCTTTCCGTTTTGTGGGGCTCTATTCTTGAGACTTTTTCCACTAGTCAGACAAAATAGCCCTGGAGAGCCTCAAGCTTTACTTTTCTCCAGTTTGGTATTCTTCGAATAAAGAAGGGGTCAGCCCAGTACTCTCTCTTAGTTCTTTTTCCCGGTTGGGCTGCTTTAAATCAAGTGCCAGTTCCTGAAACAGCGCACCCAGCAAATGAGCTTCTCTGATTGGATAGATTAGATCGCATGCCTCACCTGTCAGCAAGGGGAGGTGGGGCGTACTGATTGACAGCCAGGCTAGCTTCGCAGAGACTAGGATAGGAACAGGTCCTTAGAGGAAAATGGGGATTCCAGAAGAAAGGGAAAGACAGGTAGATATAAACCGCTAATATCAAAGTCTAGCACGTATGTGCACTTTTCTGAGGTGGTGGTTTATAGCTTGCTTCATATCCTCAAAGTGTTCTATAATCCAAGAAATAGTAAGAACTTTGGGGGAGGAAAATGCTTTCTTCCCGCGCCAAATATTTCCTTCCTGTAGAGGGTCATCAACGCTAATGCTCTAGGCCCCTCTTTTTCCCATTCTCCTTCTGCATTTAGGAAAGGAAAAACATCAGGAGAAACTGAGCATGAGTCGTGACTTCTTCTCCCTGGTCATTAGGACCATGACTCTGGGAGGGCACACAAGTTCTTGTCTCACTCCACACTGGGAGGGCAGCCTGGTCCAGTGCTGCCTGGGATTGGTAGGAAAGTCTGTTTAGTTAGGATACAAGGAAGCCTACTGGACTCACGCCCTAAACCACATTCTCCAACCTAATGTGTAGCCATAGTAGAAGATAATCCGTCTTCTGACTACCTTAGACCCCTAATCGACCCAGAGCCTGAGTAGGGAGAAGGCATCTGTCTTTTGAGGCCCCTTCTGAAAAGTCATCAAGAACCACCAGTTTAGAACATCAGGGACCCATAGATTCATCTTCTCACTCTCCCCTTCCTAGATGCATCCCCCCGTGGAGGAGCTGGTTACCTTGGGAATCCACAGAGACGGCGGAGTGCTAGGAGCAGGCTCCGAGATTTACAACAGGTTTACAATAGCAGGTGAGAGGAACTGGGATTATTTCACGTGGAGGGGAAAAAGAAACCAAAGGAGGGGTGACATAATTGTTGCCTTCACCAGAACTATGCTGAGGGTGAGGCATCACTGGTATTTTTCCACTGCCTCACCCTGACCCTGATCATAGTCCCACTTGTGTCCTTCTGTGCCCACCTCTTGGAAAATAAATTGTTCCACTTCCACAGAAAGGTGCAGGAGGTTGGGGCACACAAACCAACTTAAATATAACAACATTTTATTATTATTTCTTTTTAATCACAAAAGTAATACACAATCCATGAAAAGAACTAAAAAGATGTAGACAGGGATAAAGATGAGAACGAAAATCCACTCTAAGCCCTCAACCCTGAGACAGCTGTTGTTAGCATTTTGATCTATTATTGTCCAGCCTTTTTTTCTATACATATTTTAAAATTTATCCTTTATTTAAAAATATATATATATGTAAGAATCTTTCAAATAAAATAGAAGTGTATAGTGTAAAAGATGAACATAGTGAACTCTGCACTTTGTCTTAATATTATATTTTATTAAATTGAATATTTTTTGTTGTTACCACTTCCTCTTCTCTCTTCTGGCCTTAGGAATGGTTAACATTAATGGCACTCATTTGAGAGGAAAGTATTGATACGGTGACACCCAATTTAGGGATGGGTAACTAAGGTTCTCAGACTTACCCACAGCCACACCTAACTCCTGCCACCTTCCCTGGGGACTGGAACAATTTCCTAATAAAATAGGCAAGTTTGTTAAGAAAAGGAGGCAAAGAAGGGGCTTCCATACACCAGGACTCTTGGCCTTCTTTCTCTACCATAAATATACATCACACCCACCCTTAGCCACTTCGGCCTCCCTAGCACCAAGATTTTGATTCTGGGAACATGTAACTGCAAGTGAACAAAGAGTCAGGGGAAAGTTCTTTATCAGCAGGAGAATTATTTTATTCAATGTGTTTCCTTACATGAGTTGAGACAATAAAGGGAAAGAATGAGAAGAAATAAAAGGCCAGTCACTCAGGCCACTTTTAATGAATCACCCCCCAGTGTCATTTACCCATCCCCAGTCAGGAAAAGCTGGAGTTTTTCCATGCCAAGAAAAACAGAGGGCAGGAAGAAACAAATTACGACCTTGTTTGTGTTTTGTGTCTTAACTATTTGATTTATAGGCCTTGATCCAGTGATTATGGATGAAAGAAAATATCCCAGTGTCCCAAACCTAACCTGAACTTAACTGCGGGTGGGTCTCACGTCCATAGTTCAAAGTTAGTATGAAGTTAAAACACTTTAAAAATAAAGTTTCAGGGTTAGGGGCTGCCTGTAGGCATTCTTACTCCAGTGGCAAGGCCAAATTCCTTTCCCATACTCCAGTTTCAGAAAACTCTGTTTAGAAACTTAACCCCTTCTCCTTCATTCCAGAAGTTGGGCATTTATCTATTCAACAGATAGTAAACACCTACTATGTGCCAAGATACTGGTGCTACAATGGTGGGCATACAGATCAATCAACACATACATGAGAAAAATACGTGTAGCCATGAGTTCTATGGAGAAAAGGAAAACAGAATGATATATTAGAATGGGTAGCCACTTAGGATGAGGTGGCTCACATAAACTTCATCAAGGGGATGACATTTAACTTGAGATTAGAGACATAAAAATGTGAATGTGAAGTCAGAATGAGAGACGACCATTCCAGGGAGAGGGAATATCCCCTAAGGTAGGCTCATGCCTGGCATGTAGAAAATAAACCGTCTCAACTCAAAAGGAATTCTTGGCTATAAGGATTATTTTTCAGGAGTTGATCTAGAAAGAAAGTTGCTAAATTCCTTTCTGAATCTTAATTGTGTAGATGTTCAACCTCACCCATAAGAAGAGAAATACAAATCAAAACTACAGTGTGGTAGCATCTTTTTAAAAGATTTAATTATTTATTTATTTACTTGAGAGAGAGAGAGAGAGCAGACAGAGGGGGAGGGAGAAGCAGGCTCCCCACTGAGGAGAGAGCCCGATGCGGGGCTCAATCCCAGGACCCAGGGATCATGACCTGAGCCGAAGGCAGACACTGAACCGACTGAGCCACCAGGGTGCCCTGTGATAGCATTTTTAAAATGTCAGATTGGTATAATTCGAAAACTTTGATAACATGCTCTGTGGGGTTGTGAGGAAGCTGTCATTTACATGCATCACCAGGGAAAATATAAATTGGTGCCATTGCTAACCCTATAAATGTGTATGCTTTTGACCTGGAAGTCCCATTTCTTTTACGTGTGTATAATGATGTAAGACCAAGGTTATTGATTATAGCATTGTTTGTAATTTCAAAAGACTAGAAACCCAAATTTCCCAGTAGGAGACTGCATAAGTTATGAAACATTCATATCAAACGATGAATATTAACTATGAAAAACTATCCAACTGTAAAAACAAATGAGGAAGCTCTCTATGTATTACTATCTAAGCATTTCCAAGATGTCATTAAGTAAAAAAAGCAAGACACAGAACTGTGCAACTTTTTACATAAAAGTGAGTAAGCTAAGCATAAATATTTATATTTACTAGCATTTGCTTAGAGAAACTCAGGAAGGATGCAAACAAAAAATATTAAGTGATTATCTGGGGTGGGTGAGTAGAAAGGGATGGAAAATGGGTAGAAAGAGTAGGCAAGAGACTTTTCATTGAGATGTTTACTTTTTTAAAATTGATTTTATTTATTTATTTATTTATTTATTTATTTATTTATTTATTTATTTGAGAGAGAGAGCAACAGAGATAGCGAGAGGGAGAACAAGCAGGGAGGAGAGGGAGAAACAGGCTTCTCGCTGAGCAGGGAGTCTGACGTGGGGCTCAATCCCAGAATCTTGGGATCATAACCTGAGCTGAAGGCAGATGCTTAACCTACTGAGCCACCCAGGTATCCCAATTTTTTTTGTTTTTTGTTTTGAAGCATGTGAATGAATTAGGGCCTTAAAAAATTAAAAAATTGCCCCTTCTACTACCCCTTATCTGAGTTTATTAATTTGTCACTTAGAGGTACCTGGCTGGCTCAGTTGGAAGAGCATGCAACTCTTGGTCTCGGGGATGTGAGTTCAGGCCCCACATTGGGTGTAGAGATGACTCACCTAAATAAATCAACTTAAAAATTTATCACTTAATCCCTAGCCATTGTTTACCTCTCCAGCCTCACCCATGAGAAAGTTTCTACTTAATTATGTGTGGATGATGGTTAATATAGCTGATTTCAAAAAATACATTAGCAGTTAATCTAATCACCAAGGAGCTTTCTCTGCCTTGCTACTCATCCTCTGTAGGTAGACTGGATAAAGGCCGTTGACCAAAGACAATTGGAGAATTCCTAGGACAAAACCAGACTAAAGGAAATTGTGTTTATGGAAACATGATTTTTCAAAGTGGTCTTTTGTCCAGTAGATTGAAGTAAAAACAGTGACATCATTCAGTCTATGTGCTAGATTATCTTTATCAAAAAGAACCACTTACGTTGTAAAAAACTTCAACATTTGAACGTCTTTTTACATTCATTCTTTTATTGGCTCCACATTTGGGAATTATTATAGCTTTTATATGTTTTTAAAAACTATTTCTCCTTTACCCTCTTCATGCCCTTTTCCAACCGTTAATCCAGATTTCCTACATTGCATCTAAGTTTTGTCTGTTTTTTCCACCCGTAGCTTTATTGAGATATAACTCACATACTATGCAGTTCACCTCCCGAAAGTGTACAATTCAGTATCTTTTAGCACAGTCACAGAGATGTGTAACCACCCTACAAACTAATTTTAGAACATTTTCACCCACCACCCTGTTGGCAATCCCCCCAACCCTCTCATCCCTGTGCAACAACTAAATTTACTTTCTGTGTCTCTTCTGGGATTTCACATAAATTAAATCATACAGTATGTGGTCTGTTGCGACTGCCTGCTCTCACTTAGCATGATGTTTTCAAGGGACATCCATGTTTCCGCATGTTGTTTTTACAGCTGAATAATAACCCGTCGTAAGGACACACCGTACTTTATTTATCCATTCATCATTTGATGAACCTTTGGGTTGTTTCCACTTTTTGGCTCTTATGAACAGTGCTGCTATAAATATTTGTAAACAAGTTTTTGTGTGGACACGTAGTTTTCATTTTTCTTGGGTATATACCTAGGAGTGGAATTGCTAAGTCCTATGGTAACCCTGTGTGTAACTTTGTGAGGAACTGCCAAACTGTTTTCCGCAGTGGATACTCACCCTAGCAGTGTAGGAGTGTTTCAGTTTCTCGGAATACTTACCGCCACTTTTTATTGTCTGTCTTTTTTTACTATGGCCATCCTAGTGAGTGGGAAGTAGGATCTCATCTTGGTTTTGAGTTGCATTTCCCCAACAGGGACGTTAAGAATGCTTTCATATGCTTATTAGTTATTTGTAGAGCTTTGGTGAAATGTCTACTCAGATCCTTTGTGCATTTTTAAATTGGGTCATCCTTTTACTTTTGATTGTAAAAGTTCTTTATCTATTCTGGGTACGGATTGTTTATCAGACATGTGATTTGCATGTATTTTCTACCAGTCTGTGGCTTGTCTCTTCAATCTTTAATGGTACTGTTTGCAGCACAGAAGTTTTTAGTTTTGATGAAGTTCAATTTATCTTTTTTTGTTCACTTGTTTTTTTGTTCTTGTTTTTGCCTTGCCCATTTTTGAACTTTGAGTAGGTAGAAAAATACCCCTTTTTCTTTCATTTCTTATGTTTAAATCTTTGATCAAGCTGGGGTATCTCCTGGTATATGGATATGTAGCCTAATTACTTTTTTCTAGAAAAAAATTTATGGAAAAACGTGATTTAATCATTATTATTTTGTTTCAACACTGTAAACAGTGTTTCCTCAGTGATTTGAGATAATCTTTTTACCACATCTCTTATTCTTTTTGTAAAGTAATCTTTACACCCAACATAGGGCTCAAACTTAAGACCCCGAGATCAAGAGTTGCATGCTCCACCGACTGAGCCAGCCAGATGCCACCCTTCTCTTTTTTTTTTTACACGTCTTCTATTCTTGAATGCGTTTTAAGATTCTGTTTTGTTTTATTGGTCTATTGATCACATACGCTATTGGTAAGACTTAATAAAAGCAGGCATTCTGACACCTTGTGGGAGGGTGTGTAAATCATTACATCCCATGTGAAGGGTAATTTGCTTATACTTATATACACATTAATATAAAGAAACACATGGGCAACCTCTCGGGTCCCCTCCCTCATCAGGAGCTTTTTACTATCACTCAATCACTTTTGCTTTGCTGCCCACCAAAAAATAATAATAATAATAATAAATACACATATATACATATGTAAAGAGACACACACATATGTTTATACACATATATGTTTTCTTTTTGAAACATGTGAATGTATTTATTACCTTTAAGAGTAAACTAACAAACATCAGAAGGAAAAAAAAGTGGGTGTTCTGAAGCCAGGAAAACCAATCCAGGGTAGAAACCATCCTCGTTAAGAGCTATTTACACAGTGATAGTTTCTTTCATTTCTGGAAATGAAACTGGGCTGGGCTGTTGGGGGTTGGGCCCCACTGGCATAAGACTGAACAGCATGGTCTTGGGGGAAGCTCCAGAAGAGTCCACGCAACAGGCCAGCGAGGTCTGGCTGACCTGAGGGTTGGAACACTCTAGGATGCTTGCAACCAAACCCTCCCTGAGGCCATACCCTGGAGGATTTGGGCTTCTCACTTTGCATCAACTTCCTGAAGCTTCCCTGACACTGGATCACCCAGGCCTGGCCCTGGGAAGGGAAGGAGAGCGTTGGACTGTGATGGCTTTAAGAGTTTGTCTTCCTTCTGGCAGGGAAAGAGAATAGGTTGCCAGGGGACAAAATACCCTGAGAAGGACAAGAGCAGATCTGAGGGCTACCTCATTGTATTCCGTTCCTGGAAAAGGAAAGGGGCCCCCCCCCCCCCGCACTGTGAAAAGGTGTGAGAACACAGGAGGGGTGTTTGATGTCTGCAAAAAATGAGACAGAATCCTTGTTTCTTGCTTTATTCTCATGGAGCATGCACAGTGTTTTCCTTGACCGTTTCCTGTTCCAATTTCACTATTTATACAAAAACAGTAGAATGAGCTTGCAAGGTAAATAACGACTTCCCTGGAGCAGATTCTCACACACTGATCCCACTGTTAGCTGAGATAAATTTCAGAGCATGCTCCTGGAGAGCTTGGGGGGAGATTTTCTAATACATAAAAACAGCAAAAGTAAAAGGATAATGTAAAAAATGTTTTATATGGTGGGATGCCTGGCTGTCTCAGTCAGTAGAGCATGTAACTCTTGTTCTCAGGATTGTGAGTTCAAACCTCACACTGGGCATGGAGATTACCTAAAAAAAAAGTTTATATGGTAAGTGCCATCTTCCTCTTAATAAGTTTCTTTAGGAGGTGGGTCTCATTTATAGCATCTAGAAGCAATAACTCCAAAATATCCAGCATTTACTGAGGACTGTCTATGGCAGGCACTGGGCTGAGTTTTGTTTAACACTGATGTTGACACAGTACTTAGCTGTAGTTACTCAGTAAATATTTATCAAAAGCCTTGGAAAAAACTATCAAAGGCATTCAAGAATAGAACATTACAGCCAATATTCCTCATGAACATAGATGCAAAGGTATTTTAAAAATACTAGCAAATTAAACCCAAAAATATATAAAAAAGGCTATATCATAATCAAATGGAGTTTATCCCAGGAATGCAAAGATGGTTAAGTTTTTTAAAACCACTCAAAATAATTCACCATATTAACAGAATAAAGGAGAAAAATCACATGATCATCCCAAAGGATGCAGAAAAAATATTTGACAGGATTCAATATCCTTTTATGATTAAAAAAAAAAAAGGAAACTAAGAATATAGGGGAATTCTGCCTTGTATCAGATAAAGGGCATCAACTGGAAAATCTACAGACATCTTATTTATTTATTTATTTATTTATTTATTTATTTATTTAAGATTGTATTTATTTATTTGTCAGAAAGAGAGGGAGCACAAGCAGGGGGAGCAGCAGACAGAGGAAGAAGCACGCTCCCTGCTGGGTAAGGAGCCTGATGCAGGACTCAGTCCCAGGACCCCAGGATCATGACCTCAGCCGAAGGCAGCCACTTAACCAGCTGAGCCACCCAAGCATCCCAACAACATCATATTTAATGATGAAAAACTGAATGCTTTCCTCCTAAGTTTGGAAACAGGGCAAGGATGCTCATTTCACCATTTTTATTTAACGTTGTCCTAGAAGTCCCAGCCAGTGAAATAAGGCAAGAAAGAAAGATAAAGCACACAGGTTGGAAAGGAGGAAGTAAACTGTCTCTATTAGCAGATGACATGATTGCTATATAGGCTATTCTAAGAAATATACAAAAAACCACTAGAACTCTAAGTGAATTTAGCAAGGTCATAGGATACTTAAGTCAATGTACAAAATCAATTATAATTCTCTATTATAGCTGGAAACAAGTGAAAACTGAAATAACCCCATTTATAATAGCATAAAAAATCATAAAATATTTAGGAATAAACTTAACAAAAGATGCAAAAGACCTGAATGCTGAAAACTACAAATTAAAATAAGATTCAAATAAATGGAGCAGTATACCATATTTGTGGATTGTGAGAGTCAGGGTTGTTAAGATGTTTATTCTCTATAAATTAACTTATAAGAAGCATGCTCCAGTTAATAGAAATAGAATAGTTAATAGAAATTAACTGGCTGATTTAAAAATTACCTTTTTATTCTGGGATAATTTTAGATTTACAGAAAAGTTGCAAAAATAGTACAGAGAGTTCTTAATATACCCCTCACCCAGCTTCCCATATTATTAACATCTTACATTTACTATTGTACATTTGTCAAAACTAAGAAATCAACACTGGTACATTACTATTACTTTATCTGGATTTCACTGTTTTTTCCCTAATGTCCTTTTTTTTGTTGGAGGATCCAGTCCAGGATATTACATTGCATTTAGTTGTGTTATGTCTTTAGTCTACTTGGGTCTGTGACAATTTCTAAGCGTTCCCTTGTTTTGTTTTGTTTTTAATAAGTTTGACAGCTTTGAGGAATACTGTAGGTCAGGTATTTTGTAGAATGCTCCTCAGTTTGGGTTTGCCTAATGTTTTCCTCATGCTTCCACTGGGCTTATGGGTTTTGGGAAGACTGCATAGTGATGAAGTGCTCTCCTCATCACATACCATGCTACCAATAAGATCTATCACTGGTGATGTTAACTTTGGTTACTTGGTTCAACAAGATGATTTTAAAAATTTATGTGGACATACAAAAGATCTAAAATAGCAGAAACAATTTTGAAAAATAAGAGCAAAGCTGAAGGATTTACATTACCTGACTTCAAGCCTTACTACAAAACTACAGTGATCAAGACAGTGTGGAATTGGCCTTAGAATAGACAAATTGGGGGCACCTGGGTGGCTCAGTCATTAAGCGTCTGCCTTCAGCTCAGGTCATGATCCCAGAGTCCCGGGATCGAGCCCCACATCAGGCTCCCTGCTCCACTGGGAGTGCTTCTTCCTCTCCCACTCCCCCTGCTTGTGTTGCCTCTCTTGCTGGCTGTCTCTCTCTGTCAAATAAATAAATAAAATCTTTTAAAAAAATAGAATAGACAAATCACTGGAATAGAACAGAAAGTTCAGAAAAAGACCCACATTGATATGGATGATCCATTTTCAAGAAAGACATGAATGTAATTCATTGGGGAATTATGTTTTCATCACATGGTCTTGGTACAATTGGGTATCGACTTGGGAAAAAAGAGATCAAGAAAGCTACCTAATATTAACCAAGTTTATGAGTGCCAGGGATGGGGATTCCAAGCTAGACTTTCTGGCTAACACGTGATAATTGTGAATGTGAATTTAATAATCAGTACGTTTAGGCCATAATCTTTTTCTGAATCAAATTCAATCTGAAGGGGAGCCTGGGTGGTTCAGTTCGTTAAGCATCTGCCTTCAGCTCAGGTCATGATCCCAGGGTCCTTGGTTTCAAGCCCCAAGCCCCACATCAGGCTCCCCACTCAGCAAGTAGCCTACTTCTCCCTCTCCTTCTGTCTGCTGCTTCCCTGCTTGTGCTGTCTCTCTCGCTCACTATCTTTCTCTTTCTCTGTCAAATAAATAAGTAAAATCTTTTTAAAAAAATTCAATCTGAGGTCATACTTTTAAACAATGTAAATGTCTTTTTTTAAAAAAAGATTTTGTTTATTTATTTGGGAGAGAGACAGAGATAGCGAGAGAGCAGGAGTGGGGAGGAGAGGGAGAAGCAGGCTCCCCAAGCAGGGAGCCCAACTCGGGGCTTCATCCCAGGACCCTGAGATAATGACCCGGGCTAAAGGCAGACGTTTAACAGACTGAACAACCCAGGCACCCCTAAACAATGTAAATGTCTTAAAAATAGAATGAAGACTGAAGAAATATACCTGGTTCAAGGAGACTAAGGAGACATAAGTAAATGCAATGCATGATCCTGGATTTGTATGAATGTTAAATTCCTTGAATTTGAAAATCATACTGGGGTTATGTAAGAGTATGTTCTCATTCTTAGGAGATACATAATTATTTGGAGGTAAAGGGTCATGATGTCTGCAACTTGTTCTGAAATGGTCTAACATTATTCACAACAGCAATAATTAATATATATGGAAGAAATCAAATATGGAAAGATAGTCACAGTTAGTAAATCTAAGTTAAAAGTATATGGGAGTTCATTGTATTATTCTTTCAATGTACCTGTTTGAAATTCTAAAAAAAGGAATTTAAATATTAATTTAAAAAAACACTTTAATGTGATCCTAATTCCACTTGCCAGGATGATGACAAATTCAGACTTAGTCATTTATGGGAGCAGTTCCTCTCCTCCCCAGGGGTTTTACATAGTTCAAAACATTCAGGAAGGGCCCTCTAGCCTTCAGGCCACATTGCTCACTTCCCAAAAGATCTTTTGTAGAGCTGACAGCCTCTGCACCGGGTCTCAAGTAGTCTGCTACCTGGAATCCCTGGCACAGAAGGTCTGATCTCCCTGCCTACATTGTGTAGCCCTTCCCCTCTGACGTCCTCTTGCCTCTACCGCTCCTCTCCCTCCCCAGCTCCATCCCTTTGAGGAAACTTGTGGGTTTCCTGTTACTGTTACTGGAGGAATCCCAAACCACTTTTCTCTTCCCAGTCTCAGAAAACCTGCTTTTGGTATTATGGTAGTCCAAATATATTTCTCTAACCCTTCCCTTTCTTGAGAAATTCTTTTATACTACTGTCTTAGGTTCTTTAAAAACATTATTGGACTCAGTTTCCTAAAGGTGGAGATAGTAAAGGAAATGCTGTGTAATTTTACTAATTTATTGTATGAGAGATAAAGAGATATATGCTTCAGAAAAATTTCAGGTTTCCCGAAGTTATCCACAAATCACTTGTATCAATCATCACAAATACTTGCTAAAAATGTTTGTTTCTGGTTTTATATCCAGACTCACTGGGCCTAAATCTCTGGAGATGGGGCTGGAAATCTGCATTTTTTTTTTTACTGTGTTAAAACAATGTTTTATTATTTCTCATAATTCTGTGGGTTGACTGGGCAGTTCTGCTGAGTAAGCTTGGGCTCACTCAGTGTTCACACTCAGCTGACAAGTTGATGAAGTGGTGGGCTCGGCTGAGAGTTTAAATGGCTGGTCTTTAATCCCAGGCTTCTTCACAGCATCTTGATCTCGGTCGGGGTAGTATTCTTACATGGTGAAGACAGAAATTTCAGGGCCTCTGGAGGTCTGAACTTCATAACTTACACAGCATCACTTCTGCCACAATCAATTGGTCAGACTAAGTAATAAGGCAAGCCAAGATTCAAGGGGAGGAAGAGACTCCCCTGTTTGGACAGGAAGGAATCAGTATTTTTAAAGATTTATATTTATTTATTTGAGAGAGAGAAAGAGAGAGTGAGCACAAGTTGGGGGGAGCGAGGGAGAGGGAGAAGCACCACCGTCCCCCAAGCCAGGACCCTGGGATCATGACCTGAGCCAAAGGCAGCCACTTAACTGACTGAACCACCCAGGCGCTCTGGAATCAGTATTTCTAAAACAGCCTCCTCAGGTGACACATGCACACTGGGGTTAAGCGTGAATTACTCATTTAACGAATGTGTGTTCAGAGCTGTGTCCCGTTACATTTGGAACAAATTTCTATTTCTAGAATTTAAATTTATATATATGTAAATGTTTTTGTTTTAGAAGGCTTTTTTTTTTCTTCAAGATTTTATTTATTTGAGAGCGAGAGCACGCACTGTAGGGGGAGGGGCTAAAGAAGAGGGAGAAGCAGGCTCCTCACTGAGCAGGGAGCCGGGAGCAGGGAGCCAGGTGTGAGGCTTGATTCCAGGACCCTGGGATCATGACCCAAGCTGAAGACAGATGCTTAACTGACTGAGGTGCCCTCAGAAGGCTTCTTTCTTTCTTTTTTTTTTTTTAAGATTTTATTTATTTGATACAGATTGAGAGATAGAAAGAGAGACAGGGCAAGCACAAGCAGGGGGAGCAGCAGGCAGGGGAGAAGCAGGCTCCTTGATGAGCAACAAGTGAGATGTGGCACTTGATCCCAGGACCCTGGGATCATGACCTGAGCCGAAGGTAGATGCCTAACCAGGGAAGGCAGACGCCTAACCGACTGAGCCACCCAGGCGCCCAGAAGGCTTATTTCTTATGTTACTTTTCTATCACAGAGCCTATCACAGTACTTGTGACACAGGAAATATGCCTGAAATGAATATAAGTATTTGAATCTAGTTTCTGGGATATCCTTAGAATCATATGGGATTTCTCTCATAATTTCAGTCTCATTGGGAGGTAAGATATGGGAAGTTAAGATTCACAGATACAGGGGGTTTCCTGAAATAGTAATATACTTAGGTGCTGTAGGAGATGGGACCACTGGAGCCTGGAATAATAGGGGAGTTTGTGAAAAAGAATTTCAGGAGGAGCTTAAAAGTGAGTAGGCATTGGAAGGAAGAGGGTCGGTGCAACTGGTATGATCATAGAAGTAGTTTTATTACCAGCAGGTTTAGGAGTCAGTGGCTGGTACACAAGTCATAAAAAGGAATGGTGGAAAATATTAGTAAAAGGGGTTGGGGATGGATTGTGGAGAGTCTGGGATGAAAAGGACATTTACATGTCAATTTGACAATGTAATGGCAGTTAAAAATGAGGAGCTTACAACACTGCACATCAACCAAGCTTGGAATTCCAAAATGCTGGGATCTCTACCTGGGAATAGCGGTGGATTTTATTTTAGCACACACAGAAACGGAAATATAGCTTTTTTTTTTTTTTTGGAAGATTTTATTTATTTGACAGAGAGAGAGACAGCCAGCAAGAGAGGGAACACAAGCAGGGGGAGTGGGAGAGGAAGAAGCAGGCTCCCAGCAGAAGAGCCTGATGTGGGGCTGGATCCCAGACCTTCGGGATCACGCCCTGAGCCGAAGGCAGATGCTTAAGGACTGAGCGAGCCACCCAGGCGCCCCGGAAATATAGCTGTGTTCTGATCACCAAATAATTCGTTTAAATATCAGATTCCCCTCTCCCAACTTCGAGATATAATCCACGTATAACAAAATCATATTCTCAGTAGTGCCAGAAACTTGGGATACTACCTGTCCATGGCCTTAGGTGAATTACGACCCCGCCTCCCACCTCTTTTTTTAGGACCGCTGTCATTCTTGCCTTGATTACTATATGTCAAGCGCTGTGTAGATACGCTCTCTCATTTAATCGACCAAACAAGGTTATCTCGCCCATTTTACTGGTGAGGAAAATGAGACTTAGACATGGGTCGTCCGGTCACAGCCTAAAGGCTGCAAAAAAAGATGTAAACCCGGGCTGGAATACAGGCCGCACAGGCGGTGGGGGAAAAAAAGATTCGCGTGGAGACGTCACGGCGAAAGGAAGGGAAGGGAAACGGGAAAATGGAGACTCGGCCCCCTCTTCCAGGACTCCGCAGGCCGCTACACCAAGTGAAGCGGTAACCTCTCTTGCGTAACACCTGTCGACCCGCCTCCATCAGAGAACTTTCCAAAATCACGGTACCTGGTTGGCGAGATTGGAGGGAGAGACGATCCTGATTGGTTAGTTGGACCTCGAACCAGGCCTACGCTCCAAGGATGGGGCGAGAGGTGGGCGGGACTTGAAGCTGAATCCGTTGTTTCATTGCTGAAAAGAAAAACGAACCAGGCACTATCCGGAAGCGTGATTGGCTGTTGCCAGGATCCCTCCGACGGCCTGGGGGCCCTAGTTACGGAAGCCGGGGAGGGCTGAGCCCCAGGTCTACCTCGAGGAAGTTAACCTCGGAAACCCGGAGAGTGGCGGAGAAGATCTGTTTCAGGCCCAATGGCAACTGTGGAAGCAAGCGACTGTGATGGGAAAGGGCAAGGGGTCGAGACCTCCGTCACCTATTATCGATTGGAGGAGGTGGCGAAGCGCAACTCCATGAAGGAGATATGGCTGGTGATCCATGGGCGAGTCTACGATATCACCCGTTTCCTTAACGAGGTGGGGCCCGGGAGGTGGGCGGCCCCTGGGAGCTGCACGGGTGAGGGGTGGTCCGGACCGGAAAAGTTGCAGGGTGTGTGTAAGAGGGAAATGAAACTTGGCTAAGGGCAGTAAGGCGTATGAAAGGGACCACAACTCCCCTAGACGGAAACCGAGGGGCTTTAGTTCTGCATGCATTTCTAACCAGCACTAAATTCCGGAGTTTTCAATAATGTCATGTATTGCATATCATATATTGGGTACTTAACTGTTCGTTAGGCCAAACTCTTAAGCCATCATTATCCCCATTTCACAGAAAGGGAAACTGAGCCTCAGGGATTCAGGGCTCTCAAGGTCACACGCTTAACAGCCTAAAACCATTCCAATCTAGGTTTGAAGGGTTCTGAACCTGTGCTCTTTCCACTGCGCCCTTTGAAGTAATTCATTTCTGGTTTTCTTGAGAAGAAGCTGAGACTTTTTTTTTTTACCCCCTGATTATGCTGCCTTTATTTTCTATTAATTTGAGTTGACCTTGAGGCCAGAAGGTCATCAGTTTTTTCTGGTCATTGACTCATCCTCTTTGGTAAATCTTCATATCTGTTGCATTAGATCTCATTAGGCAAGTAATACCGTGGTGCAACTGAGTGATTTTTTTTTTTTTTTAATTTAAGGAAACAGACTTTTGTCTAAAAGAACTTATTGTGTACTTTACATACAAAAATTGTGCCCATTTAAAATGTACAGTTTGATGAGTTTAGACAAATGTATTCATCCATGTAATCTCACTCCCAATTAAGACAGAGCATTTCCCCATCACCCTAAAAAGTTCCCTCTTGCCCCTTGACAGTCCCCCCCACGCCAGTCCCTGAGGCTTTGAGGTATTTATGTATATACACATACTAGAATATATATTTTTGGTTTGTATCATTTTGAGTAATAAAATCTTGTGGTGAATTCCTTGGAAATTCCTGAGCAATATAACCTTATTGTAACTGGCAAAAAAACTTAATTTTTGTTAGTACTTTCTGTGAATCAAATATCGTAGCAAAATATTTTTTCTACATTCTGATTTATAAGTCTATAAAAAGTTTTGAAATGTAAAGCTTACCAAAAGGACATTGTTTTTAATAAATCTTCTTAATGGCCAGTAAGTTAACATCTTAGAATTTAGTAACTTGTATTTGAATGAGGTATGGCCTTTTATGCTTTTAAAAGGTACTTAAAAGTACCTTCCCATTATTTCATCCTTGAATAACTAGTTGAGAGTGACTTGGATGTAGTGATCCTTCTGTTAACAGGATGAGAAACAGGTTCACAGAGATTTTGATTGTACGAATGAGTGGCAGAATCTGGTTTAGATAGATCCCTTGATTTCTCTTGTGTACATAGCATTACTTCAGAAATCTAGCCTTAGCTTGGTCCTTTGGTATATGCCTAAGTTGTGGGTTATAGCCTGTTAAAGCATAGTTCATAATGGCAGGTGATAATGTTTTTCACTTGTGGTTTCATTTCCCCCGAATTTCTTCTTGATTGATTTAGAATACATAATGAACTTGGAAGGAACACTCAGTGCTTGTAGTGGACCTTACTTCAATCTTGAGTAGTGGTTGCTAACTCGGTTCACACATGTTGGTAAAGCCAGAGGCATCACAGGTGTGCCAGAGCTTCTCATGAAGCTTGAGCCACAGCTCTTTACCTGCAGTTAGCTCTTCTGTCATCTCTGTTCTTATTCTCTTGTTCATTGCAAGCCTATTCATTCATTCACTTGCTCATTCAAATATTTAACAAGTGTCTATTATTAGTCAGATACTGTTCACCTAGCTTAGGATACAGCAGTGAATGTGCTGTATTTATGCCTTCATGGAGATTAGTCTTTTGGGACAGTAAGCAGAGTAAATAACTATAATATATGCTATGTTAGGTAGTGGTAGGTTCTAAGAAGAAAAATAGAGCACAGAAGAGGACTATAGACGTAGATGGGATGAGGGTGTAAGGGTAAGGGTTTGAAATTTTAGGTATGATGGCCAGAGTTGGTTTTATTAGGAAGATGACTAGAATAAAAGGCCAGAAGGAAGTTAAGGGAGCTAGCCATGTGGATATCTGCAGGAAGAGCATTCCTGGCAGAGGGAGCAAGTTCAAAGGCTCTGAGGTGGGAGTATGTCTGGTTTTTTTGAGGACAAGTGAGGGAGGCCATAATGGCTGGATAGTAGTAGATGAGGTGAGCATGATCACGTGAGGGCAGATCAGGTACAGCACTGCAGGTTTTAGGGAGGATTTTGACTTTGTGTAGGCTAGGAACCCTCACTGGAGCAGGGGAGTGTCATGATGTGACTTATGGTTTAATAGTACCACTCTGACTGCAAGGTGTAGAAAAGACTGGAGGAGGGCAAAGGGAGAATTGATGAGCCCAGTTAGGAGGCTGTTGTAGTAATTTGGGCAAGAGGTGGCAGTGGCTTGGACCGGGCTGGTGGCAGTCAGGGATGGTGAGTAGTATCCGATTTTGGATGTGTGGGATGTTTTTTGTTTTTTGTTTTGTTTTTAGATTTATTTATTTGGGTGGGGGGTGGAGTAGGGGGCAGCTGAGAGGGCAAGAGTGTCTTAAGCAGAGCACGATGTGGGATTTGATCTCGCAACCCTGAAATCAAGACCTGAGCCAAAACCAACAGTTCGTCCCTGCGCCACCCAGGCCACCCAGGCACCCCCGGATGGGTTTTGATGGTAGGGCCAATAGGATTTAATGATGCATTGGGTTTGAGGAGTGAGAGAAGTAAAAAATGGCACCAAGGTTTTTGGCCTGTAGGTCAGGAAGAATAGAATTGCTATTAGATGAAATGGGAAGATCTACGCTGGTTCTCATTCTTCTCTTTACAATCTTAAATCACTTTGGGGTTCCTCCTTAGAAAGGGGTTCCTAATTGGAAAATCCTGTGCCAGTTGCTTCCTTTTTTTTTTTTTTTAATGAATATGGTTATGATGTTATTCTGGAGTTTGAATGTGATAATTTTGAATTGGTAATGTAATTGAATTACCTTTCCCCTAATATTAACTTTGCATTTTTGAATTAGTGGTATTGGTTTAATTTATTGAAATCATGGTGAAAAACCAAAACCTTGCAGGAGTACACATCATTGTCTTTCCACTTAGAGTAGTTTAGAAAGAACACTTAAAAATGGTTGTACTATCTTATGGCACGGACTAGAAAATATCAAAGTACAGCTCCCTTAGCAAGGGTAAGTATGATTTTGTGAACCTTTGTTTCAGTTAATATTCTGATTTTCTTACTGTGTATCACAGGTGAGAGATGTTTGGAAGCCATTATCTTATGTATAAATAACCATTTCTGAAGAGAATAACTTAAAATAACACATTGTGATATTTTAAAGTTTTCTAGGTATTTTGTAGTGACAATGGACATAAGTGGGAATATTACTATAGGGCTTGCCTCACAAATGGGATAGCATTCAACAGGTATTTCTTAGGTGTTAGCAGGTGCTGTGGTCCTAGGCCCTGGTGGCATATAAAAACATGGTCCTGTCCTCTTGAAGCTACTCTTTGAGGGAAGGCAATAGAAAACAAAAGCAGAAAAACGTTCAGTGATGGTGCTTTCTGTGAAGGAAACAAATAGGAGTTGAGAAAGAAAAATGAGGGTTTAATTTTTTTTTTAATTACGTAAATTCTACCCCCAGTGTGGGGCTTGATCACAACCCTGAGATCGGGAGTCATATGCTCGACCAACTGAGCCAGACAGGCGTCCCAGATCTACTTTAGTAAGAGTGATGTGGAGAGCTTCTGTGAGATGACTTTTAATTGAGCTGAGGAGAGGGAACTAGCTTCGGGAATACTAGAGAAAAGCGCATTCTGATGGCATTTGCAGAGTCAAGCAAGAGTTTGGCCCGTCAGTGGGACTGAAAGCAGCTGTGGCTGTGGTCTAGCCAGTGAAGGTCAAGAATGGCCAGAGAGCTTGGTGGGAGCCAGGCCAGGGAAGGCGGAGTAGGTAGTATGGATTTGATCCTAAATGTATTGGAAAACCATTAAAGTCTTTTAAGATGGCAGTGACATTAAAGCACTTTGCTTTTCCAGTAGATTACTTGGCCTAGAAGTCAAGAATAAGTTGGAGGGAAAAGTGATGCAGAATGGAAGGAAGTAAAACTCTTTCTATCCCAAGGATTTGTTTGAATCTTTCCACATCTTTCATGTATATACAATATATACAAATGTGTACAGATAAATATGGAAATAGAATCAGAGTATTCTTTTTTTTTTAAGTTTATTTTTTCTTAGTAATCACACAATGTGGGGCTCGAACTCTCGGCTCTGAGATCGAGAGTTGTAGGCTCCTCTGACTGAGCCAGCCAGGCACCCCGATCATAGTATATCTTAATTGAATTTTAGTATCTGTTCATTGATTTGGTTTAGTAGTACAAATACTATTTACTGGGTGCTTATTACTCTGAGTGCTTTACCTGGAATTTCTCTTTTAACTTCTGACAACCCACCCCTTTTCTTTTTAAGATTTTTTTATTTATTTCGGGGGGCAGTACAGAAGGAGCGGCAGAGAATCTCAGGCAGACTCCTTGATGAGCAGGGAGACCTTCGCGGGGATTGATCCCGTGACTCTGAGATCATGACCTGAGCTGAAATCAAGAGTCAGATGCTGAACTGACTGAGCCACCCAGGTGCCCTTATTTCTAACACTATAGAATAATGGTATCACTTTTTGTATCTAGTGTCTTTGGCTTCACATATTTGAGACTCATCTTTGTTTTTTCCCTATGTATCAGCAGTTTTTTCCTATTGCTTTTTATTTATTTTCTTTTATTTTAATTTTGTGTATTTATTTCACTTTATGATTGAACTGAAATTTATCTGTTTGCCTATTGATTGACATTTGTGTTGTTTCCATTTTTTGGCCATTATGAATAAAACTGCTGTGAACATTCACAGACAAATTTTTGTGTGGACATATGTTTTCATTCCTCTTGGTTAAATACCTAGGAGTGAGATTTCTGGGTCATACTTTTTTTAACTTTTTAAGCAATCTCAGGCCTTTTCTCAAAGTGTCTGTATCAGTTTATACTCCCACCAGCAGTATATGGTTTTCCAGTTTCTCCACAACCTCCTTGACACACAGTATCTGTCATTGTACTTTTAACCTTTCTACTGGCTATGTGCTGGTATATAAATTATGGTTTTAACTTAGATACTGAGTATCATCATGGCATGATTGGCAATTTTATGGATTTTTGTTAAGTGTTCTATCTTGGCCATTTATAATTGCTTTCTTACTGACTTGAAAACATTCTTCATACATTCTAAGATGCAAGTCCTTTCAGATACAGTTGACCCTTGAATAGCAGGTTTGAACTGCACAGGTCCATTTACACATGGATTTTTTTCAACATAGTATTTCCTCTTCCTTAGGATCTTCTTACTTTTTTTTTTTTCTTTAAGTGGGCTCCACGCCCAGTGTGGGGTTTGAACTCCTGACTCTGAGATCAAGAGTCACATGCACTACCAACTGAGCCGGTCAGGCACCCCATGATCTTAATAACAATTTCTTTTTTTTTTTTTTTAAAGATTTTATTTATTTATTTGACAGAGATAGAGACAGCCAGCGGAGAGAGGGAACACAAGCAGGGGGAGTGGGAGAGGAAGAAGCAGGCTCATAGCTGAAGAGCCTGATGTGGGGCTCGATCCCATAACGCCGGGATCACGCCCTGAGCCGAAGGCAGACGCTTAACCGCTGTGCCACCCAGGCGCCCCTTAATAACAATTTCTTGTCTCTAGCTTACTTTATTGTAAGAACACAGTGTATAATGCATATAACATATAAAATATGTGTTAACCATTTTATTGGTAAGGCTTCTGGTAAACAGGAGGCTAATAGTAATTAAATATTTGGGGAGTCCAAAATTATATACAGATTTTCAGCTGTGTGTAGAGGATGGGGTTCAATGGCAGCCCAACCCCTGCATTGTTTAAGGGTCAGCCTTATATGTATTTTGACTTTTTTTCTCCCAGTGTGTATTTTGCCTTTTCATTTTCTTAATAGCAGTTATTTATTTATTTTTTTTTTTAAAGATTTTATATACTGAGGGGCGCCTGGGTGGCACAGCGGTTAAGCGTCTGCCTTCGGCTCAGGGCGTGATCCCGGCGTTATGGGATCGAGCCCCACATCAGGCTCTTCAGCTATGAGCCTGCTTCTTCCTCTCCCACTCCCCCTGCTTGTGTTCCCTCTCTCGCTGGCTGTCTCTATCTCTGTCAAATAAATAAATAAATTAATTAAAAAAAAAAAAGATTTTATATACTGGGCGCCTGGGTGGTTCGTTTGGTTAAGTGTTTGCCTTCTGCTCAGGTAATGATCCTAGGGTCCTGGGATCAAGTCCCACGTTGGGCTCCCTGCTCTGCAGGGAGTCTCCTTCTCCCTCTGCCCCTCCTTCCACTTGTTCACATCTCAATCTCTCTCTCTCAAACAAATAAATAAAAATCTTTTAAAAAAAGATTTTAAGGGGCGTCTGGGTGGCTCAGTCATTAAGCATCTGCCTTCGGCTCAGGTCAGGATCCCAGGTTCTTGGGATCGAGCCCTGCATTGGGCTCCCTGCTCCACTGGGAGCCTGCCTCTCCCTCTCCCACTCCCCCTGCTTGTGTTCCCTCTCTCGCTGGCTGTCTCTGTCAAATAAATAAAATCTTAAAAAAAAAAAAAAGATTTTAAAGATATTTATTTAGGGAGAGAGTGTGCATGAGTAGGGGGAGGGGCAGAGGGAGACAGAATCACAAGCCGATTCTGCGCTGAGCCAGGAGCCTGAGGCGGCACTCAATACCACGACTCGAGATCAGGACCTGAGCCAAAATCATGAGTTGGCCACCTAACTGACTGAGCCACACAGGAGCCCCACTTAGTACTGATTTTTAAAGAAAATTTGATTCCTTGTATAGATGAAATATAATTCTAATGTCTGGGTGCTGGCTTTGGGGTCTAAATGTCTGGTTCAGTTTACCACTTTACCACCTAATAGTTGTATAACCTTGGGCAAATAGCTCTGTAAAGGCACTTTCTCATCTGTAAAATAGAGATAATTGTACCTACTCCACAGAGTTGTTATGACAATTAATACAGATAATACATATAAAGTCTTGCAGTCCCTGGCATAAAGAGCTCAGTAAGTGTTAGGGGCCATTGAGTGATTGAGGTTATTTTTATTAATAATAAAATTTACTTGTTCCCTGCAGCATCTTTGGAGTGCTTAAGTGGCAGATGTTCTGAAGATGTAAAGGTGAATTAGATGATGTCTTAGACTTGTGAGGGAGAATAAAATCTGTGCACAAGTAATTGTCATGCAAGAAAGACAGAACACAGGCTCTAATGTCATGTTACCCCTGAAAGCTTCAGAGCCTGACGGATAACAATTCTTACTGGATTTTTCCAAGGCTGGTGAAAAGAAAGTGTAATTTGATAGTCATCTAGCCTATTAAATTAACAAATCTGTAGGAAGAATACTTTCTTCTTCTTCTTCTTCTTTTTTTTTTTTAAGATTTATTTATTAGGGGGGCGCCTGGGGGCGCAGTCGTTAAGCGTCTGCCTTCGGCTCAGGGCGTGATCCTGGCATTCTGGGATCGATCCCCACATCAGGCTCCTCTGCTAGGAGCCTGCTTCTTCCTCTCCCACTCCCCTGCTTGTGTTCGCTCTCTTGCTGGCTGTCTCTCTCTGTCAAATAAATAAATCAAATATTTTTTAAAAAAAGATTTATTTATTAGAGAGAGAGAGCGTCAGCATGAGCAGGGGAAGCAGCAGGCAGAGAGAGAGGGAGAAGCAGGCTCCGGTGAGCAGGGAACCGATGCTGGGCTAAATCTCAGGGTCCTGGGATCGTGAGCTGAGCTGGAGGCAGATGGTTAACTGACTGAGCCACCCAGATTCCCAAGAATACTTTCTTTCCTTGAGTAGTTGCAAGTGGTTAGTCCTAGGGAAAGCTAGAAATAAAACGAGGCAAAATTTAACCTCCAGTACTGTCCAGGTGAGATGCTCTGATGAACAAATTGACTTTCACTTATTTGTTTTGCGTGTGGGTATGTGTGTGGCATATACACCGGCGCGCGCGTGCGCGATAGAGCCCGTGCGCTCAAACAGGAGGGAAAGAGGGCAGAGTGAGCTCTCTCTAGGTCTCGCTATCTTCCAGGTATGCTGTGTTCTAGAATACAGCCATGAAAAAAACAACCACGGTTGCTGTTCTTAACAGAGCTTATAGTCTAGCAGGCAAAGACATCAAATAAATAATGGCAGTTGTCATAAATGAATACTTTGAAGGTACCTAAGGAATTGTGAAAATCTATAGCTGTGGGATTTAATCTGCTAGGGATAAGTTATGTTTGGATCTGCAGACCTGAGATTTGACCCCTGGACAGTGGTGACTGCCAAGGTTACACCTTTTCTGGCAGCCATCAAGTTTGCCTCTCCTAGGGGACACCTCTACTTTACTCAGCTCTTTGTAATCCAAATGCAAATGAGTACCTGCAAATGCCAGTGAATGCCTGTGGACCTGCACCATTTCCTCCTGTTCACCACTCAGGTCTGTCATCTTTCTCTGCCCTGTCAGATTGTTTTTCAGAATGTGAGTTTTGTCCTCACTAGAATTTCAATCTCCATATCTCATTTTGATGAGATATTCTGCCCATCTGTTTAACTAGAGGGTCTTCTTTTCATCACCCAGCTTAATTTTGCAGCTTCCCAAATCTTAATGTTTCTAGATTTTATTTTCTAAGCCTGGTGGTCTTTAGCATATCCCTATTGTTACATTTTTTTACATCATTATGGGATTTCCACTCACAGAAAATTTGTGTAATTTTTTCCCATCAAGATTTTTATTCCCTGGGATGCCTGGGTGGCTCAGTCGGTTAAGTAGATGGAAACATACAATATTTGTCCTTTGGTACCTGGCTTCTTTCACTTAACATGTTTTGGTTTTTAAAAATTTTATTGTGGTAAAATATGCATAACGTAAAATATGCATAACATAAAGTTGATTATTTTAACCTTTATTTATTTATTTACTTTAAAAGATTTTATTTATTTATTTGACAGGGAGAGAGACAGCCAGCGAGAGAGGGAACACAGCAGGGGAGTGGGAGAGGAAGAAGCAGGCTCCCAGGGGAGGAGCCCGATGTGGGACTCGATCCTGGAATGCCGGGACCATGCCCTGAGCCAAAGGCAGACGCCTAACGACTGCGCCACCCAGGCGCCCGGATTTTAACCATATTTAAGTGTTTGCCTTCAGCTCAGGTCCTGATCCCAGGATCCTGGGATCGAGTGCCGCATCGGGCTCCTTGCTTGATGGGGAGCCTGCTTCTCCCTCTGCCTGCTGCTCCTGCTGCTTGTGTGGGCGCTTTCTCTCTCCTTGCTCTCTCTCAAATAAATAAATAAAATCTTAAAAAAAAAAAAAAAAGATTGTTATTCCCTGTCATTCTTCACATTCTCTTCTGCCATCTGACCCCTGTCCTTTGCATAGAATTAGTAATCTGGAAGTATATTTTCGGTTACTAATTTGTCTTCTCTCTTTCTGTATTAAAACATACATTTTCTGTCTTCTTTTCAATAATATTTAGTTATTGAACTTAAGGAAGAGCCGAAAGTCTTCCTCCCTACCACATATGCTTTGGACAGATGAACTGACTGAAATCCTTCACGTTACAAAATTTTCCTTTGTATCTTTGAAGTATTTTACTTGATTATTGCCGGGACTGAGAGAGAAATGAATGGATCACAGTCGTTGTTCATCACTTTTGAAAGTTTATGATCTTGCTTGCAGTGTCGTTTATTTAAAACATTTTCTTTGTTAACATTGTGTAACTGCTTACATAATAAAAGCTGGGACAAGGTCCATTAGTCTTAAAACACAAAGGCTGTCCAAATCAAAAGTTTTTGGTAAATTCATATGAGATTTAAAAGCAAAGCAAGTCCTAAAAAAAGTGGGAAATATGGACTGCCTTATATTAGATTTACTGAATAAAAGTGGGGAGAAATTTATGATTTTCCAATAGATTTGAATAGTGTAGGCCCCCAACCTGGATTATTCAGGTTAACCCCTGAAACTCTTATGGTCCCATTTGTTTTATTTTGCTCTGATTCAGACAAAAGTAAGTTTTTGGCTAATGTTAATTATAGGTATACCTATTTTTATTATTTTAGTTTTATTATTTTTTAGTTTTATTATTTTTTATTGTGGTAAAATATATGTAACAGAATTTGCCATTTAATCAGTTGTACAATTCAGTGGCATTAATTTCATTTACATTGTTGTACAACCGACCAACACTGTTAATCTGTTTCTAAAACTTTTTCATCACCTCAAGCAGAACTCTGTAACCACTAGGCAATAACTACCCCTCATCACTCTTCCTCTGATAACTTCTAATCTGTTTTGTCTCCAGAATTGCTTAATTCTAGGTACCTCAAGTAAAATGGAAACATACAATATTTGTCCTTTGGTGTCTGGCTCCTTTCACTTAATATAATGTTTTGGTTTTTAAAAATTTTATTGTGGTAAAATATGCATAACATAAAATTGATTATTTTAACCATATTTAATTGTACAGTTCAGTGGCGTTAAGTACATTCACATCATTGTGTAACTCTCACCACCATTTATCTCCAGAACATTTTTGTCACCCCAAAGTGAAACTCTACCCATTAAATGATAACTCCATTGCCCCTTCTCCCAGCCCCTGGTAATCACTGTTGGATTTTTCTGTCTTATGAGTTTGACTATTCTAGGTATCACATATAAATTGAATAATTTAATATTTGCCCTTTTGTATCTAGCTTGTTTCACTTAGTATAATGTCTTTAAGGTTCATCCATGTTGTAGCATGTGTCAGAATTTCCTTCCTTTTAAGGCTGAATAATATCCCATTATATGTATATATACTGCATTTTGTTTGTCCATTCAGCCATTCATCAGTGGACACTTGGATTGTTTCCATCTTTTGGCTATTTGTGAACAATACTGCAGTAAACATTGGGATACAAGTATCTATCGGAGAGCTTGTTTTGGTTCATTTGAGTATATACCAAGGAGTGGAATTGCTCAGTCATACAGCTGTTCTGTGCTTTTTGTGGAACTCAGCCATTTTCCGCAGCAGCATTTTACATTTCCACCAGCAGTGAATGAGGGTTGCAGTTTTCCCACACTGTCTCCAACACTTACTCTTTTTTCACTTAAAGCCATCCTAGCCAGGTGTCCAGTGGTATCTCACTGTGGTTTGATTTGCATTTCCCAAATGACTGATGATGTTCATGTACTTTCCTCTGTGTATTGTCTTTGGAGAAATACCTAATCGAGTTCTTTGCCCATTTTTCAATTGAATTGTTTGTCTTTTGCTTATAAATTGGATTTCTTTATATATTCCGGATATCAATCCTTTATTAGACATTTGATTTGCAACTATTTGCTCCCATTCTGTTGCTTGTCATTTCACTTTCTTGGTAATGTTTTTTGATGTACAAAAGTTTTTAATTTTGAGAGAGTTAAGTTTCTCCTCATCAGTAATTACTTTAAATGTAAATGGATTAAATTCCTTTTTAAAAAGGATTATTTATTTGAGAGAGAGAGAGCACACATACATACAAGTGCGTGAGTAGGGGAAGGGGCATAGGGTAAGGGAGGGAGAGAATCTCAGGCAGACTCCCATCTGCGCTCAGAGATCAACACGGGGCAAAACCTAGAGTCACAGTTTCACCCCAACTGAGCCATCCAGGAGCCCCTAAATGGATTAAATTCTTAAATCAAAAGACAGAGGTTGACAGAATGGATAAAAATACAGGATCCAACAATATGCTGTCTACAGGAGACTCATTTTAGTTTTGTTTTCTTTTTTAAGATTTTATTTATTTATTTGACAGGGTACAAGCAGGGGGTTTGGCAGGCAGAGGGAGAAGCAGACTCCCCACTGAGCAGGCAGCCTGATGTGGGGCTCAATCCCAGAACCCTGGGACCATGACCTGAGCTGAAGGCAGATGCTTAACAGACTGAACCACCCAGGCACTCCTATTTTCAACTTTTTGAGGAATCCCCATACTGTTTTCCAGAGTGGCTGCACCAGCTTGCATTCCCACCAACAGTGAAAGAATCCTATTCACTGCTTTCTTCTTCATCTCTGGAGGTCCTTGCTCTATTGACTTTAATCCTGTAGATTTGTTTTATTTTTGAACTTTTTACAAATGAGACAGTCACAGGTTTTTGTTTTGTTTTTTTTTTTAAGATTTTTTTTATTTATTAGAGAGCAAGTGAGAGAGAGCACGAGTGGTAGTGAGGGCCAGAGGCAGAGGGAGAAGTATACTTGAGCTTGACAGGGGGCTTGATGAGATCATGACCTGAGATCATGACCTGAGCTCATGACCTGAGCTGAAGGCAGATCATGACCTGAGCTGAAGGCAGACGTTTAACTGACTGAGCCCCCCAGGCGCCCCACGAGTGTCACAGTTTATATATACCTAGTGTCTTTTGTTTGCCATATATATTCTTTTGTGTTGTGGATATTACAGTGGTTTGTTCTTTTTCATTACTGATTAGTATTCTGTAGGATTATATTGTGATTTATTCATACTCTGCTTATGGCCATTGGGTTTTCTTTTTTATTCCCTCTTTTTTTGAGACTTTATTTGAGAGACAGAGTGTGTGTGTGTGTGTGTGTTAGCAGGGGGAGGGGCAGAGGGAGAGGGACAGAGAGATTCTTGAGCAGACTCCCCACTGAGCACAGAGCCCAATGGAGGGCTCCATCTCACGACCCCGAGACATGCCTGAGCTGAAATCAAGAGTCCAGCACTTAACGGACTGTGCCACCCAGGTAGCCCAGGCATTGGGTTTTCAAGTTTAGGGTGATAATAAATAATGCTGTTGTGATCATTTGTGTATGTATATAAGTTCATATATCTATACACATTTCTTTTGGGTATATGCTTAGGGAATTCAGTTTGATTTTTTAATTGAAAATTTTATTGAAATAATTGTAGATTCATATGTACTTGTAAAAAATAATAGATCACTTGTATCTTTTACCCATTTCCCCCAATGGTAACATTCTGTGAAACTGTAGTACAGGGGTGCCTGGGTGGCTTAGTCATTTAAGCGTCTACCTTCGGCTCAGGTCATGATCCCAGGGTCCTGGGATTGAGCCCCTCCTTGGGCTCCCTGCTTGGCAGGGAGTCTGCTTCTCCCTCTTCCTGTGCCCCTCCCTCCCTGACTTGTATGTACGCACAGTCTCTCTCTCTCTCTCTCTCAAAAAAGTAGTCTTTAAAAAAACAAAACAAAACTGTAGTACAATACCACAAGCAGGATATTGACATTAATTGGACCCACAGATCTTATTCTGACCTCCCCAGTTTTACTTCTATCAAACTGATTTGCCTTTTAAAGAGAAAGCAAGTTGGTTTACTTTGTAGAGTCAAGAGTCATTCACTTTTGATTACAGTACTCAGCATGCAAATTACATTTACCTCTTGATACAGAAATGGCACCTTGCCACTTCCTTAGGGCATTTAATCCAGACATTTATTCCTGGGCAGCTTTTCTCTATGTATCTGCCAGCACTTGCCCTCTACCTTCTTATAATGATATGTAAACTCTTATCCAGAATAACTGGGTCTTTAGTTCAGTTGAGTCACCATAGTACAGTACAGAGCCATTGATTTTTTCCAGCTGATTTGATGTGTTCTGAACTGCACATGAAAAATATCCCATTATTTAACCTATAGGTGATCATTCCTTAAGGCACTGGAGAATCCCGCAGTGTCTCAGGGTCACCAATCTCCCTGGACAGTTTTAAGAGACATAGAACGTTTGTTAAGTCTATCCTGGCTCTGCGTATTCACTCTGAAAAATAATTTATTTGAATGAAGTTTTGATACATTTGCTCTTTATGTCATTCTGTAGGCTCAAAATGAGCAATACAGGGATATTTGTTTTGCTTATACATGGTAAATTTTCATTAATAAAAATTATTTTTGTAAAGGAAGTTATTAAAATACTAGCATATAAATTAGATGTAAAAATTCAGGGTATTTGAATCCCAAGAAAACAGGAGCTTACTGTGGTTTAGATATCAGGCTGATTGTGCATGATAATTATTATAATTGGCAGTGTTTCTTCCAAAGATTGAATTTTTGCTAAATTTTTATAGTGATAACTAGCTTGAGTTTCCCCTTTCTCTGCCTTTCATTTCTGTTGTCACCAGAGGGAATTTTTAAACCTTTTAAAAATAGTTCTTTCCCTGTAAGTCACCCTGAACACAATTATTTCCTCTAGTTTCAAACATAAAGGGGAACCTGGTTCAGACAAGAATGAATCTTGTTGCACGTCCACGGGCTCATGTGTTCTCCTTTTTATTCTGAGGTGCCCTAGCTCAAACAGCTTACAAGGTTAAGGACTACTCTATTTGTTCCCCAAAGAGCTAATCCTTGCTTCAATAAGTAGAGGTCTACAATTTTTTTTTGAACATGCCTTCAAAGTGGAGATCTTTGGCCATGAGCTCCTCTTTGACATCATCAAGTGCCCACTGGCAGTCTGTTAGCTCCAGAACTTTCCACTTTGCCTTGAAAGTTTTTTTTTTTTAAAGATTTTATTTATTTATTCGACAGAGATAGAGACAGCCAGCGAGAGAGGGAACACAAGCAGGGGGAGTGGGAGAGGAAGAAGCAGGCTCATAGCAGAAGAGCCTGATGTGGGGCTCGATCCCAGAACGCTGGGATCACGCCCTGAGCCGAAGGCAGACGCTTAACCGCTGTGCCACCCAGGCACCCCTGCCTTGAAAGTTTTGTTGCTGTCTGTGGGCATGGCCATGGCTGCTCCAGTCATCTTTGCCTGGATTGTTCTTTTTTTTTTAAGATATTATTTATTTACTTAACACAGAGAGAACACAAGCAGGGGGAGCAGCAGAGGGAGAGGGAGAAGGGAGATTGAGAGCCTGATGCGGGGCTTGATCCCAGGACTCTGGGATCATGACCTGAGCCGAAGGCAGACACTCAAACTGACTGAGCCACCCAGGTGCCTCTGCCTGGATTATTCTTGACTGGTCATTGGTTTTATTTTGGCCCGGAATAAGAATAAATGCTGTGTATCCTAAATACATAGAAGTACCAGGATGTAGCATTTATCTAGGATGCAGCAAATGTGAGTAGTTGAATTCCTTGCTATAGCATATGCTTAAAACAGGGTCAGTGGAAACAGGACTTTTATTGTAACAAAGCCTGAGCATGTCATGTTTATTCATTCACTAGTAAGAATAATTGGGAAGATGTTTGTTACATTTTCTTTCACCATGTCTGTGAACATACTGGAATCAGTCATAAGAGAAGGTAGTACTGTTTTCCCTTTAATTTTTCTGAAAAATCCATCCTTTGGGTTGTTGGAAGTAGTATTTTCATGTCAAGAAGGACTGTTTGGGAATATTATTTCCATTTTCCCTGAGGACTATGCTTTGTATTAGGACTTCAGCTGTCAAGTACTTGCTCCTGGGTGAGTTTCTTATCACTCTGCAGCAGGATGGACACATAGTGGGGGAGCATACCCACAGAGAGCAGAGAGGCTGCTGATGAACATGGGCAGGACCACCCAGAGGCTCATGTTGGAGTCAAGCTGCAGCTCCTGCCATCTTTTTTTTTTTTTTTAAGTTTTAATTTATTTTTTTTAGAGAGAGAGAGGTATGGAGGGACAGAGGGAGAGGGAGAGAGAATCTTAAGCAGGCTCCACGCCCAGCATGGAGCCAGTCTCAGGGCTCAATCTCACAGACCTGAGACCATGACCTGAGCTGAAGTCAAAAGTCAGACACGTTACTGAGCCGTCCAGGCACCCCTAAAGATTTTATTTTTATGTAATCTCCACACCCAACGTGGAGCTTCTGTTGCAGAGTTACATGCTCTATCCACTGAGCCAGCCAGGTGCCCCCCTACCATCTTTCTTTATTGAGAGCCCGCCTAGTGAGGGTCACAGGCCAGGCCCTCAGTCTGGGCATTACCTTGGCCCAGAACTGGCCCTGGCTGTGCTGTGGCCTCAGGCCTAGTGCACTGCCTTTGGCTGGACTGCCATTTTATTTTGTTTTACTTTAGTATTTTTTAAAATTTATTTATGCGAGAGAGAGTGTAGGGGGTGTGGAGACAGAAGGAGAGAATCTCAAGCAGACTCCGTGCTCACACAGGGCTCGAACTCAAGACCCTGAGACCATGATCTGAGCCGAAAAAGTTGGATGCTTAACCGACTGAGCCACCCAAGGTGCCCCTGCCATTTGATTTTAAATAGTATCTGAAGTTTATAGAGTTCTAAAAGTCACCAAGGTTCCCTGAAATCTTTTGATTGTTCTAAACCATCTGTATTAAGACCACATATTGAAACGAGAGGTACTAAACCTAGGGTGTTTTTGACCACTTCAACCGTCCTTGCCTCAGTGGAAAAAAATCAGGCTATAAAACAGGGTATACCATATGAATTCTTTTTTATAAAAATATGAAAAATTTATTTATTGCCTACTCTATCAAATAAGTACTCAATAAAAATTGTAGCATAAGATTTTTTTCTTTTTTTTTATTATGTTATGTTAGTCACCATGCAGTACATCATTAGTTTTTGATGTAGCATAATGATTGAAATGATTGAATATACAGTAAAAACAGTGGATATATATTATGTATATAATTGATTAAGTGTGGCACTTTTTTTTTTTTTAAGAGAGAAAGTGCATGTACGTGTGCACATGCAAGTGGTGTTGGGGGAAGGGGCAGACGGAGAGGGAGAGAGAATCTAAAGCAGGCTCCATACTCAGCACGGGACCAACACGGAGCTCGATCTCACCACCCCTGAGATCACCACCATAGCCAAAGTCAAGATTTGGGGCTTAACTGACTAAGCCACCCAGGCACTCCAACTGTTACACTTTCTTATTTGTTTATAATTGGTGAGAGATTGGTGAAAATGAAAATACTCTGTAGCTGCAGATAGAGCCGTGCAGGAAGTCATAAATTCAGCCATTTCCTGAAATATCTCAAGATGCTAAGAGATTTCGTTATCCTTTTGCTCTGAAAGGCAACATAATAGTTGGGATATATCATAAGGAAGAACTGTCTTCCGTATTTGAGGTATATAGAGCACATTGGGGGGCACGTGGGTGGCTTGGTTGGGCACCTGCCTTCAGTTCAGGTCCTGATCTCAGGGTCCTGGGATCAAGTCCCACATCGGGCTCTTTGCTCAGCGGGAAGTCTGCTTCTCCCTCTGCCTGCTGCTCGCCCTGCTTGTTCTCACTCTCTGACAAACAAATAAGATCTTTAAAAAAAAGAAAAGAAAAAGGATACCTGGGTGGCTCAGTTCGTTAAGCTTCTGACTCTTGGTTTTGGCTCAGGTCATGATCTCTGGGTTTTTGAGATCAAGTCCTGCATTGGGCTTAGCAAGGAGTCTGCTTCAGATGCTCTGTCACTTTCCCTCTCCTTCCCCTCTGCCCCTTCCCCCAGTTGCCCCCCCCCAATAAAGAGATAAAATCTATTTCGAATAAGGATGATAATATTATTCCTGCCTAAAAGGTTGTTATAATAAAAACTACTTAAAAGCATCACTTGATATTTAAAAGATATAAATTTAGATAAGTCATATAATATAAATTCTAAATTTGCTCATTGTAAGTAAGTGTTGATTGAGTGTTTAAGTCAGGGACTTGCTAAATGTAATTTTTAAATATTCATTTTCTCAATAGGTGGTACTTTACTTGGTAAAACAATTTCAAAAGGGTCTACAGTGAAAAATCTTCCTTTTATCTTTTCTCCCGGCTCCCAGGTTCTTTTCATTGTTTTCAGAGAGATACATATATGTATCTGCTTTTTAAAGTCACAGTTGGTAGCACAGCATATAACTATACCTTTCTCTTTCTGAGTACAAAGTATTTCATGTCTTTATCTCATTTGATACAATAGTAGTTAAGATAGGTACTCCTGTTATCTCCATTTTATAAACAAGAAAGCAAAGACTTCTCAGTTTCTTAGTAACTTTTCCAAGGTAGTATAGCTTGTCAGTTCCAGACAGAATCTACTTCCTAGGTATAGAGGCAGTTATTTTGGTACCACTTATTAACTTTTTATTTTGAAACCATTTCCAACTTACAGAAAAGTTGCAAGAATAGAGTAAAGAATTCCATATACTCCTTGACCAGAGTCTCCATTCGGCTTTCTGCAGCCGTCTCGGTAATGTCGGCAAAAAGAGTCAAGCCAGGAGCACGCGTTGTTCCCAGTTGTCCTGTCTTGCTAGCCTCCTTCAGTCTGGAACTGTTCCACAGGCTTTCCGTAGCTTTTGTGACCTTGATGTTTTTGGCGATCACAGGCCGGTCCTTTTGTAGAATCTTTCTCAACTTGCTATTGTCCTAGATTTCTTCGTAGTTATGCCAATATTATACATTTTTGGTGCAAATATCACCAGTTATGTTGTGTTCTTACCATTGCATCCCGTCAGGTGACAGACAGTGTCGATTCATCCCATGACTCCCATTAAGGAAGAAGAAAAAAAAGAGGAGCCGAAGAGGGGAAAGTAACTTAGGTTAATTTTCTTTTCAGAGGGCCCTATGTTCAGCAAATATCTTTTCTTTGTAGCATCCTGGGGGAGAAGAGGTTCTGCTGGAACAAGCTGGTGCAGATGCAAGTGAAAGCTTTGAAGATGTAGGCCACTCCTCTGATGCCAGAGAAATGCTAAAGCAGTACTATATTGGTGATGTGCATCCGGTAAGAAGGAGCTGAGCCAGGAGTGCGTACAGAGACGAAGCTGCTCCCAGCCACAGACACAAGGAGGGGAATGAATGATTAAAATGGAAATTCATTCAACCCAGCCAGCAGGCTACATACATATTCTCCCAAATCATTTTAAGCCTGCTGTGCTGAGATACAGCTTCTTTTATGTAAAGCAACACCTGTAGTTAATTTAAAAGTTCAGGGAAATGATTTTGGAATTTTTTAAAATTGATTTTTGTAATGCAGTTTCATCTCTACCTAAAACAATGATTTGGTGGTTCTTGGAAATTCCTTGCTAAAGGTGGTAACTGGGCATTCTAACAAGGGGCCCCGAAAGGCTCAGGGTTGGGGCGGGGGAGCATCTACCCTTCTACAGACCTTGACGTCTCTCAGAGAATTCTCTACTACCACAATGTAGTGTCATGGTCTAAGGTTAGAAACAAGCACGTCGTGCCCAGAGTGAGAATTCATTTGGAAATGATTTAAAATATTATTTGTTTCCCTTTTTTAACAGAATGACCTTAAACCTGAAAGTGGTAGCAAGGTAAGAAGAAGTCATCTGTTTCTTTTGTGTGTTTCAATTGTTTATGCTTCTGTTTACTCAAATAGAATGGGTTTTTTAAAAATTATCTTAATAAGAGAAGTATTTACTTTTCCCCCAAGGAAAAACCCTGTTTTTTAGGAATTTGGACTGAGTGCCATCTCAGGAAGAAAGAATAGCTGAGTCTTGAACAGTAGGAAACATTTTGTTCATGCTTCTATTTGCTTTAAAAAAAAAAAAAGAAAAGAAAAGAAAGAAATTCTAAAGCCGTGCCCTGTATGGTTTTGAAAGAAATTAGTTTATCGGTTCAGTTGTAGAAAAGTATTTTTTATTCTTACATTAAATAGTACAGGTGATAATAATTCTGTGTTGGAAAAATAATTGGAAAATTGATTTTCACTTAAAAGTCTGAGGAGCTACAGATTGAAGTAATTGACCAGAATGGACCTTTCTGTCCCTGTTACCCAGATTTAATCCTTTTATCGTATAGGCCCAAATAGGCCTGTACCAATTTCATTTAGTCAGTGATACAGCAAAAGCAAAAGATTAAATATTTGAAAACCTTAATGTGCACTGCATAACATAGCAGGCAGAAAATATGAAAGCCTTTTAGCTTCCCACAAGCAGGCTGTTCATTTCCTTTATTACTTCAGGCTTTTTCTTGACTTCCTCCTTCAAAGAGCGATCAGGTTACCTTTTCACTTAAAGGGACAGCAGTTTAGTTGCTACCAGAATATCGTGGTAACAACTTTTCCCCCTTCCAGTTTCTTGCTTCCCTTTCCTCATGAGCTGGAATTACTGAACACGTTTGATACAGCACTTAAAGTTGGCCTAGACACAAGAATTCTTTCAACTCAAGAGATTGCTTGACAGTGTCTGCCATCTGTTGCTGTGCAATCTGGAGTGTTTGTGGAAATGAACTCTTCCCTCTTGCTACACTCTGCTATTCTGAATTGTTGAATTGTTTATGAAGGGGGATGAAATGATTCTTCTAAATGCTTCCAGAGCACTGTTTGTTGGTCTGTCTTCCCCCTCCTAGTACATGCAATGAAGGTAAAGTTTGAGCTTCACGTGGCCTTGCTGGGTATAATGAACATGTTTGGAAAACATTGGTCTCGGTTAAAGTAAATATTTAGTTGAAGGGATATTCCCATTTGTACAAGAGCTACACATTGTATCTGCGAGCCATAACCCACTTGTATCCAACAATCATGAGAGTACCTTTACTAAAACGATAGAGAATATTTTTGGAATTATAATTGTCTAAAAGTCTACAAATTGCTTCTTGATGCTGTTTTTCTTCGTTGGTAGTCAGTATGTGGTGAGGACCATTCTTTGGAATGGAGAGTGGTGTTTTCAGATTGGACCACCTGTGTTGGAATCCCTGGGCATGTTTCTGAAATGCCTATTTCCTGGGCTTCCACTACTATTGATTCATAATCTTTGGAGGTGGGACTTGGGAATTTGCATTTGAAGTAACCCAGGTAGCCAAGCACCAGACTTTTTGCCAAATGATGTGCCCATCGTTTTATCTGAAAACTTGAGGAACTTTAATTCTCTTCTGTGGAAAGCACTATCTACCTTGTATAGGCCAAAGAATGAATTAGAGCTGTCTCAGATAAATCTGTTGAGCCTTGGACTTTTTGTAAAAAAAAAAAAAATACAGAAAAAGAAACCCTTTCAACTCACTGAATTCTGTATAATTTAGAAGTTTCCAGATGTAGTTTGGCCCCTGCCTGTTATAAACAGTGGCTAAAGGCAGTGTATTCAAAGCTGTTTTTCTCACATCTGTTGTACCCAAAGGACAGTCTCCATTAAGTAGAGAGTAGTTTATAGAGTGTTTCCAGTCGCAGTGCTATACTTCAGCAGATCAGGCAAGTAAAAGCTTTGGGAAAAATTTCAAGGCCATCTACATAGATTTTCACAGAGCTATAGTCCAACCTGATTTCAGTTCCAGAAAGAAAGTCCTGGTCCCTCAGATTTATTTCTTACAAAGATTTTAAATAAGCACTTCTAGATCTAGGATGTAGATGTCTCCTTCCTTAATTTTTCTTCACTCACCATGAAGTAAAGGATGTGAAATTCATTTCATTAATACTTTCTTTTGGTTACAGG